>NC_045691.1:11947069-12547069 GCF_003331165.1 Xiphophorus hellerii | reverse complement strand
CTTGTGATTTTCCAAAGTATCCCTTTTGGTGCTGATGGCAGTTGTAGCAGAATGTTTATCTGTCCAACACTAAATATAATCAAGGGAGCTTGAGGCAGACGTACATAGCAGGCTGAACCAGGTTTTTCCATGTGGCATGGGCATTGTAATTGCTATAAACAAACTCATTCTGAAAGGCTAAAAAGTTGTAAAGCCCATTAAAGTACAAAATAGATTTGAGCTCTGTCTCGAAATCAAATGAAGGGAGGGAGGGAGAGCTGTAGAGTAGGAGAGATGGAGGAAGAGAGAGAGGGGAGCAGGGAGGAAGACATGGGCGTTGTGCATTTACGACTCACTTGTAATTATAACCAGGACCTATGTAAAAAAAATATATAACAAATCTAAAAAATAATAATGATAAAAAAAAATAGAAAAAAAGAGACTTTAACATTCTGTGCATCTAAAAAGGATTATTTTTCTCACAAAGCAAATCAAGTTCTTGTACACAACATTGGATCAAAGATTCTTTAAGAGGTTATAAATAATGAAAATGGTTAATACTGAGTCACTGGGACAAAGCCATCAATAAATAAAGTCCTTTTAGATTTAGCATTTTGTCACGCATACTAAACAAATATCAAACAGTGATAACATGAGTAAATAGAAAAGGCAGTTTTCAAATGATAATGTCACCATCATTTGCCCTGAGTGAAACACTAATCCTTCTCAAATCATGAATCAATTGAATGACCTTTTTTTTTTTTCTTTTTCTTTGAAAGTGAGATCAAATTCATGGGACACATTCAGGTCTAGTTATTGACACACCTGTAGACTCAATATATCACTTAAACAGAGCCTGTCTGACAATATGAAGTTTAAAAAGCAATACATCATGTCCCAGAAAAGATGGGTGACAAAATCAATATCAATCAGGCTAAAGATTTTTGAAGCTTTTTTGACTCCAGTGAACCTCAGCAGTATCTAAATGCTTAAGATGTAGAAAACAGTGGTAAACCTTCTGAGGCATAGCTGGCCTGATGGGCCTATTCCATCAGACAAATTATCTGAGAGGTGTAAAAAATAAAGAGACCTGCCAAAATTGGCAGCTATGGGGAACTACCGAGGCCAAAACCCCGCCTGAATAAAGGCGGAATAAAAACACTCCTTACAAGTCTTATGATCCGCAAGACATTTGGTAAAATATTTTAACTGTTGCTCAAAACACACACAAAAAAATGTATGCAAAGCTTGATATGTTGTTTGAAAGGCCTATCTATGATAATACTTATAATTCAGTCTCAGACAGTCATTACTTGAAAACAATACTAAACTGTACTTGCTCAATAAGAAAACAGCACAGAAAATTCCACAAACAGCAAGCAGTCAAGACTTAAACCTTGGATCTCTGGACTGAAAGGAACAGCGCTAAGAGAAATTATTATCCTCTACTGAATTTAATATCACATGAAAACTTGGGTAAATGCAGTTTCCAAATGATAATGTTGTTTTTAAGGAAAAAGCAGTGTAAACCAACTAGTCGCTACATAAAAAAATTATTTTTGCCATGAAATAATACTTCAGATATTATATTCAACTTTGCAGAGTTGTTTTAATCCCGCCACAATTGACTGTTTTTATGCATAACAGCCTCGTTAAGCCAAAGTCACTGCATCTCAATCAGATTTGAATCTTGACTATGACTAGGCTACTACAAAACCCCCATTTGAGCCACTGATAAGTGGACATGTTTGTGTGCTTTACATAACTATTTGACTTTAGTTTAAAAAATCTGAATAATCACAATTACATCATGATTTAATGAGGGACACTTTTTAAAAAGAGCCTGGTTAGTTTGGAGATTTTTTCTTTAATAAATAAAGTTAGTCAGGAAGAACAGAAAAATCTGTAGGGGGGCAAATACTTTTTCCACACTGACATTCCTTAGCACACACGGCAGCGCACTTTCATACTTTCTCAGTTATTCTTCAGTAAAAGTAAAAAAAGAATAAAAGTTTGTGTCTTAGCCATTTCTTCTCTTTTCCTTTGCCGTCCCTGACAACCATGAGTCACCATGAGATGAAGAAAAAGTATTTGGCCTTGTAAACAAGCAGGAACTACAAGGAAAATTCAAGTCTTGTTAAACAAATTCCCCAGATCTAAGTATGCCTACGCACTCATGAGTTTCGTATTATTTTACTTCTGCACCGAGACTATTCTTAAAAACCTTGACACAACACAGCATGTGTGCACTAACGAATACACAATGTGCACAGACACACAGTGCTTAAAGTCTTAACAGAATAGGATGACACATGAGACAGAGTGGAGGTCTTCCCATGCCCCCCTGCCCTTTCTGTTGGACTTGGACGTCTCCCACAGGCTGAGCTGTAAATAGACAATACCCCCAAAATCTACAAACACACACAAGCAACCACACAACATAAGTAAACATAAGCGCACACACAAAACTATACTTAGATGCCTACTCCAGCCTGCCACAATGTCCTCAAATTGTTTCCTCCCACAGTGAAATGGGGCACATCAGTTTGACTCTTTCAATAAAGAAACAAAAAAACACACTTCTTCCCTTTGGCTTTCAAAGCATAACAGAACAGACACTCATATGCTATGTTTTACTAGATACTATATAGCTCAACATCGCCATCAAAAATCTAAAAAAAGACTGTGACCATTAAGATAGCTTGGAAAGATGCGTACACCCATGCATATAGAAAATGGGAATCTTTGACATATGATTGAATCCCTGTAGCCAAATAGCATGCTAAAATACATACTTCAGTATTTATGCAGAAATGAGCAACGGAAATAAGGCAGAAGCATGTTCAGGAGATCTAGTGCCCTATTGAAATGTTTTATTCTTACATTTTTATCTGGCACTTTATAACTAATTGTCCCCTTTATCCCCCTTATTTTTCTTAACAGTTGTCCCATAGCACCTTTGTAGGAAAACCGTTTAGAAGAATATTATTAGCTTGCAATTGACATAATACAGATAATATAATTTAAAGATATTTAATAAATTAAGTAATTGCAATCAGAGAAAATTCAAGACATAATCTTTGAGGTGGCTACAATTTAATCCAAATGTTTCCATTACTAATTAGCTTTAGGAGCCAAAAATGTGCAGCTTTTATGATCTAAATTTGCAGTATGATGGCTCTACACTTCCTGCTCACACCAGTCTCTTTGCACTTTCACACACTTAGTTTAATACAGCATTATTGTGACTCTCCAGCAAGTCACTGACCTAACTATTACCATGTAGATTATCATTACCTACAAAAATTTGTCAATGCCACCAAAAGGCTTAGATTCTCATCTGCCTAGATAATACCCATGTTCATCTTCAGCTTAAAGGTATTTTACAGACAGATCCAAACCAGCTTCACATTTCAAATACTACACAAAATGATACAACAAATGATAGTAGAGAAAGTCTAGATAATTCGTAAAGAGATTTTAGAATGGTGATATGACCTTGAAAAGCATTTATATTCTAAACTAAATCCTTGTAGGGTTTTGTGCAATATTAAACACAATATGAAAGAGTTTAATAGTATAAGTGGCTTCCTATTGCATAAACATATTTCCCTTCAAACTTGTTCTATGTCTATGTATTACTCTTTGATGATACATGCATCTAGATGCTAATTAGTAGCATTCCTATTCTGTTATATGCTAACCTTTAAAGTTTTATTAAGCACAACTATCCTAGGAAGAAAAATGTACTCCCACAGAAATCATTAATTACTCTAAACAAA
Organism: Xiphophorus hellerii; assembly: GCF_003331165.1. Lineage (NCBI taxonomy): Eukaryota > Metazoa > Chordata > Actinopteri > Cyprinodontiformes > Poeciliidae > Xiphophorus > Xiphophorus hellerii. The sequence goes on along the minus strand of NC_045691.1, from coordinate 12,543,308 downwards.
ACAAACATGAGTCAATCACACTCCTTCTCAAAATAAACCAGTGACTAATAGAAATGTCCTGTCTTTCCATTACAGCTATAAAGAAATGATTTTGATCTATTTTAGTTTTGATTGATCATTTATTCAGATTCAAACATTTTAGTTGATAATCATTTTTTAAGAAAAATTACATTATGTAAAGATTTGCATGATTAAATTTGTTTGTGTCACAAAACAGTAAGCTCTCACTGTCAAAAACATGACAGACCTTTCCACTATGAAACCTTACAAAAACTCCCACTCTTCTGACACCCAAAAGAGAAACAACAAATTCTTAGAAAAGGTAAAAACAGCATGCCAGCAGGAGAGAACTAAGTACCTGCTGTGTCTCACACATGGCAGGAATTTTAAGCCTAAAGCTATGAAAGTAAATCCAACCAACATACAAAAGATAACATTCATTAAATAAACATTCATAGGAAAGTGCAAAACAAAACAAAAAGGTTTGTCACTTACATTACTGCTGGATATAATTCCTCTAAAATATAATGTTCAGAGCTCCTTTGGTTCTACCAAGGGTTTTGTTGAGAGCAAGGTTTGACCTGGATACTCCAAATACAAACAGCTCACTGTAAGCCCATTAATGTGCGTTTATCCTACAAGAGTAAAGAGTCCACTTTCAGTAAAATTCACAAATCAGCAAAGTTAACACAGCATTGCTAAAGGAAGCAGGGGAATGTTAGATGTAAAAAAAAAAAAAGTCTACATGTTTAAAGTTACCACAGCAGGTGTGGACATAAACAATATAGCGGACATAAACATAGCACGACCTGAGAGTTTTCATAAAAGAAACTTTTATTATAGTCTTATATTCTATTTTTCCATTTTCTTGAAAATTCAGATCAGATCAAATTAAAAACATTTAAAAATAGGTTTAGACAGCGATAGTTATTTTTTTTACATTTATGCCACCATAGACCTATGATGCTTTTATTCAAGCAGCTGAGTGAAATAAAACAAGAAAGAGAAAGCACACAAGAAGTAATTACTGCATGACTTTTCATCCATCTGGCAAGGGAATCGGTAAGGAGCATAATGCATGTGGTGTCCCTTCTGATTGTTGCAGTGAGAATTCATATGAAATTAACTCCGACACTGCCACGAATATGAGAATGACAGCATTAAGGGTGTAGTGGTAATTAACGGTTCTGAATTGCTCACAATTGCATAAACTATTTTATACAACAATCCTAAGGTAATTAGGTTTCTCTAGAGTTTACCTGAATAAAATGATTGGTTACCAGTTCTTAGGCACATAACACTTGCAACATTTACTGACAGAAATTACGCTTACTGAGATATGCTGTGGTGGCGCAGGGGTTAACCACAACCCACATATGGAGGCAGTAGTCCTCAATGTTCGAGTCCCGGTCTGGCGACCTTTGCCGCATGTCTTCCCCTTCTCTCATTACCCACTTTGCTGTCAATTAACTATCAAAAACGGCCACTAGAGCCAATAAAAAAAAAGAAATTATGCTTACTATGTGAGACTTAAGGTTACACTAGTTTTTGTTTGCCTTATTGTAACAATGCTTTGTGACCTCACACATCCTGGGTATTTTGGCCACATTTAACTAAAGTAATGGAAAATATAACCCTCAAGGTTTACGAAGTAACCAAAATATAAGGCATTACAAATTATTTCTATTTAAGAGTTATTCTTGGATTAGCAGATCCCTAATGGAAAACTTGCACCTTTCGCTGTCGATCATTGTTCCTTGTGTGTCGCAGTCCATAACGTGCTGCTGTGAACCAAGTAATCCTATGTGGGAAAGGTTTCTACGTCAAAAAGGTAATTTGATTAATATGCAATATGTAGTAATGCACTACATTTTTCAGATTGATCGCATCAGTTAACCCCTTAACACTGACAGTCCTTTGTTATAGCTCAACAGAATAGCCCACAGGGGAAGTAGATACAATAGAACTAACAGAACCCCTCAAATACAACCTGGGGCTACACCAAAACTTACTGAATAAGGAGGATATATTTAATCAGAAGTGATTAGAAAAAACTTAGCATACATAGGTATGACCAGAACAACTTCAAGTCACATCCTAAGCAATTTGATTAAGCAAAAAATAATGCATGATAAAAGTAAGCTTCCCCCTAACTCAAGAGAAACTTAAGAATATTTTCCACAAGGAGCATCTGTAAAGAAATGTGTTGCAATATGAATTTAAAACTATTTAAAGTTTTTAAACCCATAAGTACTTTCTCAATTTATGCCACACTTTATATATATATATATATGGTTGTTTCCTCCCATTATTAACAGTGAGGAGGAGAGCAACTCGTCTCCCTTTTAGAAATGATTTCTTTGACCAGTATTCATAAGATAATGAGATCCTTATTTATTTTCTCTATAATTTAAGTCAATTTTATCTTCTTTTTGAATACAAGGTCAAGAATAAGGATCATGACTACACAAAATGTGTGTGTAAATGGGAAACTAATAAGTCGAATTCATCTCCTCTGCTCCACTGCATACCTGCAGCAAATTACACGTATCTGTGGCAACCGTAGCAGACGGAGAGGGTAGCAACAGCGTGTCACTCCCGCATCTCACTACCAATCTCCAAATATGTCCAAGCTCTCTTACCAACCCCGCCATGTATATGCAAAAAAGGAGCATTTATATTTGAGAGACGATCTGCAAATCTTAAGCGTTTCATACCTTTCTGTTGTGGGCACCGGAAGAGAAGCAGGTGGATCATGATGAATGCATTTGGAGGATCAGGGGATGAATCGTAGCAGAAATCGAGACGGAGCGCTGAATTTTAGCTCCCTCTGTGAAGTCACGACGCGCGTTGCCGAGCTGTCTGTCCACTTTACAGCTCCTTTTAATGCACAGATGTTCTCTACGTCTACATGTGGAAGACGAGCACAGTATCATTAGAGCCTATCTGAAAAACTTACTGGACCATGTGCGCTATGTCTTTACTAAGTTTAACCGAGAAAAAAAAAACTGAGGGAACATTTCCTAAAATCTTATGCGAAAAAAACTCAAAAGCTCAAATAACTGTGGCACAGTTGACTAGTAGTTTAAAGACACGAAAGATATGCACATCTGCAAATGAATACATAAATGCTTAAGTTTGAGCAGATAAGAACTGTAAACAAGTTTTTCCTTTATTTATGGTTGTTTGATTTTTAAACAGTGCTGCATTTTGCTGATTTGGCCAGGTTTAAGGAAAAACATATTCTTTTTGCCTATGTGAAATGCTCTGTAAAATGTTTTACTTATCAGTTAATTTATTGTAGTTTTGAAACTGACCTGGATATAGAGTAAAATTATTCTGATAGTGGTTTTTGTAACCTGTCCAAAGCCATACGTGTGTCCCTCTTAAAAATGGCCACCTGATGTCGTCACAACGATCACCGCGACGCGCACTGTTGTGAAAAACCATTCCAAGTTATTTGAACAACATTTTAAACTAAGTACTCAAAAGCGGTCAAACAATAGCAGTTCGGATGTACTATTCTCCTTTACCGTGCTGTTTATTTAATTCTGAGTTTGGTTTAACAACACTGCTGTCTCTTAACGGATTTGGTCGTTTTAAACAAGACATAAATTTAATAGCGTTAATGTCATGCGAAAACATTTGACTCCTTACCTTGCCAGTTTTTACACTGAGTTGGCCTGTATGGAGTGAATTTGGGTCGTTAGCGGTAACTTTCCGTCAACTGTTCATAGTTTTACGCCATTCTACGGAGTTTCTGTTTTCTGTTCTTTTCGAATGAAATTGAACCCCAACTACTAACTTCCAAAAATAAATTAACGTTCGTTCTTATTTACTTAATATTGCGTTTGTTTGCTTTCATAAACACTGCCGCCTCCAACTTGATTTAGCTAACAAAATTATTTGACCGCGTTAAATGAACAAACATGGTACTATTGTTTGTAAATTGACCTGACTTTTGAGGAGCACAGCTTGAAAATATTCATCGAAAGCTGCCCAGTGTTACTGACAAGGGCTACCCGACAATCCAAAGACACAAATTACTTCACAGGTGGCTCACATTTTTAAAGATGGCTGCCAACAGTGGAACAGGTCGGAATTTGTTGAAACGAACTACACCCAACATTTATATGTTAGAATAGACAAAAAAAAAAATTGCCATGCTAAATATTATATGAAAACATTTTATTTATCGCTTACTGACCTCTATTTGGAGGAACAAAGTGAATATGACACTTCACCAGCTGTAAGTGTCCCTGCATGATATGGAGAGTGAAGAATGCCAAATTACATTAAACTTATGAAATTTAAGTGTCATTACTTCAGTGTTTTTTTTACAACTGAAAATAAAGAATTAGTAAAGAATTAAATGTTCCTCAATTAAATGATTTCATTTTTAAAAGTACATACAGTTATTTCATAAATAATATTATATTTCTGTGCTGAAGCACATCATGAATTATTTAAATTGTCAACTTGACCCATTAAACTCAACCTCCCAATGACTAAGGAGTTCAAACAGCAAGTCAACAGCAAGAGACATAACAACTTTCACGTTTGTTATGTCTCCAATGTCAATATCTTTGCCTATAGTGCAGAAATAACTCCAATAATAAAAATAACTTCAGAAATAACTGGTTTTTTATTTGAAGTTTAGTTTATAAACTTCAAATATTCACAAATTTTATAAAAATAAAATGTGTGGAAAAAAAATCATTTTATTTTTAGAAAAATTACATTACTAAATCACACTAAACTTCTGTTTTAAGTCAGTTAGAAAAACCAAAATACTTTTTATTTGTTAAATTACGAGATTTTTAAGCAAATTTGCATTACTTTCAATAAATTTTTAAGTTTATGTAAGATTATTATGCCTTTTAATAATTTTAGAAAATTCAGATAATGAGGACGTAATGTTTTGTAAGTTTCTGATAGGCAACATTTGAGTTAAATAAAAGAACAAGTGATCGTATTTTAAGGCAACAGCTCAAACATACTTTTTCTTTGTGTGACATCAAACAGAATCAAGCAACATTTTATGGAGGGACTTGTGAAGCTCAGCACAACTTACTTATACTGCGTTTAATTTCCTGATGGCTGAATGCGCCACAATCATCTGTTCCAACATGCACATATAAAAATCATAAAAATGTTCAGGCAGTCATAACATTTAGGAAAGAAACAAGTTCTATGTACCAGAAATCAACATAGGAAATTTGTGTAAACCATGGAATACAAGCCAAAAAATATTAAGATGCTGACTGGGTTTAACCCATTAAATAGTTTTTCTGTTGTTTTTCTTTTCAGTTTTCAATGATCCAGCAAGCCTGTTGCTTGTAGCTTAAATAAGTTTTGCATTCTTTTATTAACCCTGCGCTCACACTATTTGCATCTGAAATTACTACTGCTATACGTCTACTTTGATCCGCTTATCCACCTATTTTAGGGTACATTTTCAGCTGTCATATTGTAGTAGGCAACATGCAGGGAGTTGAAAATTGATTTAGTTTTCCATTACGCAGCACATATTTCTTCAACACAGATTAGCCGCAAACATGCCTTACTGGCCTACATCTTTAAGAAAACACCTGCTGCTTTTGTGAGCTCCAGCTAAACTTTGTTTTTTGGCAGTCACTGTTCACTGAAGTTTAGCAAAGAAATGCTTAAGGGATGCTGATTGTACTAAAGAGTCAGAAAGAGATGGCAAACACAAAATGCATGTTTCTGCTGTCCAGCTGTGGATGCTGTGATACATCATAAACTGCATCAGTTTATGATACAATGCTGGTGGTGATGCAGGCTGCAGGAGATGAATGGACTATGAGATTTAGCAGAATAGACGATAAATACTGTACTGAGTTTTAATTTGGATGTAAATTAATTATCAATTTGTAGTCGGCTATTGCACAGATAATTACAAGCAGCAGAGCAGCAGTGCCCTCAGCAGTTACCTCCACCTCTTCTCTGTTAATCAAAATCAAAGATGCTGGATCTCTACATATGCAAAACATCAGTAAGACACTGACTGGTCTTACTGTGGTAGCTATTACCACTTTAGCATTCTGTGAAAAACCAAATATGGATATCAAAGTATTTGTTTTCTTTTTTTAAATTACTGGTCATATATATGTATATATATATTTTTTTTTTGCAGAACCATTTAGTAGAACATAATGATGTCTTAAATGAACAATCCTCTTTTTGATAAGGTGGAAGTGAACTAAAGAAAAAAAGTCAGGGTATCAAACAGAACCTGCAGGATGACCTAGTGGAACAAGTATATATCAAAATTACCATCCCACGCAGAAAAGCTATACAGCTTTCTAAAATTTTAATTGATTATATTAAATGTAAAATTTTACTAGGAAAATTACAATAGATTCAATGGTTGGTGCAAAGGGTGCTTCGTCTAAACCAGTTAAAATATGCTGTACAATTATTTGATTCATTGAAAGCACATATTAAGTGCATATACATTTCATATTGTGATACATGGTAGTGGCAGCATCATGCCATAGATATGCATCTTCTTAAGTGCAGGGAAGATGGACTGAGTTGTTGAAAGATTTGAGACGAGGGTGGAGGAAAATTGGGCAAAAATGTCATCCTTTAGATCTGTAGAGAGACACACTGAAAAAACAGTTTCACCAAATATTGAATCAGGCAAACTTTTCAGATTCTGTGGGGGTAGAATTGTTAAACCATGAATTATTTGCCTTCCATTCCCAATTGTGCACTACTCTGTATTTGTCTACTGCAGGGTTGATCCAGTCAAGGCCTGTCTTACAATTTTTAGATGCATCCTCTTCCCCAACTACCTGGATGAAAGGAATGGCTTGCTACCATGCCTCTGCACAGCTGAAGGCTATGCTGATAATTCAGTCCCTTATTTCAGGTGTTGGAAAAGAGATGCAACTGAAAGTTGCAGGTCAGCAGAACTTGAGAGCTGGATTTGGGCACCCTTGGTATGTTAGAAAAAGTCTGAATGAAATACAAAAAAATGAAAAGAACATTTTTAACTTGCTACTCTAAGAAGTTGTCTTACAAATGTTAACATTAGATATGCTGTGATGGTTGGAAAGTCTTGATTATATTTATACAGCACCAGGTTAGAAGTATTCTTCACTTTTAGCAATGTGGCTGCAAGCTGTAGTTTCATTACTGAGGAATAAATGTGAGCATTTTCCCATTTAATTCAAGTCAAGAAAGCAAAGTACTTCCCCAAATCTCATATTCATATTTTTCTGTACTGCTGTGAGCTTCTATAATCTACTTTATTGTATTTGTTCTCTGACCTTGCTGCTAAAATAAATCGAAGTTGGTCAAAACATCTCAGCCTAAATAATAAAAGTGAGGCCCATTTTTATATTACTGCAATGAAGTCAAACTGCATAGTCCCACACACATTGTGTCTCTCCTCTGCCATTGGAAAGTCTGAGAACAGAAAGAAAAGAACATGTAGATTCTTAGTCACCTTTGATTTATTCTTCTTGTCGCTTAAAATATTACATTATCCATTCGTTGCTTTTTTTTTTTTAAATGACAGAACCCTTTGTGTCCTTGAAGTACAGCAGCCCCCAAAATCCATTTCACCCTTTAAATACCTCCTCCATTGTCTGAGAACTCCCTCTGTAACGAGCACAATAGGTTTATCTGTTAAATTCACAATGGCCCAAATTCCTTTTGCAATTATGTGCCAAAATATAATTACTGTGGACTAAGCACACTGCAAATAAGCCATGAAGCAAAGTAACCTGCATCATTACCATAATAAAGAAAATCAGCCATCGGTAACAGTGACAGTTAATCGAGTTAGACCATTTCCTGGAACCTTTCCTCAAATGAGTTACTGGGAAAAAAATAGTCTAATATGCCATGAATGAACCTTTGACATTAATTTCAGAGTTTCTCACTTTGCTCCAAACTGTTTCCAGTCTGGAGTTGGTGATGACAGCTTCTGTCAGCAGCAGAGGATCTATCCAGAGTTTATTCCCCTGTAAGTAGGAACAGTCATGCAGACGTGGTGGGTAGATCCTCAAGTGAAGCGTGTAAACTGTTAGCCCACCAGAAGCAGATCCAGCATCTGTGAGTCACTCAGCTGACGGATGAATGTGAGAGTCTACTAAGATGTAGTCAGGGACAAAAATCTACACCCGAATGGTTCATTAACACATATATATGGGACGCCGTTTAACACATTTAATTTAAACATCTTTTAAAACATGGACGTGTTTTTGAAGTCAAGCTGTTGAGTGAATTTGACAGATAAACCTTGTTTGAATCAAGTTTTTCAAAGCAATAAAAAAATGATCTACACATTTTAAACTGTAATTTACTTCTTTTGCATCATTGGGGGGGTAGAAAACTCAGCTAAAGGGATCGCTTCAAAGACAAATGTTCTTCAAGTGGCTTGGGTTGATCTATGCTTCAGCGGTGGTTGGAAAAACTCTCACATACAGAGTTTTGGTGTGGAGAGATTTTACCGATGATTCAGCTGGCAGTTCTGAAAAAAAAGACCAAATATTCATAAATTACATTCATACTTGGAAACATTGTTGTTTTTGTAGGACGTGGCGATATGGAATCAAAAATAAAATCTCAGATCTTTTTTCCATACAAAATCCAATTTTCAATATTAATAAAAATTCCTTTTTTTCTAAAAAAAAAGAATTTACAAATGAAATATTTCAGTCATTCCTTCTGGCAAATGCCCTGAATTCAAAGTTTGAATAAATGAGAAAAAAAATAATAAAAAATTCAGATATTCAAAAAAAAGAAAAAAAAGGTAAACTCTTTACTAAACAGAAAATTAGATTAATTGATTAAAACTGATTTATCACTCAGCCCTATTTTCAAGACAATGTAAGTAAACATGATCCATCTCTTAAAAATGCTTTACAATTTCCAAAGCTTAAATTGAAAAATAGCTCTAGATCATGCATTAGCGAGTACTGCTGCACAAGACGTTTGGAAAATATGAGCAGCATTTGTTGAAAGGAAGCCTTAAATTTGTTGGCTATTATGTTCCAAGTATCATGAAAACACACTTTGCTTGGCAATGTAACATTCAGCTTTATGGGTAGAGTTTCTCCTGACAGGTAAAAATCTAAAAAGTCATATTTAGTGACTGAAGTGAGGTAAATGTTGATTATAAAAAGGTGCTTGCCTTCAATCTTACTTTACTTAGTATAAATGTGCAGCTCCTGCTACGATGTTTTAAATAAATGTATTCAACTAACTTTAATAATTCAGAAGAAGATGTTGGAACTTTAGTCCACTAGACATAATTCAGACTCCATGGTCCTGCATGGCCGCAGGTCCTTTTCTTTTGCTGATTTTAATTTGGAAGTGAAGTTTAAGCTCACAGACAAAAAAGTTGTTGCAGCCTAAAATAATGCAGCATAATCAGAATATGAGCAAAACTTAAAGTTTAAAAGTACAGGCTGTTGAAAATGGCTGTGCCCACTGGACTGGGAGCATTCTGCTGCTCAACTGTTTGAGATATTTTAGAGCTAAGAAAAACAAAATGCATGATATGCATTTCAGTATTTTGTGCAAGAGCATTACAAGTTGTGTTGCTCTTCTACTGAGGAATATTTACAATCTAGAAAATGCACCAAAAAACTGCTGCTATAGCTAACTCCACATTAAAACAGCTGCAGTCACCATCGAATATTGTTGACTTGGTTTCCCTAAAATAGTTGAGTTTTGTTTTATGGTTATTGTTAATTTTGCTTTGAACAGGATCTTACCACTGGTAAAATCCTGGTCCAGGTAGAGTTTGAGGCGTCTGCTGCGGAGGCCGAAAACCTTGGCAGCCTCAGAGAGCAGACTGGAGTGGTCGAGCTCATTCTGACCAACTGGGTTCACCAGCAAGAGGGTGCCAACATCTCCAGCCTGGCACTCTAAACCAGAGAGAATGAGAGATGTGAGTAACATAGACCACAGACACAAATTTGCCACCAAATGTCATTTTGACACATAATGAATGGTAAAGAAATACCAAGAGAAACAATGAAAGGGACTAAACCTGGTGAAAAGAATGAAAACTTGCATATTTACATTCAAAGATTGTGCTTTATTAGCTGAAAAGTAACTGGACACATTTCTTTGACATCTATACCTTTTGTAAAAACCTGTCCATAGATACAGTTTATTAATAAACTGAAATGAATAACTGGAGGATTTTGGGGTGATAAATCAAAACATGATTGATGCCACTGGTGTATTTACACAGTTTTAGCTTTCTAACGTTACTTTGCCAACAGCTCTGACAGAACTGTGCAGGAATAAAAATATAGATTTGTTTTAGCTGCTTCTGCAACTGAAATCAAAGAGGATCAATCTTCCAAAGTTCCTGAGATCCAGAGCAAGTCAGAAGACCAAAAATTGTCAAAGTATAATTTTAAAGTCAGGAGTCGTTTAAAATATGAATGTGGCACCTTTAATAAAACATTTCAACCAAAGAAGAAGAGCTTACATTAAAGTGTTGAGTCACTGGGAAAATGAATCAGGAAGAAACTATCAGCTCTTATTCAGCCGTAAGTTATGTAATATAATAAATAAATAAAAGCTCTAATGGCTTCTGATTATAACACATTTAGCAAATAATCGCACAGATTTGTTGATTATAATTACAAAACGCATGCCTTATTCATCAACAAAAGCAAACCCAACGTGTTTCTCACCAGCCGGCTGTGCGTTGCACAGTAACAGGTTTACATAGGGACACAGCAGGGTGTCGGCGGTGGGCACGGCGCCGGGAGAGGAGGGGCCTGAAGTCACTAACAAAGTTTTGCCACTGTGGGCCTGGAGGTCCGCTCTGCTGGTCAATTCTGCAAAATACAGAAAAGGAAATATCAGCAAACACCAATACACAGGAATATTCCAGTGGGACTGATTTTATCTGAATTGGAAAAGACGAATCGATCTACAGCTTTTATACGCATTCTTGTTTACTTATACACACATAAATATAAATTTAGTTGGTGAATATTAGCTGTACTTATACACCACCTAATACACCTGCTTTACTAATACTGAGTTCAAAATACAATTGGTTGCACTTCATTTTATTTTGCCATACAAGAATAACTTAAAATTGTGTTCAATAAGTAGGAACCATTTTCTGTTGGTCTAACACATAAAATCTAAAAAAACACACATGTTTGCAGGTTTTTAAAAAAAAAAAAGGTTTTGTGGGCTCTAGTGGCCTCTACTTGACAGTTATAATACATGAAAATGGGTTGTGAGAAAGGGGGGAGACATGTAGCAAAGCCAGGATGGGACTCAAACCTCCAGCAGGCACATCGAGGGCTGAGTAAATGTCTGATTTTCTCAGTGGTTTAATTTGGATTATATGATCACCTAACCTAACCCAGCCTTATTTCTAATCTGAAATGTGTCATTTTCTCGACATTCATTGTACCATTGTGTTCATTAGGCATTTTCTGAAATTTTTTGTATAATTTTCTACGGTATTTTAAGTTATACAGGGCAACAATTCCTGGGTTTAAATGTGGTTATAAATTTATTTGGACTTTTGATCACTATAGATTCCGATGGTTAATGAATAAAGATAAATGACGGGAGTGTTAAAAGGAGATGGTAATGGAAGAAAGGCTGTTCATAACCCTAGTGGTTTGAATTTATAATGTTTTTATTCTTTGTTATAGTTGTATTTCTTGTTTTTACTACTTTTTTCTTTTTTTTTTTACCAAGGTTTGTAACTTGTGTTTGTGTACTTTTTATTCTCTGGCCAGTGTTTATTTCACATTAAATTTTATTGTACAGCACTGTGGCCAGCCCTGTTATTTTTCAAAGTGCTTTTTAAATAAAGAGGTATGGTATGGGAAATACAGGTAGGATATATAATGTGTTTGAGTATCTGAAACATTTCTCACCGCTTTGATCGCTGAAGAATCTGAGCTGGGTGTTATTGATTCCAAAGATGCTGCTGCACACTTTCCTCAGTTTGTCCAAGTCTAGTCTGTTATCCCCTTTGGGATTCTCCAGCAACACTACGCCCTCTGAAGAACAAAAGCACAGCCACGCTGGATTATCAAACACAGGCACTATACTGAAATTGTGCCATACATGCAAGGCCGCTGAAAATCAGAGGAATGTTAAATATTCAAAAGCGAAGAGAAGCTTGTTTGGAATCATCAGCTGTTTTGTTTGCTTTATGCTACCTTGTTCTGTGTTGTTGACTTTCACTCTGAGGTTAACGTACGCACAAGCTGGTCCGTTTGGTGGCGTTTGCGAGAGCGAAGATCCTTTTACTATTGTGAACGCCAAGTCTGAGCCCTTCAGCTGCAAAATCCAAATAAAATAGTTTAATTAAAGCAACAAAAACGATATAATGTTTTCAACTATAATTCATCACCAATAAAAATTGCAATAAAATGATGTTGAAAGATGTGTAACATAATAAAAGGTTTTATTTATTCAAGATTAAATGAATGATTTGATTCCTAAATCAAAGGAATCAAATCAGTCACTTAAAAAAACAGCAATTAAACAGGAAAATGTTGCCCTTAAGGATTTTCAGCACAGGTCCTGTTTAAAGTATGAATCCATACCTGAGTCTTCTCCTCAATGATGACACTGGCAGTTTTTGGGACAGGGAAGGGCAAGAGCGGAGCCTTGGTGGTAGCCAGAATGAAATCAGTGTGAGCCTCAATCACAGATCCCAAGTACTCCCCCTCTGGCTGGCAGCGGTAGTACACCGATATCTCATCTGATGGCACCAAATGTGCCTAATGCAGGACAGTGAGGAAAATTATGTGTTTAAGTAAGAACACACTTAAACACTGTGTGATTAAGTTTTTAAATTGTTACCACCGAGCTTAGAAACATGAGAGAAGGCAATTATAAGGACATATGTCTGCTAAAAGCACCATCTGAACAGCACTTCAACTAACCTTACTAAAAACAAATCCATTTTTTATGCAGAAAACATTTTCCTGAAAGGAAAGGAGGCAAGGGTAAACAAAATGGACGGCCAACAAGATAAATACACAAAGGTTTGGGAATACAAAGGAGAAAACAATGCAGGAACAAATCAAGACAGAAAGGAACACCGGGGCATTTTGCTGGATGAAAGCCCATCTGCTTTGGCATCACTTGCTGCCAGCTCCCGCTAACCTTGACATATTCAAACACATTGATCCCATTCTAATCTACAGTATGCAGCTGTGCACATCTGCACGCCAGCGTACACACTGACTGACGGAAGCAAATGCACGCGCTTGGAAACACACCTCTGCTGTAGTGTGCAGCTCAAGGGCAGGAGAAGCAAGATACAAAGCAGCAGTCAATCAATGGGGGAAAAGTTTTATAGGTTTTCCCTGGACAAGGTCCTACATCTGATTAAGTTCGTACTCGGAGTGCATCAGATCAAGGAAACGTTGACCCCTGTTTCACCGTCCAAACGCACCAACAAACTACAACACGTACCAGAACTGCTAAAAAATTAATTCCCATCCACAGGGTGGAAAATTCCTGACAGGTCTCTGTTTGAAATAACTGGAGGAATTTAGGCTGGCCGGGCGCCAGCGCACAACGCTACTATAGGGGGACGGAAAAAACTGCTCGTTTCTTGTGACAACGCAGCGCTGTTGGCTAATCCGTCTTTACTCCCCACACCACTTCAAAAGCCCCAATGTGAGAATCTGAAAGGGGCCAGACTGTAATTAAGCTTCTATTAAGCCTGCCTTATGATGGAGAAACCTCTAACTGTGACGCTGTAGTGGAAAGATTTCCAAACCGCCCTGACAATAGAGTGGGACATAAAGCGGAAGGGAGGGGTGATTAAAGGTGGAGAAAAACTTAGATAAAGTGTTTCAGCGATGTTATTACTGTATAGCTGCAGGCGTAACCTCTAAATAAAATGAAGTAGTAAGGATTAGAATGGAAAGTTCTTTGGAAAAACAAGATGCCATGTTCTGAATAAATATTTTTATTTAAAGACCTAATGAAAAAAAAAACCCAAAACCTCCAGAGTCCTATGATTTACTCAGCCTCCAAAGAAACACAGTGACCCTTCCAACTGTGACCCCAGCTAACAAACACTGGATCGCAGAATTCAGTACTAGTTTGTTATGTGTCAGCCCGGTTCGAGGAGCTGGTGGTGCTCCTGAAATAAACGCCCCACCTTTTTGCGTAGCTTCTGAATGCGGTTGATGACCTCTCTGGCAACGCCCTCGTCCACCATGGACTGGTCTGGGGTCACGTCCAACAGCACAAGCACCTAAAAGGCAGGAAGAGAAACACACGATCACAACCAATCACAAACTTTAAAGCAAACCCAACTGATGACAGAGAGATGCTGGAAACAAAAAGCACTATTCATGATTTTTTTTTTCCACTTTCACTCTTTTTCTATAAGAAACTTTAATTAAATTGATAATTAGCAAAAGAATACATTCTAAAAACAGAATTTATTGCTAAGTCAATCAGTTTAAATGTCTAAAAGTTTCATTTTACAATGGAAAGTGAAATAGAAAAACAAAAAAAATCAACATATTAACTATGTATATAGACATTACTATGATGGTTCCTAGTAGATATCTGAAAATGAACCGTTGTGTTCCTGACAGACATAACAATACAAAAAGAGTGCAGCATTCGTACAGCAGCTGTGATCAAATGCAAGTGTTTTTGGAGCAAATCTGGTTGTATCAGTCTGTAAAGCTATGAATCAACACCTTCTGCTGCCATTTCTGCTGTGGAGTTATTTTATTTTCCAACATACTGGCTTTAACTGTTTGGGAAGATAACTGCTGCTTCTGCACCAAAATAAACTGAAAGGTTTTTATAATTTTCACCGGGAGAGTACAGTTTATTTCCCTCTGATCTAGTCGACAAATACCGACTACAATGTCAAGTAAATTCAAAGACACAATTAAATATTCAGTTACTTATAAATACATATTTAAGCACAAATTATCTTGTTTCACTCAAAAGTAAATGACTCAGTCTGCCCAAACAATATTAAAACCAACCAGCCTTCTTCTACCTCATCTCTGGCTAACTTCCAGGTCTCCATCTTCACATTTTCCATAAAGTAAAAAATGATTTAAAATTTGTTTGAGACTTCTTTGAAACCTGACTACTTCTATAGAGGGGAAACCATTCCCTTTAAGATGCTGAGTAGTGATTTTCTAATTGTGTGTACCTGACTTGTTGATATGAGCCAAGCATTCTTTTGCCGCATCATCCCAAATTATCTTATAACAAATCATTTTCTGTTGTATTTGGTTGATAAACATATAGATTCAATTTAAATTGTGGTGAATGCCTTTAAAGTGTCAGATCCTTGGCCGTGGATCAAGATAAATATTGAATTGTCATAAAACAGGGATACTCAACACTAGCTGCTAGAGTATGATGATTGGAAACATTTAGTTTCTGCATTCAGAATGTTTTAATTTTTATGCAAATGACATATCAATTAAACTATTTTTTAATCTGTTGCAATCTGTAATTTCTCCTAAAGATTCAAGAAAGGATGAGAAGGTTATTTAACACTGACACAAAACCTATTGTGCTGACCTTTAAATGTTGACTTTAAGAGTTATGAATTTTTGCTCTTTCTGTAACAAGCAGAAATTGGTGCAGAGGCGGAATTTAAATTTTAGTTTCTGAATTAATTATATTCATGCACAAACTGCAGGAACTCACCGTTTTAGTCGGAAAAGTGGCAAAAACTTATTATTCACCTTGTGATTTGAGTTTATTTTAGTAACAGCTCCCCAGGCTGCTTTTTATTCAGCGATTGAAAGGTTTTCATGTCAGGAGGTTAGAAAGGAGACACAACAAGAGGAAGCTTTAATCTATACGAGACTTGAGACTTGAAGCAGTCTCAATATGGAAACTAAATTAAAGCAAAGAAAGCAAATGTTGGAGCTTATATGGTTCAATGAGTCATGTCGACTCCTTATCATAGGAAGGAAGGAGAAACATAGGAGAGAAAAAGACACACAGATGAGAGCGGGATAGTTTGTGTGAATGAGTGAATAAAGAGGAGAATTAAAAAGTCAGTTCAGCACACTGGTGTTAAGGTGCATCTGTGTGCTGTGTATACGGCTGGAGGAGCACTGATTAGAAAGGCCCTGTGGAAAAAGGCGCACTGCATGTCTCCATTTAGCCATGAAATGATTTCATACGTCGCAAGCGGCAAAGAGACTTGAAACCGTTTACAGAAACGGCAGATGGGTGCAACAGCAGAGAAGCAGCATCGCCTTTTAGATGAGTTACATTATGAGTCACAATACAAGACGACACTTCAGGAGTGCAAGAGTATAAAAATGACACTCTGATCAACTCTGAAAATGAATACCGTGTTTTAATCAGAAGCCTACCTGAGCATCAGAGTGAGCTTCATACTGTGCAGCAGAGCCAGAAGTCTGATCAAAAGTGTACATCAGCCGCAGGTCTTCCTCATGGAGCTCATGGCCGTCCACCACAATGGACCCTTCAAATTCAACCAGACAAAATCAACGCTGAGCAAAAGCCAATAATATACACAACACCATCCTGAATCGATTATGTTTGAAAGAAATCTTTAGTTAGATGCAGAATGAAATGTGCATGAAGTGTTGTAAGATGCATTTCCCCCTTTTTGAGATTCATTCAGTCTTTTGCTTGTTTTGGGGTTTTTTTTTTGCCTACATTGGTAAAATGATTAAATTAACTCTAGTTAATCACACAAAACCAACTCGAGTAAATACAGTATGCAGTTTTCTTTTTTTTTTAAAGAGAGAAAACCATAAAACCTAAAGTGATCCTACATGAAAATATAATTGCCTCTTACAGCCTTAAGTTTTGTTTATGCTTGACTAATCTGTGAGATCTGCACAGTGCCACGCAGCCAAATTACGTAATTTGAGCAAATACGCCTCTCCGAACGGCCCAGAGGCTCGTTGGCAGTGATCACAAATGCAGATGTTGGTGAAATTCCTGCCATAGAGACACTTGTTCCCCAATGCCTTTCCAATAAAAAATATTATCTTAAAATTTTAGATCTGCTCATTAATTTCAGTAAGTACATTAATTATTTTCATTTGCACTAGATTATGAATTCACAGTGTTTTTAGTTTGAAACTGAAAAGCAGTAGGATTCTTTTCACTTACGAGTCTGGGATTTAAAACAATGCAGAAAACTGTCTACCTGTAACACATCTCCATTTTGCCCATGGCAGCAATTGGCCATGTCTGTGTTCTCCCTTTAAAGCGTGACCACGATTCTCTGTCCTTTTTACTTGTTAACCCCTGGAGGCTGGATGAAACAGTCTCCCAGTTTCTCTCTAATCGGAGATTTCCACACTTTGGTTTCCTGTGTCGCTTGCTGCTTCTTTGCCTTTTCAATCTTCTGCACTGACCCCTTTTCTTCTATCTTATCAGACATAATGGGATCAAAAGTACAGGTAAGGCAATAATAGCTACCAAGCGACAGTTATTCCTGTGAAACTGCTTCCTAAATCTAAACTGGAACAAGTTTTAGAGTCATGAAACGTGAAATTAATGTTCTTTAAAAAGTTGAATGCAAGTTACCTTCAACAGTTTTATTATTCAGTTTTTCTACATGAACTTTAAAGCTAAAAAAAAAAAATCTTTCTTGAGCTTTGACTTGGTGGAACTACAGATATTTCCATCTTTAGGTTTCCTCCTGCCAACATTTTCTTCCATGCCGTATGAGGTCCATCTCTTCCTTTTTTTCCCTCCAATTGGCCTGACTTCAAACATGCGAGTGATTGGAAATCTGAAGTTCCCACAGCCCAGCTGACCTCTGCTGTTTTGCTCCCCAGAGACTGTGGGGGCTCTCCTTGTCTTTCTATAATTGGAGAGACAAGATACCTTGACCTGCTTTGATCCCAACTCGGGTTCTGATTGCATTCTAGGGATAAACCGGCTGTGCGTGTCTGCGTGTGTGCAGGTTGCAGACATTTACTGCAAGAATCTATTGTTTACACTGACTGCTTTGTTGCTATTAAAATACTCGTTATTTGATAAGCAACTGATTAAGAAGAAAATTTGGCATCTGCCCATCTGTTTTTGGTCCGAAAATATCAACAAGAAAAATCCTTTTTAGAGCCAGTCGAATGTAAAAGTGAGGAATGTTATCCCTGGAAACCACAAAATGGCCATAAGGTCACCCCCCCATTGGCAACTATCTCTATCAAAACGCTTTAACTCATTATCTGTATTAATAAAAATAATAAACAGGCTTTACTACTGAGGTACCTCAGTAGTAAAGCCTGAGGTACGACTAACAGCCCTCATTTGTTTTTGTTTTTTTATCCCCATTCATTTTATTAATGGATGACAACATGATGTAGACTAAAGTTTTCACTGCAATGTTTATATTTAAAAATATATATACATAACATAGTACTAGTTTGGAAAAAGATGGTAAACTCTACTGGGTCCCTGGACATTTTCTTTTGTTTCATTATTTTAGCTATGTTATTTTATTTTAGCCAAGATATGTATTTTGGGGACTTAGTTTTTTATTTCTTTATTTTTGTTGTTGCTTTGGGTCCGATGTGAACAGACAATCTTTTCACATAACTCAGATCTGAAAAAACTGGGGAAGCTTGAGCTTAAAATAATCAAATCTTCATCACGCTGCTTGGGAAAGAGAAGTGTGAAAGGATTACAAAACTGAGATGCATTCAAACTGTTTAAATATTTATGGCGTTAAAAGTCAGTGGCGTTTCTGCCCAGTTGTACCTGTTTTCTGGAAGGCCTCTAGCTGTTCGCTGGTGAGCTCCTTGATAGAAGCAGTCACAGCTTTGAAGGCCCCCTTTAATCTCTTGCCCAACACCATGTGGTCGGGCTCGGCTCGCAGACGGATCCCGTACTTGTTCTTGTCTGTTGAAAGTGTCAACTGTCGCACATTAAGTTCCTGTGGGAATAAGAGAAAGGCTATGTCTTCCCAAAATGTACAGTCGGTGTGTCCTGGATGCCAGCAGAGATAACTAAAACTAAATAGGAAACTTCGGGAGAAAAATGTTTTTATATCAAATAAAAGCAACTAAATTTAACAGAAAACATGAGAAAACTGAACTGAAGATGAAAATCTCAATAATCTATCTTGCCCTGGGCCTAAAAGTAAAACTTGAGCCAAAATTGATCAAGACAGGCCATTAAGTCAAACAGTAAATAAGCCATAAAACTGCAATAAGCCAATCCTCTTCAGTCAATATTTTATCTTTTAGCCAAAAGGAAGAGAAATCTGTGTCCAGGGGCGCAACAGCGATACTAAATATAACCAGACTGACAGGCCTTCATCCCCTCCTCCTTTCAGTCAATCACCCTGTTCGGGTTGAGCCTGAGCTCTGGCATTGTTAACTTTCTGACAGTGAGCACA
This sequence comes from Xiphophorus hellerii, assembly GCF_003331165.1. Lineage (NCBI taxonomy): Eukaryota > Metazoa > Chordata > Actinopteri > Cyprinodontiformes > Poeciliidae > Xiphophorus > Xiphophorus hellerii. Next base: position 12,523,930 of record NC_045691.1, on the reverse strand, counting down.
GAGAGTACTGCAGTTGTCTGAGTGGAAACATTAAAGGCAGTGTGGGTTTAAAAACCTGGGCAGGATTCAGTCTATGCACCCATTTCACAAAAATAACAAATTTTTATTTAGGGGATAAATATGGATTTGTGTGTGTGATGGTGACGGTGGCCGTTTACAGTATACTGGTGCATTACAATGAGCCGAGGCTTCTGTCAGCACAAATGGTGACTCGTCTGATATTCGAAAGAGCATCTCCAGCTCACTAGAGACTGGAGCCATCAGTGGAGACACCAACAGGCATGTCAGAGAAGGAAAGCTGAGTCAAGCTAAAATTCAGATGCAAGAACAGCAAGTGCCATTTTGTGCCTGACCTCTTCCTTCACAAAGCTGGCACACTGCAACAAATGTGTTTTTGGACAGAGGATAAAAAGAAAATGCAATAATTGCCATGGAGAATTTCAAAGAGCAACACTATGTCTTGCCTTTTGCAGTCAACGAAATGTGCAAAGTTTCAAAACAAAATGTATCTACTGAGTGCAAGGTCATAAACCTATAAAATATGGCAGGAAGAGGCATCGAGACATCAAATGGAGTCGCTGAAAACAACACTCTTCAGTATGGACACTGATAATGAGTGAAGATGATTAAAATACTACTTTTCCTAATACCTACTTTCAGCATCCATGAATGGTTTGAAAATTAAATAGAAAATTACATTTTGCAATGTAATTTACATTGCATTATTTAAAAAGAAAAATTGTTTGAAGGCATTTGCATTTTTTGGGAAATCTACAGTTCATTAAGGCTGTTAAAAAGCAAGAATTTCATCAGATAAACCTAGTGGCTGAAATTTGATCAGCAAAGTTGCTCTGTTGCACCTTTTTAATATTTCCTCTGTCTGTCATGGGACATACAGGTAAGGATCTAAGCTTAGAGCAAAAAGCACAAAAACACTGATTCGCTTTGTTGAAGCAATGCTTTTTTGCAATCAATTTTAAAATTTAAACCACTGGAAACTTACAGTCAACATGGCTTCTTTATTCGTCTTCAAAGAGAACAAAGCAATTTAAAAAGCTCTGACCCAAACTATTAAAAATCTGCACTATTTTCTCACAAACAACTTAGTTTGCTTGTAGATGACAGGTGCGAACAAGTTAGAGTAGACGGGCCTAATAAACAAACACAACCAACATAATGGTCATGGACGCTGTTGCTGCCCTTGTGTCTTTTTGTTAAAGGTCTTAATTATCAGCATTTTTAAAGTTTAACCAGAAATATTTGGCATTAAAAGTGTCTTCCGCAGTTATTTTGAAGGGTGATGCAGATGTGCAGGTTTGTAAAATCCTGATAAAACAGATGAGTATCAGTTCTTAGAGTCAGCTTATCTGACATCTAAATAAAAAGCCTTTTAATTAAATTCAGTTTACTCCAGAGTCTACACATAGTGACTCTACAACCAGCATGTGTGACAAGCACTAAAGATGAGACAGTTAGCGATGCTGCTGAATACAGTGAACACATTAACAGTCACATTACCTCAAATGTTTTAATAAAAAACTGCTTAGTGTGCGTGTCAGCACTAAGTATTTAAATAACTATTTTCCAAGACATCTCCTTTGTCCTCCCTTCTCCACTCAACACACTACAAATTTCAGTGATGGCAGAGTGCAGACACAGCATGTAAAGTTACGCTCCCTCTGATGTTCATCATTACTGCACCGCTTCTGGAAAGTGAACATGGTTCTCAGGATGTTTTCTTCAAACTGTATGTTTAAGAGTGCTGATGAAAGAGATGTAATTCATTGAGGTGCTCAAAGTTTACAGTGTTTACTCACTTCGAGGATGTATTTCTCCAAAGACTGGATGTCTTTTAGAGCCTCTGGGTCCTGGTGGATAACTACCACCTCCTTCAATGGGTACTGAATTAACAAAGGAAAAGCAGATAAAGTATGTATATTAATGGCTGATAAACCAGCTTAACCAAATATATTTTACTAGGATTTAATGTGATAAAGTAATGTAAAGTGGTGATTAATTATGAAGTGGACGTAGAATTATACATAAATTTAATCTATACTTACATAAATACCTGACTGTGACATTTATTTGTATTCATTCCCCATAAACAATGAACCAAGATGGTTCCTTTTATCTTTAACCGCTTGATTACAGGAGTTTGACTACATCTCCATTAGTGATGAGTAAAATGCAAGTGAAGGGTGCTGTACCTTGACAGGAAGGGTCTTTCTATCTCTAATCACTCTTCCCAGCTCAATCACAGACTGCATCTGAGAGACGGCGCTCTCAATGCGCTTGTCAATCAAATTGTCCCTGAAAACAGAGGCATAAGTAAAGAAAATCCTGATTATCATCATATTACAAACAACAATATAATATCTACCAAATCTTAGCAATAACGACAAGTGACTGCATTTAAAAACTTAAATCATTTCACAAAATGTAATGCCTTTTTTTTAGAACAAACCAACGGTAAAGTAAAAATGCTTTATTTACCCCCAAAGGGAAATGAATTATAATTATAATTGATGTCATTCAAGTATTTTCAAAGAGTTGTTGAGGATGGTGATGCTGTGGACAGAAAGGATATCCAGCAGAAGTCAGTCTTGCAACGTCTCTGGTCTATACCTCTGACTCAAGGTTGTTGTTGGATGACAGTTTCATAACTGTCAAGCTTATGATGATATTTTACAGTAAAATGTCCTGGATTAAACCATCAGTAGTTGGTAAGTACTGCTAATCCACCCCATTTACTTTTGTCTTTAAATGTCTGCCATGCTGAATGGGTAGAGATGAAGAAATGGTTTGAACTTCTTCGTTTTCTCTCTGCTTTTCGGTCCTGCTCTGGACCCAGGAAACCTTTTCAATTCCTCTGGGATTTTTGGGTTGGAGTTCAGGTATTTTTTTGAGCTTTTGAGAGGCTAATCAGCTGTAAAAACAAAACCTTGTTGCAACTGTCACCCATCATAGCAACTGTATGAAAGCAAAAAAGAGCAAAAATCCTTCGATCTGCACAGCATCCAAAACCAGAGGTAATAATTGTTCAAAGGTGAAAATGCCTCAACTGACAACAAAAAAGATGAACAAAAGACTACAAAAATAAATCAGAATGGATGTAACAGAGGTACTTCAACATGCTACTACAATGAGTGGTCCTTATAACAGAAATACCAACTAACTAGGCCCTCTTGTGGTGCATCTTAGCTCCAATTAAAGCAAACAGTAACTAATAAGCATAATAACACAATATTAAAATATAACCTAGTCATATAATCTTTCACAAGCGAGGACAAGAAAGTATTAAAGAAAAAACAGATTGACTAAAAATAGCCAATCATTTAATGAGATGACTAAGGAGTCATAGTTTCCCAACACCTGATTGGTAGCTGGGCCTTTAGAGGCGGGTCAAAATGGACCCATTTAGTACAACCAAGGACAAGAGGCTTTAATAGAGCTGCAGCATTAGAGGCTGTCCAAGTGACAGACGAGATTATATGAACCATTACACAAACTACTTTCCTTATGCAAAATCAAATAGATTTTTAATCATGCCAGAACTTTTTCTTTATAGTTCCAGATGATGTAATTAAATTTGGGTGATTAGAAATTCCTCCCAGGCATTTCAGAAAGGATCTGCCGCCAAGACATGCACTTCACTAAAGTAAATGAAGTAAAGGGAACAAAATCATATTTCATCAGTAAGATCCATTCTGTAGAGCAAACAATCAGGACAACGTCAGTGTGGGATAGTGCGGGTGTTCCTTGGTCTTTGCTGTGGGTGAACACAGACGACCTGACTGATGGCAGCAGTGAAGGACCACTGAGATCAAAGAACTTGCAAAAATCAATTTACAGAAAAAAAATATGAAAGTTATTTTCACTGATTCAGACCTTAAACCTTGAAATAAGGTAGGTAACAGCATCATAAGGTTCAAAAGCCCATAATTCAGCAAATTTAATGGTTATTTAGTGGCAGAAAAGCAAGGCTGGTGACTCTGGCAGAACCTGATTAGGCTGTAAATAAGCAGAGGATATGTCCTCTGAGAACAGGGTCACACACAGGATAAAGGTGGTGTGTTTCCTGCACAGGGTTGTGTGGTGGAGGACTTTTTATTTATGTATTTTCCAGGCTCATTGAGCCTTTTTGTAGCACATTGAAGTGACTATGTTAGATTCAGTCATTCAAAAAATGCATATATCAAACATAACTTATAAGACATTTGACTTTGCCCCAGCTTGTAATTGGGCACCCATCTCTTTAAGAAGCTTCTCTGTACAGCAGTTCACTTTCAGTGCTTCTCATTATGCCATTTACAATCATTTTAGGAGCATTACACTGAGAAGTAATTTGTATGATAAGCTCAGCAAACACACAGTTCCACCAGGTGTTTGCTAATTGCTGCTGGTTAGTCTGAAGGAGCTGAGTGGAAGGGTTGAGGGGGAGAAATGCTCTGAAGCTCAAAGGAGGAGCTTTGTGGGAGCCAGCATTTAGCCACCCTGAATGGCTGGCAACTAAACGACTGCGTCTGGTAAACTATTTCTGAATTGTTTCATGTTTTGGATCATCATCTTTTTGAGAGACCCACTGTCGACCCATTTCCATATTTCCTGCTTTTCAAAATGTTCTGGAATTTCAATTAGGTCATGAAGTAATACATTCCAACAAGTTTCCCAAAGCCTGTGTAAGAGAAATGAGCCCACAGCATCACAGATCCTACAACATACTTAACAGTGGGCATGAGAAACCAGATCCAGCTGTAGTTTTTATTGCTGAAAAAGCTCATCAAATCAAAACAAGTCAAATCACATTATTCCAGGTAAAGCAAAAGTAAACTCTACACGTTTAAATTTGTGATGGCGAGACATAAAAGAGATTTGGAGATTTGATGACCTCTTTTTGCTACAGTTCTCTAACAGTGAGTTTCTTTGTTATTTTTTTTTTTTTTACATTCTATGATCCTGCTCGCTGTAGGTAGAAGAAAAATAAACTGATTCTTGTCCAGTTTTGTGGAAAGTAGGTAAAATAAATTTGATTCAGTGATATTTTATGTTTATAATACAAAGTACAAAAAGTCACAGAGTAGAAAGTAATGTTTCTTAGAAATTACATTTTTGTCAAGCTATTATTGCTTAAAGAAAGAAACTATCTTTTTTTCTAATTATTACAATGAACTAAAATACTGATTGTCCTCCTTAATAGATTCAAAGTAGGAGTTTAATGATGCATTCCTTTCATGAGAAGTTACCCAGTACTGGGCTAAGAAGAATGAAACATCAGCTCAAGATCAACTTCTTTTCTTACAACAATATCCTGTTTCACCAATAGTTCTAAGAAAAGCTTGCCTGCAGGGAAAACTCTGGCCTGATGCTTTACTAAATGAATTTGGCTGACCTGACTTGTGGCAGCATGAGATAGTGGATGCTGTTTGAGTCCTTTTCTTCAACAGCGGCAGGGTCAATGAGGTGACGCAGATTTTGGTACATCATTTCTGTGATGAAGGGTGTGAAGGGGGCCTGAGGAAGAAGAGGGATGAAAGCAAGCAGACACGAGCATGAGGAGGAATAGATGAAGAAATGATTAAATTGTCTGCACTGTGGTTAATTTACACTCGCTGAGATAAAAGGTCTGAAAGTCTGAACCAAGTTCTTTCTGCAGTCCGTTTTTTTTTTTCAATCCTTTGGAGCAAATGTTCAAACAGAACTGAGCTATTGTGAGCGATCCTCTAATGTGATTCTCCTCCATTTAAACCACGGCTAATTAATTTGTAAGCTCTGAGCTGATCTGTATTGATTTGAGTTAGGCTGACTGGCTTTTAGCTTGCCTCATAGCCCACATGCAAACACTTTGTGTGTTAAAAAAAAAACTATTCATCCATTTTGCATAACCATACAAAAATCACACACACACTTTATTCATTGCAGATTTTCCTTTTGGTTTCCAGCAAACATAAAAGAAAACCCTTCAAACATTAAAAGTTCTCCCTGCAATCACCTTTCTTTCTTTCTTGGTCTGAGTTGCTTTTATATAGAAACCAAATGACTCACCATCAACCTGCACATGGAGAACAGAACACTGAAGAGTGTTTCCAGCGCCCACAGGCAGTCCTCAGTGCCACTCTCACCCTACAAAGTTCACAAACACATCAATGATTTTTTTTTTTCTCCCCCTTAGAGAAGCAGAAATATGACGATCATCACACAAGAATCAACATTATCCCCCCAATCACAACCTAGAGATATTTGAATCACAGGTTTAAGTTTACTTTCTTCCAGTGGCCAAATGTATCTTACTGTAGCCCTGCGGAACATGTTAATATTGATGTCCTTAAATTACAGAATCATCAGGTACAAAGAATTTCAAACGCATTAGTTTTTGAGTTGAGATGTTTTAACTTCAGAGCTGGATTCTCACCTTGAGGCGGCGCCTGTTAGTCCTGACGTACCAGTTGGTGAGCATGTCCACAAACTTGACCAGGCGAGGGACCACCGTGTACAAGCGGTACGCTGCAACCAGAGGCAACCGCTTACTTATTTATACTTCAGAGGAATGCCACGAGTTGTCAACTCCCCAAAAATTATGTTTTTATTCAAGAATAAAGTGATATAAAGATGGAAAATCTGACTTACCATCCATCTCAGCTTTAAAGAATTGGATGAGAGACTGTGTGAATGACTGGATCCACTTGTCCATGATGTTGTCACTCTGCTTCACTGTGTTTTCATTGTACAGAAACTGAATCTCCTCCTCCTAATGCATGAATACAAACAGTTTCAGTTTGGACCTGCAATAACCAATGCAAGTTGGACTAAAGTTTGTACTCTGAAAGATGTACTCATCAGCCACAGTGACAAGGTCAAAAAACTCTCATTTTTCTGTTATGCCACCAACTGGCACTGTATCTGAACTGAAAGAGATTTCTCTTATTCTCAGCTTAAAGTTTATGCAACACGTGAAGAAAGAGGTATGCAAATTTGACAAGAAAACAAGTAAAGATGGACACATGGTTTTGTAAATATTTCCATTACGTGTTGTATTCAGTCTACAGTGGACAGGGTTTGCTGTTTAATGAAAGACATTCATGTTTGTAATCCAACAAAGATATTTAAATATTAATTTGGGGGATGGATACCTCATGAATCCCAATGGCAATAAGTATGTCTGAGGAAACTTTTTCATTAGTCTACATCTGCTGTGCCACATAGAGAGAATGTTTCTGTGCTTCATCAGATTAATAAATGTTGATTTCTTCACATAAGGTTTCTTTCTGACAAGGTTGGTTAGGTAAACATTTGGAAATCTCAACCTACATCACAAGAACAATATTAGAATTTGGAAATTCCTTAGCACTCTTGATATAATTAGGATGGTGCAACCTAGCTGAAGATCATGTTCCAGCTACATTTTTTGTGATGTTATAACAGGGCTGCAGCATGTTTCATGTCAAAAAATGTTCCAGTCCTGCATGAGCTCAATTTAAATTACAAAGAGATGGATTCCCAAAATGTATATGTGACAGATATTTCTGCAGTTGCCACAAGTTTGAAAATGGATAGAAATAAAGCAAAGAGGTGGAAGGAAGAATAGACCAATGAACAATAAGCAGATGGATGGATGATTGGGAAACAGGTGCAAGATTGGGAAAAGGATGGATGAAAAATTGGAAAACTGAGAGATGTAAAGAGGGATGAAACCTTTAGACAACAGAAAAGGAAATTAAGTCTGAGAATAAAAATCAGAGAATCATAATATTTTTACATCTCAACCTAGAAAACACCCGAATCAAATTCTTTACTTTTGCAGAATTTTCCAGCTGATAGGAACCAAAACAACAGATACAAAGATTTTAATCTATTGAACCAAGTTACAAAAAGTTACAACCATGCTGATCATGTGTTAATAAACCCATTTTATCTCACATTTTCATTAAAAATCAAGTAGAATGACAAATGTTTTCTAACTGACTCAGTGCATTATTGGGTACTTATAGTGGAATATTAGTGCATTTCATTCGCATTTCAATCATTATTTGATCCCTGACAGCATGATGTAAGCCTTTCAAAACCACCTGTTGACTCTGGAAAGTCGATTTATTTAACCATTACTGGTGACGTCTTGTTGATATAGTTAATAAGCAGCAGCTGTTAATATTCACTGTGGGATCACACTGATTGATTTCTCGCAGCTTGGTGATTCTCAATACAATTTCAATTCATATTTTAATAGCAAATTAACACAATTAAATTGTGCAAAATGTTTTTTTAAATGTATGCATCAACGCAATCAGAGACAATTAATCAAAAACAATGCGAGAAGGAAAAATAAGAAAAAAAATAACATACCTTTTGTAATCTTTGTACGTTTTGCACCAGGAAGCGATAGGCGTTGTACCACGGCAAGAAGACATCCTTCAGCACGTCTCGCACGCCGTCCTCTTTGAATCGCAGGTTCTCCGCTCTCACCACAGGGGAGTTGATGAGGTACAGCCTGCACACAGATAGAACATAAGTGATTCTGCGGGCTCAGATTGATGGAGCAAGCAGGGAAAAAAATGCATACTGGATATTATTCTGAAACATAACCAGTGATATCTTAGAGTTGTTCAAATAAAGCAGGAAAATGCTAATGACCCATCACCACAAAAGTGGTGTCTCCAAGTCCTTTACTTTGCTCAGTAACTTTGAACGTGCTGCGCAAAAAATTACAATCCATGAAATACATAGAAGTGATTTGGAAAGAAATGTTTCAGAGCTGAAGCCGATTTAACAAACAGAAATCATTCTAGGGAATACAGCATGTTTTATCCTGAAAATAAAACCTGCAGTAAAGATATAATTATGCATTTCACTGACAATGTAATTGTAACAAACAGCAAACACAGGCCTTGGTTTATTAGCTTGCCTAGTAGCCAAAGCAGATGTAGGGGAGGTGGAGTACTACTTTGAGCAAATTAGCTCAAACTGTGTCATTTATTGTTATGAAACACGAATAATTAGAATGCAAAAACATAAGCAATGTAAAATAGGAGACAATGAAATTAATACATCTGGGGAAGTAAGGGGTGAGAAAATGAAAGGAGGAGATAAAACCCATATACAAAAAAATACAAAATACATGTAAACAACTGAAAGAATAACTAAAAAGGAACATATAAACAAAAAATAATGACAAATAAGTATTTTAATATAATTCAATGAGATAAAAACGGTGAATATATTTAATGTTAAACCATCTTCAAGTGTAACGGTTCGTAGTACTTTAAGTAGTTTTTCATCAAAAGTAAAAAGAACGTGAAGCCTGGAATAGAACCAGACTGCTGGTTTCTTCTCTTTAATTTAGTAGTTTGCTAATTTATGGTCTATATGTGAGCATATGGTGCAACTGCAGAGTGGTTTATTCATAACACCATATGGCCGTAGAACTCTTACTGCTCAGGGCAAATGAGACGATGTACAAAGGGGGACAAGTGTTTGGATTCACATCTACAGCATGCATGAGTGTGCAAATATTCCACCCGGACATACAGACATCCAACTAAGAGTTTTAAACAGAGTGTTTTTAGTGATTTTAACATTCTGAAGCCATTATTGCAAACAACACAAGGTAACCTCAGACCTTGCAATGTGCTCATATTCAAGCACCAAGCTGACCTGAGGGCATCGGCTCCATAGTTTTGCACAATCAGTCCTGGATCTGGGTAGTTCTTCTTGCGCTTGCTCATCTTCTGCCCATCGCTGCAGGAAGAAAACAGGCAGGCATTAATGCACATACACACACGTGTATGCGTGCACAACAGAGCATGTTGGAAACCATGAAGTTGGTATTCAAATTAATCAAGTTCTTCCAGGTCAGCGGGCCTGTGTGCACACAGCTACATATAAACCTCAAGACTGAGACGAAGCACCCAGGATGCAGAGAAGCTTCGAGCCTAGATGCTGAAGCTCCAACATTATAAATAAACAAACTCTAAAAAGTAACAGAAACAAAATAAAGTGGCAATAAAGACGCTTTTGGTTGGTTTAATGTGCTGATGAGGCTGTGATCACTAGCAGTTCAAAACAGCACAGAACAACCAGAAACAACCATTTTACTGTCACATCAGCCTTTTCCACAACATTAAGCTGTAATGTTAACATTAAGTGCTCATAAAACCATATTCAATTTTTAACAATAAAATTTAGCCAAGCAAATATTCCAAATTATATGATGACGTGTAGTCATTATATAACACATAGAGGCAATGATTCTGAACAGCTTAATGCTGAATGCCTTCATACAACACTTCATCTTCCTAGTTTGACATGTTAATTTATGGAATTATTCTTAAAGAACCTTCATTCTCTTGAAATACTGTGAATATTTTTACACACAACATCTAATAGTAGTAATAAATCTTACTACTTTGGGAAAGATTCCCTTTTGCCAAGTTGTGCCAATTAGTGCTGCTGCATGAGTCATTTCAGTTATACTTTTTTTTTCATTTTTGATGTTTGAAATTTAATTTGCATCCTCAGAATTAGGGCTCACTGATTTCTGCGTTGTAAAAAATTAGGGCAGAATCATAAAAAACTTGACGAGTACAAGGAATACACTGTAAAACACAGAATATTGTGGAATTAGTGACTCTGTTTTTAATGTTTTTAGATAATTTGACAGATAATTGGATGGCTGTTTCAAGTGTTGTGAGTCAGCGGACTGACCTAGCGAGTACGAGCCCATTAACAATGACGTTCTTGAAGGGTGGTTTCCCAAACAGCGCTGTGGAGAGCACCAGTAGGGTGTAGAACCTACAGAGACAGAAAACAAGGTCAGTATGACTGAGATCTTTGGTTCTCATCTTCTCCTCTGTCAATCATTCACTCTCCTCCTATCCTCAGTCTCTCCTCTGTCTCTCCGTCTCAATCTAACCCAACTGAACAGCTCCATTCATCCTCAGCATACCATCCTCTGGTCTGGTCAATGCCCTCGGCGATGAAGTCTGCTGGAAAGGTGTCCTCAAACTCCTTCCTGTTCTCGAACGGGTAGTGAACCTGGGCGTACGGCATGCTGCCACTCTCAAACCAGCAGTCAAACACCTCTGTAACCCTCCGCAGGACGCCTTTACCGCACCGTGACGGGATTGTCAGGCTGTCAATGCTGGACAGAGAAAGTTAAGAAAGAAGGAAGGAAAAAAATGATAAAGTTCAGTAGCTTGAAGCTCCAAAAGTTTGACTTCTGTTTTTATTCAGAGTCTTAAAAACACCAGAACCTTTAAAACTATTCACTAGGATATTTTTTTATTAGGCTTACCATAAAGAATTGGATGAACATTAAAAGATGGTTTGTTATTTTAAAGTAGATGAAAAAAAAAGGCTCATTAGTTTTAGGCCACAGGATGTTACAATTGAATCATCCTGAATTCACATTAAGAAGAAATATGATTCTTCAATTTACTCTTGTTGCTCCAGATAAGCATTACATTGAATGATTTATCAGTGTCTTATGTTTTTTAGCATTTTTAACAGACATTTAAACTGATATCACAGTGATCTGCAACTCCAATCCTTCAACGCACTTGAGTCGAAGGGTTGAATTACCTCCTTGGCAAATCAGTAAGTTTTTCAAATGCCAAGTCATTAACAATTTATTTGACTCAGGTGTGTTGGAGAAGGGATGCAACCTACAGTTACAACCCAGCAGCACTGGAGGACAGGAGTTGCAGACTCCTGTCTTAATGGATTATCTATGAGTTGTAGATGCCACTTACTTTTCCCGATGCAAATCTGTAACTTTGACTCCAGTCAGCTCCTCCAGTTCAGCCATGGACCCTACACAGACCACCTGATAAATCCATAAAAACACTAAATAAATTTATGCACGTGCAAAACCATTCAAAACTAACCAGAACCTAATTATAATGTGCTGTTCATTCAAAATTCACCTTAGTAATTTATTGCAACTCCAAAAATTTAAAGTAGATTCCATTTATTAGTGATACAATTCGTCTATATTTTCAAATATACATTTAATTCTTTGTATTTCTATTTCTACATTGGGTGTATAGTATACTTTTATGCTGTACTGTTTTTATTGCATTATTTTTCATTTCTGCTGCTCTTATATGGGGTCCACTTTCTGCTCTTGCAACGCAAATCTCCTACTTGAGGGGTGGTTAATAAAATAATTCAAATGTTGTTTTTTTGAATGGAATGTTTTCAATGTTTGCAATAAGGGCATTCTTGTTACTATTGTTACAAAATTCACTTAACTTTAATTCATCACAGGTGTACATTAATGATCAGGGATTCCTGAAACACCTGAAAGTTTAAAGGGTATAAAAGCACTACACACCAATCTGATGACTAAATAACCTAAATAGTAGATTAAAAACAATAAATATTTATGTTGTTGGGCTCATTTGCTCATCTGTCTATTTAATAATTTAGCAGGCAATAAGGGGTTTTGAATTGAAAATGTTGCATATTTTGAAGATATGTAGTTTTTGATTAAAATGCAATTTATTCTGAGTAATTAATTACAGATCCTGCAATTAAATATAAAAAATTTTAATTGAGTTCCACCACTAAATTAGAGTTACTGCTACTCAAACTTCAGCAAATTTTGGTTACCCTATCAACTTCTGGTCCAGTCACTGAGTAAGGAAATGAAGGAAGAAATACAGAAACTATGAACTCTTCCTCAACTTCTTTTCTTCATCCTCTAGACTCTGATTCTTGTATTGTACAGTGAGACACAGGTTGTACTATCAAGCGCACACAATTGGACTTGCAGAAAACCTTCTTGATTTCTGAAAGCAGACAGTGTGTGCTGGTGTTTAGACACAGAAGTTTAAAGTAGGCCTTCTCCTGAGTAACTTCACCTTACACAGTAAGACAAAGTGTGTTATCTGGTCTCTCCAGAGAGGTAACCTGTAGGCTCTGCTCTAGTTTTACCACAGCACCAGGTAACGTGGCCCACATACAGCCTGGTGCCCCACCATATAAAAATTAGACACAGTTAAAAAAAAAGAAAATACCGGGAAACCAAGAGCTCAGAGAGAAATCCGACAAAAAGGAAGATGCTGAGAGGAGGAAACATTCAACAGCAATCAGAAAACGCAGACATGCAGATCCTTGTAGGTTGGGATGAAAGTGAGTGGTTTGCTGCTGAGGAGTGTGTGAGGGTGGCACCAGGGAGTGTGAATGTTCTGGAAACAGTCAGAAAGCTATTTCCAGCAAGCAGGTCGCTTGCTGTCCCTCTTTCAGCCAGGGGACCGCCGCTTCATTTTTCAAATGCTCAAATAACCCAGTTCTGACACCTCTATTCAGTTCAGTCTAATTCACACAGTCAGCCAAGTTTAGCAGCAAATATTCACGACAGAAGCAACAATTAAAGTTTGGCATCCTTCTCATTTTACATTTCTCTCCATTTTCTCTCCACATGCATTACTTTTCCTCATTTTCTAAACCAGTTAATTTATTCTGCCCCCTCCTCCTCTTCCATCTTCTCGCCATTAAAACCCCCAACAGCTGTTTGTCTTGAACACCTTTGAAGCTGCATTAACTCAAGTGAAACCAAACACATTTGATTCATATTTATTTCCTGTTTACATTAATGAATCATTCATGCGTTTAGTTTATGGAGGCACTGCATGTTGGTGCCTGAAGGGAGGAGTCTGACTGCAGCAGAGTCAAGCTTCATGTTTCTGTTTCAACGCCGTGGTCACCCTCATTCTGCCATGCCAGAAAGTTTCTCCTTCATCAGCGGAAAGGAGCCAGAACTGCTCAAATCATTAAAAAAGGGTTAGAAGGATCAATTTTTACATTGCAGATTTATGAAAACAATTGGGTTCTTGTGCTTTTTTTCCCCCACAAAAATCATTCTTGATGATAAATAAAACTCAGAGTAGCAAAGTTCAACTTTTCAATTGAGCCCTCTCAAGCTGAACCTTGATTGAACTTGGAGTGCCGCAAACACTACAATCAGCCTCCTTTGAAAAGAAAAGCTATCTTGGTATTTAGTGAAGACAGACAAATTGCACCAAGAAACATTAGAAGCAATAAAGACTCTACTAAAGCACAAAAAGTGCATTTTCTGTGGGTGTTTTTTGTTTTTCTGACCTCCTCGAAGTCATCGCTGACCCACAGAGGGATCGGCGTGCCCCAGTAGCGGTTTCTCGAAATTGCCCAGTCGCGTGCATCTCTGAGCCAGTTTCCAAAACGCTTCTCGCGCACAAACTCTGGGACCCTGCAGAAACACAAAGATCATAATGTATTCAGTTGAAGACGAATAAAAATAAATATATATATTTTATTCAGAATCCAATCAACCCTGGACAAGACTAAAAGAAAATAAATGCTTAATTAGCATTCAGTAGCTAACCTGCCACACATAAAAATTCATCAGCATCCTACGTCTAAACACAATGAACTGTTCTTTGACCTAGAAATAAACATTTGCTTTCTTTGCAAACTTTAACAGTAAAGGTGGACATTCCTCCAAGGCATCCTCCTCTTTATGTATTGCTCTTTTTTTTCCTTTTCCTGTTTACTTGAGCTGATTTCTGGCTTTAATCTACCATCTTCCCGTCACCTCCTCCTTTTCTGCCGCCCTTTCCTTTCTTGCTGTGCCAGGCCGTTCTGCTCACGAGAACAGTGCAGTGGGGAGTATAAATTGTCGCCAGGATCCACGCGCTAAGCAAAGAGTTCATCAATTCCCATTTGTACAAGGCATTTCTATTTAGGCCCATAATATATCAATTTAATGATTTTTTTTTTCTGCCAGTGCTGCTCAGCACCGTGCCTCCATCCTTTACCCTCCTTCTCCCAGTTTGAGCTAAATCAAGAACTTAAAACATGCAGGCCCGTGCTCGAGACACGAGGAGGGTTATTGAGGACCTAGAGGCTTCTATCATTCAAAAAGACTGAAAGTGGTTTGTTGGAAAAAATTACGATGACTAAATTTTTTAAAAAGGAGCAAGGTGAATCTGTCTCCAGTCATGAATATTTATCACAGCAGGGAGGCAGAGCTGGTCGGTAAAAATTTGATTCATGATTGTTGAGCAAGACCAGACTGGTGGTTTCAAGTTCCAAAAAACATTAAACTGCAGAAGATATAGGGATGTAAGATATTATCAGCACGGTATGGGTATCAGCCAATATTATCTGTAAAATTTAATATTGGACATCAGCCATTTCGTCAAAATAACTCTTCAATATAAAAGGCGTTTTATATGAAAGTGACAATGATGCCTGCAGCACAGGCACAATGGCAAATTTGAACTGATTGAGTGCTGTTATTGTCTTAGAGCGCAAATGTTATGAAAAAATTTTACATTAGTTTTAGTATATCGGCATATCGGACATCAACCAAAAAATCCAATATTGTGCGTCTTTAGCAGAAACAGCTGTTTTTAAAGCCAGTTTATTGCTTGGTCCATTAAAGCCAGTTTAATTAACTGCCAATTAAACTAGTTAAAAGATTAGCTGCAACTAAATACTAATCTTTTAACCAACAGAGGTACTATAAATGTAGTTGAAGATAAATTATACTAAAAATATACCAAGAAACCCAAGCAATGCTTAGAAATACTGACAGTGAACAAGTTATCACACCTTGTCTGAATGACATTAATATCTGGCAGAGAACCTAACTTGTAAATAAGTGAAATAAATAACGGTTTTGGTTACTGTGAAAAAGGAGAAAATTTTTAAATGTAAAATGTCTAAAACTGCTTAACATTTTAATCTACTTCCTGCTTTAGTTACAACTCCAATTAAAAAATAATTTTCCAACATGTAATGAAAACTATGACTCCATGTTGAAGGTTTAATGCCTATTTTGTTACAACAAATATGTGGGGACATAAAACAAAAATAATGAAAACAAATCAAATCTGTTCAACAGGGGGGGGGATACATTTACTGAATTTCAAGATTAGGTTTTCTTAATTCTTGACCAAAAACATAAACATGTAAATGATGGTGGGGAAAAAATAACAAAACAATAAAAGCAGAGCAAAAATAGAAAATAACTGTGCTAAACAAATTTCTAAATTGCAAAAACAGTGCTCAGTTAAAAATGTTAAAATAAACTGGTTTCTTAGGTTTAGATGAGTGTCATTAGGATCTGAGAAACCTTATCAGCTGTCGAATAAAGGTGCTGTACTTGAGGGCTGTTCTTGGTTTAATGGAATAACTTTTTCTACCACAAAAAATATATTTAAAAATAAGTTTTATTCTTTTAGAGTCTGTGTTTCCTACCTGGGTTCATTAAGTTTTCTTTTTCCTGAAATAATGATAAAATATTAATTTTCTGGATAAACATTTTTATTCAGAAAAAAAAAGCGAAAATCTGGGTTGAAACTGTATCTGAAAAAGAGATCATGGTTTAATTGAGTTATATAAAATCAATAAGAATCATGTACAAAATCAGTCCAGACAGACACTTTCTCAACAGTATTTTTTATGCTTACTTAACTATCACTTTTATGTATTTTGTTAACTTTATGTATTATAAATGTGGAGAAATCACTTTAAAGACGAGATGTTCAATTCACCTTCTGGCTCAGAAAATGTCGTCTCCCTTTAGGCGCTCAATAATTCAGTCATTAATTTATTCTGACAGGCAGGTACCTGGAGAGATTCAGCCTGAGTATTGAATGAAACTTCTGAGTAAACGGATAAAAGGAACAAATCCCTTTAAGAGCATTCCAACTAGTCTTTTGTAATAAATTTTCTGAAGTGGTTCAGAGGTTTTTCATGAGCTAATGTAGGCTACATTTAGCTGCACTGAGGATTTATGTTTGTGGAACTGTAAAAAGAAAAATAAATATATATTAAAAGATAACTTTTTTTATTGCATGTTTTATTACATCAAATAACATGCATTGCATTTTACATCACCATTCATTCAAAGCAATTCAAGGCACAAAAATATGTCCAAAAGAGAGAGTAAAACATTCCTAATCATTAACTATTTCTTTCATAGCTTATTTGTAATAATAAGTTCAAACATTTTGCCAACACTAATTATTTAGCAAACAAAATGCCAAAATGACTTCTGGTTGTCTGCTGGTATAGCTAAAAAAAAATAGAATACTGCACAAAAGTGCAACATTTCTTGCCAATCATTTTAGTTTATTACACAGAGTAAAATATTTTTTTTTCTTTTTTTGCAGGTATGGGTAAAGGAAATTCAGTGTCTCACACTATTAGAATATCACATCAGACCAATCAAAAATCAATGTTTTAAGCGCAATGTTCTGAGTTCATTAGCTGATTAGGGTTTGACACCATGACTTTCCAAAAATGACCTTTTTCAGAGTATTCTAATTCTCTGAAGTGGTGAATTCTAGGTTTTCTTTATTTGTAAGACACAGGGATCAAAATTACATGAAACAAATGCTTAGAATATATGACTATGTGAGATGATTATATAATATTTGGGTTTCGCTTTATTCTATTTTTCTGACATGTACCTGTATGATTTAGTAAGACTTGCTTAATAATTCGGCAGCTTGGTGTATGCAGTACCAACACCCTTTAGATAAGAACCACAGACTTGAATGTGTGTGTGCTTGGCTCAGTCTCTGCATGTGTGCGTCTTCACCTTCCTTGTGGTAAGTCATTCATCTTGGTTTGACAGTCCCATTACCAGAGGCAGCTACTGTGGCTCAGAAAAGAGCGCTGGGAGCACCATGGGTAATACCACTTAGAAAAGCCATCACTGCTGAAGCTTATCCTGCTTCAGATTTAGCCACATGCTAATTTTCTCTACATAAAAAAAAACGCCTTGAGGAGGAATTTTATTCTCACATCAGAAAATTCAGAAAAGTCACTGCAAAGACTTGGATTTTAAATCCATCATGGATGCTTTAAAGACCTCTGCAGCCGGAGAGATGGACCAACAGCTAGCACAGCTGAGCGGCAGATGTAATTGTTTTGAGACTGCATCTGCCGTTTGCTCTGGCTCAAAGCATTTAAGATCAATTGTTTGGTGAAATGCCCATAGTTGACACTTCACGGTCACTTAACTCCAAGATAGATATCGGTTTGTCGCAGCTTACCAGTAGCATTTCCCGTTGCAGTCCAGCAGTTTGTCCACCATGTGCTCCACTCGCACAAACCAGCTGGGGACAGCTTTGTAGATCAGGGGGGTGTCAGACCTGAAAAATGCAAGTCATTTCATAAAGTATAGTACTACTATATTTTACTACTCACTTAAAAACTTGAGGCACCTTTAAAATTCAGTTACGGGTTTTACCCTTGGGCCCAAAATGGCCCTGCTCATAAAAGTTTAATGAAATTGTTAGCTTTCAATTTTTCTTCCACTCTCCACACACATTTCTAGCTACCTCAGCTTGATAAACTTTTTTTGTTACAATTTGTTACAATTCAAACACACAATAAAATGTGTGTTTGATTCTGCATGTGGGTAGTTTTCACACTGTGGTTGGTTGTTGACAAAAGATTTTAGGTTTTAATTACATCTGAAGAAATTATTTTGAAGCACAGACAAGTTTTAAGTTACTTAAATATGCTACTGAAACACAATTTCAAACATCAAGATGGAAATGATGCTACATTAAACAAAGTTATAATCAGGACTCGTCACTGACGTAAGGAAAAAGATGTTAAAATGCTCTTGATAAAATCCCTTTGATTTCTAAAGTTAAAACTTTACATTTGGGTAAAGGGGCAAAAGTTTAACACTTAAGAATGTGATGAATGATGAGCAATTTACTGAGAAGGCATACATGGTGAGCCCATAAAACTAGCAACATGCTAACTGTCAAATTATCCAGCTGTCATCACTGCCAAGCTTTCCTGTGCAAAATAATGACCTTAATGTCTTTAAACAGAGAATATTTCTGTAGGTATTGGAGGAGGAATCATTTGTGACCTTTTCTAGAATGGTGGATTCAGCTGCATGAAGAAAAATAGACTTTTATTTTCAAAGGGTGATGAGCACAAAGAACAGTAGAGAGGTTTACAGTAAAGATGTCTCACCTCCAGCAGAAAGGGTAGTTATGTTTGAATGTGCTGGCATTGACCAGGCGTCCCTTTTCCTTCAGAAATTTAATGATGTTCTTGTCAGCATCCTACAACAGAACAAAACACAACAATACCTTTAAGGTAAGAGACTCCACTGTGTTAGATCTGCGGTGTAGCAAGAACAAAGGTCTGATGGGTGGACGCATGAACACATCTTTGCTGAGAGTTAAAACTCACACAAGCCACCAAAAGACTTTGATTTCATGTTAAGTATAATTCAGTCTATTGGCTGTATGGATATATCAAGAAAAATACACAGGCTTTTGCACAGATATGTTTTCATAAATAAGTAGCAACCAATTCACTTCAGTAAAAGTTTCAAATGTAAAGATCAAAATAAAATCCCACATACTTTACAAATTGCAGTCATCTAGAATGTCACTGAAACGTTATGGTGCATTCACACCAGCCCTGTTTAGTCCACTTTAATTCAACTCTAGTTTGTTTGTTTAGAAAGTCTGATTTGATTGGCAAGGTGTGAAGGTGCAATCAAACTCTAAAGCAGACCGAAAAAACAAACATCCGGTCCACCTACAAACCTAGACCTCTGTTTGGTTGAAGTGAACTCTGGCATTGTGCAAATGTATATGTGAATATAAAACGGACCAGAGACTGCTCAAAAAGCTGGAAGTAGACTGTGGTGCAGTGCATTCTGGGTAAATACAATCAAAACAATGGTCTTTTAACAAAGACACAAAAAAAATCCTAAACTGCTAAAATCTGATGTTACTCCATTTTTATTTACATTTTGTGATGAATAAAGTTACTCAATGTCTCCTGAAGTTTTTGTGTCGTTCCTTCGGTGTGTGATTTACAACAACATAGTAAACACAGAGATCATGGCAGTGAGGAACCACTATTACAGTTCACAAGTTCAGAGGAAGAGGAAATAATCATTGACGGGCTGGAAAATATGATTTTATTTTTGATGGGATTGGGGGGGGGGGGTGGAAGGAAAGGGAAAGTTGGTAAGCCGTTCTCCAGCTGCATCAGACCAGAACTGAGCAGGGTGACTTTAATATATCAGTAAATACTTCCTCGCAGCCTTGAACAATTAACATTTCCTCTCTGACTGAAAAAACGGTGTTCTGTCTATCTGTGCTACATGACCATCAGTCCTACTTTGCACAGATAGTCAGAAAAGTAGCTCATGTAAGTAAAAAGACACCAGGTCTTGTGGCAAGAAGGGGCAGACAACCTGAGATGGAGAAGAAAAATAAAGAGATTTTTGTCATGTAGTCACAGCAATGACAACTGATTATGGGAGTGGATCATGCAGAGCCCTTTATCCTCCTTTTGCAGATGTGTTAGATTTATTAATGACTGTAATCTGGAGAACTATTGAGTCTGCAACCTTTTGCAGTATTGTGTAGGCTAAAATAATCCTGTATTACAAATTTCATTTTTATTGGCTTTATATATTCTTTTAATGTGCTGAGAACCCATTTTCGGTATTAATCAGCTGTAAGCCATCATCAACAAGAATAAAACTTATAATAATTACTCTGGCAAATTTAAATAAACTTGTTTTTTGGAATTACATTTCTGATGTAAATCAACTTGTTCACCAAGATACAGCTGATGTGCAGTTCACCCGAGACACAGCTGTGATTCAATTAATGATTTCAATTTTCTCAATTGTTCAATGAGAGCGTATGCTATTGCAATTAAAGGTTCATTTTACAGCTTGATACACATACAGTTATATTCAATCTGTTACAATAGGGGTTTTGATGAGGTTCATTTATCAGCTTAAAACTACCTTTTGAAAAATCACCTTTAAGCATTAAATATACTTTTCATTAAGCCCACATTTATGTCCTAAAATGTCTGCTGTAATACTTTAACCATAATTGTTCTGTTTTCATTTGCTGCTTGCATAAAAACATTATAATTAACATAACTAAAGGCTAAAAACATAACTGTGTGTAAGTGATCCATATGATGTTTTGATTTCAGCTAAAGAAATAAATTAATTTTTCTATAATTTCCTGATTTATTGAATGGGTCTATTTTGACAAGGGGTGCAATAAAAATCTGGATATCAGACATTTGAAATGACCTGCTTTGTAATAAAGTATTTCAAAGAAAGAAATAATCTTGTTTACTGTAAATAACATTTCAATAAAGTTCTAATTAAATAACATACATAACCCAAAGCAAGACTATTTCAGGTTTATATTTTGAGTTTTCTTCTTTTTTGCATTTTTAAGTGGGCGAACTTAACTAAATGTAAATGAGATGTAACCTTACATATAAAAATGACTAAAATGACATGCAGCCTTAACATATCAGTAAAAATAAGAAGTGTGTATTTTGTTATGCAATTCAGTTTCTGGTCATGTATCCAATCAGCTAAGAAGCTCATCTCACACTCTGCTTCCTGTAACCATGACCACAGTTCAATTCACAGGAAGCTCATAAATACATCTCAAAGTGGTTAATACACTGCTTTTCATCAAAATACTTTCATTTTTTCTTTCTATAAATCCCCACCATAATCCAAACCACACATCAGTTTGAATTCCTAATGAGAAGATTTTGTGGAAACCAACCCTGAGTGAGGGTGAAACTAACTCAACAATATGTCAAATTAATGAACAAACAATGTGGAATAAGGTATTTAAACAATGTTAAAACAGTATTAGTTACACTGAAAGGCCTGATATTCTAAGAAGCCTGATATTCTAAGAAATGTTTTTTCCAAAGAGTTAAGAGGGAAGCTAGAGGAAAGAGACAACAGCATGGTTTTGTATGCACTCAGTTCAGTCTTTATTTAGTAAAAGCTGGTAAACATTACTGTAAATGGTTAACAGTTGTTCCTTGTCCATTCAGAATTAATAAGGGTGGCCTTCTTCATTTGCTTCGAGTCGAGAGTTTTACTGTGAAGGAAAGTTGGACAGGAGGCAATAGACTGATGACACGGAGCGAGAGACAGTAGCATAGGGAAGTGACAGAGGTACGACAAGCAGGGCTGACTTGGCAGGAAAAAAGGGGGAGGTAAATTTAGCAGGAGCAGGAGTAAAGGAGAGGGGGGACAAGCAGGGAGAGATGAAGCCTGCCAAACCCAGATATTAAATGAGACAAGGAGAGACAGAAAAAATGAGTTTTGAAAATAATGTGAAAATGTTCAGGAAAGACGGAGGACAGCACCGATGGCAGCGAACTAAAGCATAATGGAGTCAAACATGAATTATACAGGAGATAAAGAGCTGTGTCTTAACACAGAATACATCCAAAACTATGCATAGATGCACATCACTGCTACATTTGTATTTTTTTTCAGTTACTGAATTTCCACCAGGAACAGTAAGTTAGACTTTTATGTGTTCAGTTAAATAATGAAAGCCGTCTACCACTGTTATTAAAATGTTAAACAATATCAAGTCCTTTGCTTAAGACCTTTGAAGTCTCTAAAACAAGGTGATCTCTGCTCATGTTGTGCACTAACTCTTCACAGCTCCCCATCTGGATTAGGCATCCTTAGCAATTCCCAACCTCTGCTCTTCTCCTTCCAGTAGCTTCCTGTAGGTGGCGATCTCTGCATCCAGCTTGAGCTTGATGTGCAGCAGTTCCTGGTAGTCTTGAAGGTACTTGGTCATCTCCAGTTTGGTCTCACAGAGCTGTGCCTCCATCTGGGCGATGATGCTCTCCAGACCTTCCACCTTGTCCATGTGGGAGACCTCCATCTCCTCCAGCTGCTGCTCCAGGGAGGCATTGCGAGCTCGCAGGGTGTCGATCTGGTTCTGCAGGTCTGATACCTGGTTGTGGTAGGTTGTGATCTCTTCTTTCATGACTTTCATTTGCTCTTCGTGTTTGCCCGCGTGCTCCTTCAGGGTGTCAAATTTGCTCTTGTACCACTTCTCGGCTTCTTGGACATTTCGGGCCGCGACGGATTCTATTTCTGCGCGCATGTTGCGCAGGTAAGCAGCGAGGTCAGGACGGTCGCCGTCCATCTCAGCTGTAATCTTTGAGTCTTCGATCTGCTTCATGAGGTCGGCCACCTCTTCGTCATGGAGCTTCTTGAGAAACTCGATCTCTGCCACTAGTTGTTCTATGCGCTTCTCCAGCTCGGCCTTCTGCAGCGTGGCACTGTCAACATCCTGACGAAACTCCGTCAGAATCATCTCTGCTTCTTCTTTGAGCGCCAGCTCCTCCTCCAGCTTTAGTCGCCATACTTCCACCTCCTCCTCAATGTAGCCTCGCTCAATGTCAGCTGCTCCCTTCTCGTTGGTAAGGGCTTCAATCAGATCCCGCACCTCTTTGAACTTGAGCTCGTATTCCTCGCTGATGCCACTCGGGCTTCCCTTGTAGCGGTCCTGCAGAGTGGCCAGCTCCGCCTGCAGAGCGGCGTTTCTCTGCTCCAGGGCCTGAACCTTTGAGATGTATCCTGCAAACTTGACGTTGAGCTCCTGCATTTCCTCCTTCTCGTTGGCATGGTGCTGGTGTATCTCTGTCCCGACCTCGACCGCAGTGCCACGGTAACCAGAGCGCCCACGGCTGTCGTACGACGATCCGCGGCACCGGGATGGAGACGGGCTCTGAACTCTTACTCTGCCAGCAGAGCTGCTGACCTGCAAGCTCTTCTGGGTATAAGATGAAGCCCGCATGATGTGAAAGATACCGGATTTCCTTCTGAAATTGGAAAAAGAACTACAGTCTGGCTTTCTTGTGTCGCTCAGGATGAGACTGAAGCTTCCCCGGATCACCTCTTCATTTTTATGCAGCGGTAAAGAATGTCTCAGACAGCCATGAAACTACGCTAGGTTTTAACACATCTCAAAAGTGGATTATGACAGACTTTCAGAGAGCTGTTGCTCCATGCTCCTTATTAGCTGTCGCTGTACTGTTAGTGACAATGTCCACTCCCTGAGCTTTGCACCAACTTGTAAAATAGTGACCACATCATTTACAGATGCTATTTTTTAACTCATTATCAATTCAGGACACAAACAATGTTGGGTGTGACCAAATGCAAAGACGTATCTATGTGTTGATGTGCTGGTAGACAAAGAGCCGTAAGCATCTTCTTCAAGAATGTATCAATCTGTTTTCATAAAGATTTCTTTTACTCTCAGTTGCAGAGTTGAAATATAGAGTCATCCCTTGTTTTTATTCGGGCTGTTAACATTAACAAATGCGATTAATCTATAAAGTTTAACGTGTTAATATTGCAGAAAGCATATTAATTGTATTACATATTTTGACCCCCCCACCCCCAAAAAAAGAGTGTGATCTAAGCAGAGCAGAGAATTTCTACATGATCACCCTCTAATGTTTTAGCAAACTCAAGAGTGCTGCATCCCTCCGAGACACTTTCAGTCATTTTAGATTTTTTTAACCCATTTTGCTAAAAGAAAAGAATCTACCAAATAACTAAGCACATCTTGATCAACGGTGTTGACTTCCTTAGGCTACAGCCACTCTCATTACAAATCACCTGTTATGATTAAATCCATTAAGAATCCAAGTTTACCCAGCTTGATCTAGTCAAAATACTCACTTTTCTAATAAATTATGCACAAAGTGTAAAACAAAACAATTAAAACTAAATAAAAGATAACAAAAATGTATTTGTGATTTCATAAATTATTATCTCTGCTGGGGAATAAAGTAGGACAACAATGGATAAAAATATATTTAAAAAATAAAAATAACAATAATTTTACAAAAAAAGAGTCTGAAACCCAAGACCTTGAGTGCATCTGTCCTGCAACTTCTGGATGCATCCCTGTACCAACACAACTTAATAAAATACATACGCACTGTCCTGCATCCAAAAGTTGCAGGACAGAGGCACTTGATTTGGGTTGCAGATCCTAATTCTGAAAAAAGAACAAACAAAAATATAAAATCACATGTAGGCAAATCACATGTTATTAGACGTTGTTCTTTAGTAGTTTGAAGGAGGCTTGCTCTGTTAGATTCTGAGGTATTCCAAACAACAATTGCAGAATTTTATCAGTCAGGAAAAAAGTCAACAAGTAGATGACATTCGCTTGGCCGTCCCAAGCAAGTTTGACCGACGGCAGATCACAAGATGCTAAAAGAAATCTTAAAAATTCCAAAACATCTTCACTGGAACTCATGTGAGCTGCTGCCGCCTGTTGTATTTTATATTATAGAAAATACATAAAATACATGCTCAGATCTTAATCTCACTGAGATGCTGTGTGGTGACTCAGGACAATGTCAGAAACTGGTGGATGATTTCCAGGTAAGACAGAGCTAGTTATTGGTGTCTATCTGAAATCAAGTCAGTTTTTCTTCCAGCTAAATAATGAAAAGATTAGATGTTGATTTGGGAACTGAATAATTCATAAGGTGAAACCCACCATGAAGATATTCAAGGTGAGCTGCAATGATGCGAAATATTAATCTTACACAAAAGCTGAAAGAGATTTAATCGTATCTAAAAGGCCTTGCATCTAATAAAAAAATGTTCAAAGAAAATTATTTGGGAGTATCATAGGGATACCAGGCCTCGGAATAAAAGATCAAAATTTTATCAAAGACGCTTTGAAGAATGTTCAGATAGTCAGGCAATAGAAAATAAATCTATCTTGGAGCCTGAACACTACACCAAGCACACCTGCAGGTTAATCAAAACTTAGCTGAGGAAAAAGGATCCTAGAAGATGATTCACAATGAGATGTTACAGGACATTATTCAGATATTGTTCATAAAGTTGTTGTTTTTTTCTCAGGCTTAATAATTCTTTTATCACTTAAATATTCTTCATTTATATAATAACTTTCTGATACATCTAAAAACTTGGAAAACAACTGATCAACATCACTTTAAATAAAATTAAATGTAAGTCTGGCTCCTTACAGTACATCAAGTTCTGAAGTCACCAACTTTAAATCATGTGAATGCTATCTTATATTTCAGCTACAATGCAACTGCAGCATGCGCCTTAAGGAACAAATGGCCCTGTGAGGCTCAGAATAAAAATCACATGAGAACCCTGCACAGCTGCAATTAGCTTTACCAGTTAAAGCTAATGTTAACACCATTATGTAAAACATTACATTAGCTGCTCCTAGAGCAGAAAATGTGAAACTTCCCTGAATTTAATCTGCATGTAAATGCATGACGTGCCACTCACTTTGACATACTGTCCTGCAAAGTCAGTGACCTCTGAAGTGAAGCAGCCCGAGGCATCCACAGGGCAGATAGGAGCCTGGTCCCGCTGGATGATGTTGTATTCAGTGCACACCCTGTAATCATCCTGCAGAAACAGTAACATCACTTACAGCTTTTCTTATTACATTTAGACTTTTTTTAAATTTTCAACTTCAAACTTAACACAAAATGTCAACGTTAATCATAATTATTTCGTTTTTAAAAAGGATCTTTCTGGTTTAACCATGTGAATGCACATTAAATTCCTTGTTGAGGCGAACAGCTTTTACAGCAGTGAAACAAGCTCTGCTGGCATGTAGCAGCTTTGCACGAAAGATATGAGCACTGCCCAGCTCTAGATGTAATTTCTATTCAAACACCCTGTCAGGATCCAAGACGGATGACTCACTGGGTCATTTCACATCTAGTCATAACAAAATAAATTTTGAAAAACGCATTTGGGCAGTGCCTTTTTCCCAACCATATATCTTCAGAATAAATGCACTCATATTTCAGATTTGACTGTTCAAATAAGTCCAAGCGAATTTCACCACTGAATATAAGGTCCAAATGAAAAGCATAAAAACATGTCAAGTGTCATTCAAATCGTAGATTTTATGTGGTTAATCGACACCAAGTAGTCAAAATACGTGGAAGTAAAAGAGATGATTCTAAGGTCAATTACTTACAGGAGTCTTTCTGTGTAATTTAATCTCAGGATCAATTCAGTCGCTCTGTGACGGCTACAAAGGGTCGCTAGAGAGCTTTAGTTAAGAAACATTTTGATCCAACAGTCATGCTCTGATTTGTTGTCTTTGAACATCTCCAGTTGTTAAAGAAATTCAGAGCCTAATAGCTGTCATAGATGGAAATCCTCCCACACCCACTTAATGATACATCAATCACTAACTCGCTTAGTTTCAGTTTTATCCTTTGTTCCCTCAAGCAGAGGAATGAGACCCAAATCTGTGATGCCTACTTTACAAATGGATGGTGGACATTGGAATACAAGCAGTGTTCTCATTTAATATTTGCCTAAATGCTCGCAGGAGTCAGTCAAGGCATGAAAGTTTCCTCACATTTCATAATATGTACTTTTATTAATTTCTCTCCTTCAGAGAAAAGAAGCTATGAGCACTTAGCCACACACTGCTGCTGTTTGACAACTGGAGATAAATGTAAGAGTGTTACTCACAGCTCCAAAGTAAGGGGCCTGGTGGACAACTCCTGTGCCCTCTTCCTCTTTGACGTAGTTATCCATCACCACCTGGAATGCTCCCTTCTCCGCACACTTGAGTCAAACAGAAAAAATTTCACACAATGGAAAAGAAACAGAGGTGAAGAAACAGAAGAAAAACAATCACAATCAACAGAGGCATTTTTGCATACGTTGAGAGTTTATGTAAGCATTTGCATGTTTAATCATATTATATTTTATTAAAATGCTGTTGCAAAGTATCTAATACACAGATTTTCTGTCAAGCACAGCGATGTGTATACCCGCTGGCACCCATGCAGTTTTTCAGCTCTGTATCACCTTTTTCAGGGCGCCACAGTGCAAATCAAGCTGCTCGCACATGTGACTAACAACTTGCAACCATGTTTTTTATGTGTTGTATTAGTGTTCCTTAGGTTCACACATTATTACTCTCTGCAAGCACAATATGCTGTAACACTGAAAGATGGACGCTGCCAGTCCATTTGACTTGTTGCAAAATCCCATAGTAACAGTGAGTGCGCAGCAAGTTATGGGTGTTAATGCACTATAATGAGTACAAATGTTACAGTGCTTCTCCTACGTGTACTTTTGTGTTAGCCAGCTTAGTTTAGATGTATTTTTGGTTGCTTTATTTCTTTATTTTCAATAGTTAGACTAGCCCTCTTTACTAAGAAAGATTGTTTTTTTTTTGTTTTTATTTTTTTCAGAATTTCAGTTGCGCTTCCTGTCCTCATTTTCAGTTGTTTCATATAACAAACCTGTTCACTTCGACCTTACCACCTTGACACATGTTTTATATTACCTCTCCTCAACTCCAGCCAAGCTTGGTCACAACACAGTTGCATAGTAATTGCATGAGCTCAAATTTTGAAGTTCACCGAAGTGCATTTACTCTATTTACAAACAGTCATTTACTCATAAATAGCCATGCTAACTATGAGTAATTAGCGCATCACTTCAGCCCGGTTATATTAGAACTGAATGTCCCATGCAGTTACATGGTTCCTACACTAGCACAAAATTTTTTGATGTATGCTGTCAGCAGCAAAGATTCCCATGAGATATTTGTGTCCTGGTAGAGATAACAGTTTTGTCACACTGACTTTGTGGTCACACTGATATAAAAAGTGCTAATTTCCCTCAGGAGACATTTCAATTTAATTTAATTGGGACTCTATTCTGAAATAAGAAACTAAAGTAAAAAGTTGTTCTCTTTATTTTATAAAAAGATTACGTAAAACTGCGAGAAAATTTGATTGAAATGAAATAGAAAACCCTACCTACCTTACTGAAGTAGAGAAAAAGTGGTTTGTACTTTTTTCCTTTGAGGACCTTGCCTGGAAATCTAGAAAGAAGAACAGAGGATGTTAATAAAAATTTACAAAAACACTACTCAAAATCCTCAAAAACCAGAAAGCTTATCAAGAGGTGATTTAATACGACATTCTAAACTATTTTGATTGCCATTCCTACTTTTTTAAGGGTGTAGGATTTAGGGGAGAAACCAAGCTTAACAGTAGAGTTCCCTCAAAGAAGAGCGAAGATTATACATCAATATTACTTATTTGAACTTGTAAAAACTTAATATAGTTTTTACTGACTTGTCCAAAATTGTGTATTCGCTCTCAGACTTGAAAAGAGCTCCCAGTCTGGCTTCCATCATGATGTAGGTCCTATCTGTGGTATTATCTGAAAGAATAATGGGAAAATGTCATTTGCAACTTATGGGTTTCCACTTTTATAGCAAGTTTTATACGAAGAACAATTTTTACACAATAATCTCTAGTAATACGTTTATCAATCTTAAGTGAACATTAAACACACACATATATTTCAGACCAGAAACAGTAAAAACTAGAAGTCAATAGTGAATATTTAATGGACATGATGTCATTAATAATTTAGAGCCAAGGAAAACCGATATTCAAATACAGACTGATGCAGAGCAGCAGATCCCAATTAAAAGTGCCAGACTTTAACAAACAACCCTTTAAATAACGATCAGAAGTTGTGAAATACTTCATCCAGGGATTCATACAGACACATTTCATATCTGATGAATTTCTACAGAAGAAATTACAAATTGCAAATTGAACTGTGGTAGGTATTTTAACAGTGAACAGAGTTTAACCTGCAAAGACCACAGACGATAAGGCAATAAATGAGGCAGAGATAAGGATGGATATGTTTTTTAATTAATAATAATGAAAAAGTCAGTTATCTCAGTAATGATAAACTCAACACTTAATGTGTTATAGAAAGAAATGTGCCTAACCTACTTCTTCAATTTAGGTTTTTTAAGCATACAGAAAACGAATAAATGACATAATGTATAGAAATGCAGGTATATATTTTTAATCTCATTTAGCTTTTCCCACATTTATCCAGATGAGGAAATGCGTAAATCAAATTTCCACTTTATCTGAACATCTCTGTGGTGGACATATACTAACACAATATTCCTAGCATCCAATAAGTCTTTCCATCTATCAAAGAGGAATATCTGCTCATTCATCTAACAGCTCTGGTCATTTTTCATCCCCTGTCAACCAAACGCCCTCTTCAGAGTGATTAATGCTTTTTAACATCAACTTAATTTACGATAAACAGCAACTCATCAAATATTCTTCAGATCTCTTCAGCAGTAGTGTAGCATTGCATGAAACTAGTCCCAAGGCTGAAAAAGAAACAAGTTTTTTTTTTTGCACACAATGCACCTACCATCGTGTGGGTTGGCAGCAGAAATGAGACAGCAGTAAAACAAACATTGTCCAGCCAACTAGCAATAAATGTGCAATTACCCATGATAGAAACAAAAAAAAGCTAGCTTGTTAGCATACCAAAGCTATGGTGGCAGCTAGTTACCAGCAGCCTCAACTGTAAAGTTGAGCACCACTCAAGCTTTTGCCAGACAGAAAGGTCCCGCAAGAATAAAAAAGCTACACATACAAGAATAAATAGTCACGCAAACAACAAAAATGTAAGTCCTGCGATTAACATATTTATTGTCAAATTAAATTATTTTTAACTAATTTAAGATATTTGAAGGACTTAATTTACTTATATGAATTTAAGACTTCTTTAAGTTTGCATCGACACCTTGAATGAAGACCTAAGCCTATTTGAGAAGCTTCAGCAAGACCTGGAAACAGTTTCATCCAATCTGGCTGAGACTGAGCTCTGTTGTAAAGAACAATGGTCACATATTTCAGTCTTTAGAAAGTTTAGATGTTCAAAGCTGGTGGAGACGAAGCCCAAAAGAGTTGAAGATGTAATGTCAGCAAAACATGTTTCTACATAGTATTGACATAATGGGGTGATTATAAATGCACACCATCCGTTTCAGGTAAAAAAATAATAATAATAATAATAATTAGGTCATGTATCATCTTCTTTCTACTTCACAGTAGTGTATGCCTTTGATTTGACCTATTACATAAAATTCAAACACATTACACTGAAGTTTGCAGTATGGATACTTTTGCAAGGCACAGTATAAGAGACAGACATGTTAAGAAACTAAAGCTTGTTGAAAAAAAATGGCAGAGAGGAAATGTAAAAGAGGAGGCAGTGAGAACAGCAAGTGCGGCAGCTGTGTGGCGGGCAAAACCAAACTGTCTGAGCCAGAGGGACAAGAAAGGGGGACAATACGTAGCAGAATCAATAAAAAATGTTTCTTCCCCTCAGTGGCGTGAAAAATGACAGCGCAGCTCAGACCTGCCGCAGCTGGCAACCCTCGAATCAATCGGAAACATTTGCGGCAAAGCAAGGAGCCAACAACAAGAGATAATAACAGGTGGATGTGAGGGAAGAGCGATCAGGGAAAATTTGGAAAAATGTTGGGATGAAGATGGAAAAAGAGTAAAGAGAAGCAACTGTGCCGATGCCAAACGAGAACAGTCATTGGTATTCCAAAGCAGTCTCTCATGCAGCACAGCCAGTGGAGAGAGAATTAAACACTGCATGTCAACAGTGCCCCCTGCAGTATCTGCCAGGTTATAGCAAGCTGACAGAAATCTAGGTCATCCATTTAAAAACCTACCGGTTATCTCACAGGAAACTGAAAAAAAATACAGCAGTAGGGTAACAGAAAACAGTAGCTACATCTCTAGGGGTTTTTTTTCTGTATCTGAACAAGGACAATGCTTTTTTTAAGTGGCCTCATTTGAGGTTCATCCACATTTTCAGGTAATAGGTACACAGACCTGGACCCAGACCCTAAAAATCAGTCCAAGGAGTAAAGGTCTGGCAATTCTGTCTCATATCAGGAAGCGAGGCAAGAAGCTGTTTTTTTTTTTTTTTTGCATAAATAAATAAATAAACAAATGATATGATGTACAAGATGTTCCATTTAAAAAAATGTTTCTTCCAGTGAGAGAAATTATGTAACATCTCGGCAATGGGAGGATGAGAACACGTTCTTTCCTCTGTAGTGTGTTGAAGTTTTACATTTTTATAAGAGGTCTCGCTTTACATGATCACACCTACGTAAAAAAATCACATGATGTATACTAAGTGGCCACATCGACACTCCATTAATAATAAAAAAAAAAATACATAAACAGCCTGCACTCTGCCATTTTAGACCAATAAGATATCCAATCAGAGAAGAGTGGTATTTCTGAAGGAGGCTTAAAGGAACAGGAGCCAATTCAGAAGCGGTGAGTGAACAAGCTGCAGCACTACTAAATATAGAAAAAAAAAAATCAGAATTTTATATATAAATTACTAAGAATAATATTACCAAAGTATTTGGACCAAGGAACATTTAAATAAATTAAGTTGTGAAATCCAAATTTAAGAACATACAGCAGCACATTCAAGAATTATTCACAGCTGTTGAATATTTTTATATTTTGTCATGAAGCAACCACTGACTTTAACACATTTTACTTACATTTTGTCTTATGGAACAAAACAAACTAGTGTCTAATTGTGAAGGGGAGAGAAAATTGTTAAGCTGATTTACTTCTGGACTTTGGAATGTCCAAAAAAATCTCAGACAGTGAAGAATTTGTTAATATGCCTTAACTTAGACTGTTCCCTTGTATATATACTCTGGCTGTACATTTAAGGTCATTGTTTAAAAGAATAGGCAAACAATAGCAAACCAGCTAATTCAAGAAATCTACAACCTCAGTTTGTTTATTAGCAAAAAGCCATTAGTTCCTGCACTTATTACAATACTACAAAAGAAAATACAGATAAAAATATGAAATTATGTAGCTCTTCGTTCTTTAACACAATCTCTCACCTTTGACCTGGACATACAAGAACTCTGGGTTGACACAGAGCGCCAGGTTACTTGGCAGGGTCCAAGGTGTGGTTGTCCAAGCGATCAAAGAAACGTTTTCGCTCTCAACCAGAGGAAAACTCACAATCACAGAGGGATCCTGAACATCCTGCAGACAGAAACAGAAGAGGATGAGTAGGTTCTGTTCTTTATTCTCGTTTCCAGTTTGGGACCGTGCATAATCTGTTACGCCAGACATATTTTTCATAAAATCTAGAGTATAATTTTATGATATTACGATAATCTAAGAATCTATCTAGAATAAACAGACACTTCCTTAAAAATTATTCATTTATTTCATTTCAAGTTTATTCTGCAATTGAGAGTTTCTGCAGCTGCATCCTTAGCAAACATTTACTACAAACTAATAAATATGGACTTGAATGAATGAATGAATTTATTGTCATTATACCTTTGTACTGTGAGATTTTAGTCAAAGAGACCCAGCTCCAAAGACAGTGCAAACAGCGTAAGAAATACAATACAATATAAAAACAAAATAAACAAATATGGTGATATTTACAACATATGTGCAAACACAAATATAAAACACCACACAATCAGTGCATATTTGAGTTCAGGCTTGACCATCTTCTGCTTTGACAACAAAATTATAGAAAACCTCATAAATTCATGTGTAAACGCAGAAAAACTATAAAATGGGCTCGTGAGCTAAAGTCTATAAAATGGTGATACAATTCAAAGCATTTTTAATCTAGTTATTGTTTTCCCAAGCAAAACAGACTGCATCTTTAACTGAGATAAAGAATTATACATTTCTGCTTGCAAGGCAACATTTGATTTAGAGCAAGACAGAAAATTAGTGAGTTTTTATTGTCCATGCAAATCTTTTCTATAGCCAAATAGACCACATCCCAAAACAAATATCCCTTTCAGAAAAAATACATGTTGAAGGAGCCTGAAAGAGTTTCTGACTTGAGCTAACCTTGTAGTTCTGATGAGACTCAAAGTTGGAGAGGGGTGTGTTGCAGGCAGTGGAGAAAGGCATGACTTTAACTCCCTGATACACCAGACCCTTGTCATAGAGCTGCTTAAACACCCACCTGAAGGAAAAAAAAAACAAAATAAAAATGATTTCAAAAACATTTTTAAACATGAAATAACAAGCAAAGGTTGTAACATAACATATGCAGCATTTGGTTTTGTTATAGATTAAAATACATTTTCACACTTCATAATATACATCTATAAAATGCTTAGTTGATGCAAATATGTTTGCTTTTGTGTTTTATACCAGGTCAAATATAAAAGAATAAAATGTCTAATCCAGATAAAAAACATAAAATACAAATTAGGCACATACTGTATATTATAACAGACTTTTACAACTTTTCCTTTGCTTATTTACTCACATGGTCAAATTTTTCAAGATATTCATATATACGTATTGCATGGAATATCCAAATAATTTTCAAGTAGAAAAATATATTCTATGTTTTGTGAGTTTAGACTTTGCTTGACAATAGCATATTCACACATTTTTATGGAGTCTCGCTGATAATAATGTTGCATTATTATTATTGTAACATTGAACATTGCCATTACAACTGCATTATTTTCTAGCAGCATGCGGCTACAATTTGCAGACGACAGGATATTTAAGTTAAAGTCAAGCTGGTAATTAGACAATTAGTTTCCAATGTTTAAATGCAAGTGGAGTGAGCTCTGAGAGGAGAAATGTTTTCTAGCTTTTTACAGCACAGATCAGTGGGTTATAATGTGAATGCTAACAATGTTGCCTTTAAGATCAAGCTCAAATCAAGTAATACATGCTAATAAAGTCCTGAAATATATCTTTATTTTTAAGTGGTAAAATACTTAAGAAGATAAAATAAGAAATTCAATATAACCATAATTGAAGATTTTATGTCCTTTTCATTAAATTCACACCATCTACAGAAAAAAATGCAACAGTTTGAGATATCCATACCAGACTGACTCCATGAACCACGGGTAAAGAGTCTTGTAGTCATTCTTGAAGTCGATCCACCGGCCCATTCTTCTCACTGAGCTCTGGTGGAAAAAATGTAAATAAATTGCCATTTAACAGATATAAGCATATTGATTATAGACTGGACTAAATGTAAATATTTATTGCACACACCTCCCATTCATGAGAGTATCTCATGACAATACTTCGACACTGCTTGTTGTACTCAGCAATGCCCATCTTGGCCACATCTTCAGGTCCTTTGATCCCCAAAGTTTTATCAATTTCATACTCCTATAATGACGAATGACAAATAAGAACAAGTAAATCACATAGAATATTACTTTTCTAACATTCTGAGAAACTGGAGGGCAAAATCTCACCACAGGCAGACCGTGACAGTCCCAACCAAAGCGCCGGTCCACATGGAAGCCACTCTGGTGGGCAAAGCGGGTAACTATGTCCTTGATGGTGCCAGCCAGGATGTGACCGTAATGCGGCAGACCCGTGGCAAAGGGAGGGCCATCGTAAAAGGTGTACCTGGTGAGGTATTAGTAATATCATGGATTTCACTTCGCAATAAAACAAAGAAATTAAAAAGTGAGGTCCTACATAGTAATATGAAGAGTGCTGATAAGAAAGACTTTGTAGTTGAACATGTTTTCAATGTTTTTTTCAAATTAAAAAAAGCAACATTTTCACACAAATACTAATACATTTTTGAATTTTAATATACTTTATAACCATGGGTTTAAAAAAATTATGTTTTTATCAATGAGTCACTATGGTTTCATCTGTATCATCTATGAGTCACGTAGTCTCCCTAAAACCTGGAATAATTTGTCACTGAGTAATTGCAACCATAACTAAGTTAAATTAAAATTTTACCTTTGTCACTGAAAGTACAATCTCTTTAATGTTGGGTCAATGTTTAACTTGCTTTCTCACTTTCAAAAGCACAAACCATCCTTTCATGCAATGGATTTTTATAGAGAAAGACTGATGTATGTTCAGACATATATAAAAACTGAAATATATAAAGAATATTTTAGCTTACTGTAAATCCTAAATCTGGAATCTTTGGACAAAATAAGTCAAATGATTCTGAATTAAATGACCCATGCCATCATAAGGAGTCCCACCTGGGTCGGTTCTTGGACTGTTTGAGGCATTCCTGGAAACAGTCCCTTTCTTGCCAAAACTGCATAATCTTCTCCTCCTCAGAGGGAAAACTGATGGATTCAGGAACTGGCTCCACCATGGTGTCTGTTCACACACAAACAGAAAAACAGTTCATTAATATATTAGAAATATATAGTGTTTACTTTTACTTTACAGCTAACTTCAGTTAATACAGCCACGTGTGTTTCAGGTCTTTCTCTTGACAAGCAAGGGATCAGTAGAGTCTTTGGTGTAAAAATCACTCAAAAACTTTTCACAAATGTTCAAATGGCTCAGAGTCGGAGCCATTTGAAAATGTATCCCGCCTTAGCAACTGCTGCTAGGTAACTACTTTCGCATAGTAACTTGACTGTTGATAATAGAACACTGAAATTTGCTACAAAAAATATAAAGACTTTAAACAAAAAGTAATTGTAAGTGAAATTGATATTCACAATTCATAGATAACTAATACATTTAGCAAAGAAATCACTCAAGTGGTGTTTGTACACCAATTGCTCATTTTCAGAGAAAAATGGAAGAAGGAAAGAATATTTATTTTTTTCAGTGACCGCGTTATTTATTGTGGGATGAACTATTTTAATTGCAATTTACTTTGAAAGCACCATCAGCAATTGCTGTCAACATTTGCAAGCAGCTCCTTCCAGCGGCAGCTGTGTCACCATTATATTTTCATTGGAAATTCATCCAACCTTTGCCGTCTATTTTGTCATCAAGTTAGGTTTTTTTTAGACAATAAGTCTTAGGCACCCGAAGACTTAAAAACTTCGGTACTGAAAGCCTAACTTATATCAAATAATAATTTGCCTCTTTTAATCTTGTATGCATGTTGTTGGTGGTGAACTGATAGAAATGGTAATGGAAATTCACTGGACAAAATGTCTTTTGTGTATGTTTGACACAAAGGAACTTATCATTCATCTGATGAGCTTGTTGTGTTGCCAATGAAAACAGAAGTCTCATGCTTAAACCATGGAGATAACAATGAAGCCACCTTTCTCAAACAAAATGCAAAATGGCGTTAAGTCCCACAATCATAAGTTAAAAACAACAAAACTCCACTGTGACAAAGAAGGAATGAGGAAGCGTGCTGACAAGGACAAATGAAGTTCTGTATCTCGTTGTAATCTGTTGATGACAATGACAAATAAATCTTATTTATCTTACCTTATCTCTTAGGTTGCTTCTTCATAAGTAAAAATGCTATGTTTTTATAATTTTCTTTATCTCTACCAATAAAATTGCTAGGTACCCTATGAAGAACTTTTGTGCAACGTTTAATGCCTGTATCACCTTCTGAGCAATTCGAGCTATATTTTAGCACCAATCGCCCAGACAAACTTTGATTTACAACGTTGATTCCCTTAGTTAATATCAAGCTACAAGGCTTTTAAATAGAACTCAAATTCAAAGTCCTAACAAGAAGATCAACATTTATGTCTATAAATAAATCACAAAACCACTTTCCAAACAGGCTAGACTAGCTGGTTCACACGAATGACACATCCTTGTTGTCAGCTAGCAGGCTAATCTAGCAAGTAGACGCTCAGTTGCTCAGTTTGTTGTTAAAGAAACAGTACACGTTTGTTAAATGTTGCTCATAAGTGCTCAGATTTCCCTTAAAAGTATGATTAAATACAGCGTTCTTGAAAACTTTGCTCTATGAGAGGCACTCACATGCACTGCAACCGGCTGCCGAGACACGAGAAATGATGCAAGCTGGAGTCAGAGCATGGACGGAAGTGACGACACGAGATCCGATTTGCTGCTTCAAAATAAAAGGTCCGTTTATGTTTGTTGGCTTGTCCATCAAACTAAATGCAATACAGCTTAAAGAGATGGGGAAAATATGTTCCTCAGTTAAGAAAGAAAAAACTGACATTGATAGTATACTGATAGAAATATTTCTAATAGGACTGTTAGAATAACACACGGATTAGTTAGTGAAATTTAAGTTACAATGTTGCTGACTATGTAGAGATGATCGTTTCATCTTTTCTTTGGTTTTCAAATTCAAGTTTACCCAATGCTTTACAGAACTCCAGGTCTGCTGTACATAGATCCCAGTGTTTGTGAAACTGTAAGAATCAAGTGAGATTTCTCCGTTGGGTAGCTCAATTATGTTTTAGAGAGATTGTGTGACAAACTCCATCATTCAGGGGAAGCTTTAAGTGAAGCTCCTCCACATCCAAGGGGGGCACAGTGAAGGTGGTTTGAGCATCTGATGAGGATCTTTTCTGAGACTGACACCATTGGGTCCTCCACATTGAACTGGAGTGTGTCACTGTGGGGGATAATTTGGTTTCACCGTGAATCGTTTGCGTCCTTGAACCAATATTTAAGCAGGAGAAATAATAGGTATTCTATAGGTAAAATGGTAAATGTCAAAAAAAATCATTGCTGAATTCACTGAATGTAGATTTTTTTTTAGTACAAGAGAATTTAAGTCATTTTATTATATAATCTTGACTAGAAAGACTATAGCATAACAAGAACCTGTGATTAAATGTACCGAGTTCAACCTAAAGATCATTCTGCAAGAATTGAGCTTTTATTTATATTTACTGTTGCAATCTGCTTAAAACCAGTAGTTGCAGAACATGATACAGAAAGTAATGTCTTCTTAGGTATAAGTCTAACTTTTACTATTAAAGATTTATCCTCTTTATATTAAAAACTACCATATTTCAACTGCTTTCAATGTTTATTTGGGCGTCTCCAGGTTGTACAACATATTCCATTACGGCTACATTATTGGATAAATGCCATGATGTCTTTATACTTTTTAATAAATAATTTATTGAGAACTGAACTGAGACACTTACAGATTCATTTGCATAATTTAAGCAACTTTTATCACAAGATCCTCAATTCTGACTTGCCTTTCATTAAGTGAAAATAGCTGCGACCATCATGCATTTAGTATAGAGGTTTCCAATTCAAACAGCTTTTTGTCAAACCTTCAATAAATTAAATCAGGACACATCTAACTTTCAAACTTTTTCAAAATTTTGTGTGGAAGCAAAAAGCCACAATGCTGGTTTAAAATAAATCCTTTTCTGGACAATCAACACATACAATGTATAAAACAAAATTGTTTTGTTAATAAAGCATTACTTTATTATGTTGGTGTATGTGGAACAATGACAGACATGGAAGTTAAGCAAACAGCTTATTTCTGAGCTGCTGCTTTCCGTGCCGCCTTCAAGCCCTTCTTGTTATGCTTCTTGGCAAAACGCATATTCCTCAGGAATTTGGGATCCACCTGCAAACAGGAAGGGTAACAGAATGAGTGAGCTGTTACACTAAACAGTCTAGCATAAACCATTAAAACATCCAGGGGAAACACATTTTGCCCATCAAAGAAAATCCTGTAAAGCAGTTTAGATTAAAGTAAAAATATGGTGCAAAAGTTCTGAGCACAAGTACAGAATACTACAGCAGCTTCACCAGAAATGCACAAAACAAACATGCAATACAAAAAGTTTATTAATCTAAAAACATCTTTTGCGTTTTAACATCCTTACACCTTTGAAAACAGAGCTGTAAGTGTTTGAAGCTCATTTTAATAAAGTACAGTTTTTCAAAGATCCACTGGCAGCTGCAAGTAATCCATTTTATTGTCAACCAAATGAGAAAACATTTTTATCCAACATTTGTGCAAATATCTAGTTAAAAGCATTTGGACCAGCATGATACTAGAAAATGTATTGCGATATTTATTTTTATTTCTTACAAAATAAACAATGTCATAAACAAGAAGTCAACTTTATCATTTAGAGGTTCTCGGTTAAAAAAAATTTGAATAGTTGTAGGGCATCAGATGAAATAGTATTAAACTCAACAAAAACAATCCTGTAAACAGCATTCTTTAATCTTTCAACATTTTAAAGATTTTAAATGAAAGCGACGGTCTATTATCACAACATGCTTGTTCAAGAGGGAATGCTGCATCAGTGCAATATGGTGGGTTTACTTATAAAATTGGAACCAATTTGAACCATTTCTCCTTCTAGACGATGCACTTGACCATGTCTCTCTCTGTGTCCTGGATAAAGATGTTGGCTGAGATTTTCGCTGCAACTTTTTCATCCTGTAGCCGTTTAAACCAGCTCAGAGTTTATCTGTTATGTTTCTCTCTCCTAGATGAAGGCACAGAAGTACTAACAGACAGCATACTCATATCCCTAGTCAGTCAAGGTAGATGGCTGCTTGTAATGAACCAGGTTCTGCTTAAGGTTTCTTTTTGTTAGGAGTTTTCCTCTCCATTGTCACTATATGCATGTTCATTGTAAGAGATTGCTACAAAGTCAACAACACAATGCAAGTGATTCTCAACTATCACTACATGCTCATCCAGGAGTGAATGCTGCAAGTCAGTGACTCAACGTGATCTGCTTAGAAGTGTTTTCTACCAATTAGAATAATAAATTGAACTTGACTGTAATGTTCAAAAACTGGAATAAATCTGGAATGTATGTAGCAAATTGAATTGTTTGTCTATGAATAAATGTCAATTCAGAAACACTAATTTGGTATCATTAAAAAGTTTATCTTCTTCCAGGTGAAACTTGGAAGAAGTTTTACATTTTTAACAAAACATATAATTGGACAGAGATAACAGAGACAAATCTGAGGTCTTGGATATGTGGAAGCAACTTCCAAACCAAAGGGATAATGCACAAAGACTGAGTACAATTATTTAGCTATTTAAGGTTTGTGCAAGAACACTGCATTTCTCAAAGCACCACTGTAACACAGAGCAGAGTTGGTGAACATACATACCCCCTTCAAGGACTCATAGCGATTAGATCTGGGCTTCTTGATGCCATTTCTGTGCCATTTGCGAGCTGTTGAAACAAGAAAGTCATTCGTTTTAACGCCGCTCTTTGCACATAGCTAGATAAATATAAACGAGTAAATTCAGATGCAATCACTTACACTGGTTGTGAGTTGTGTGGTTCTTAGACTTTGCCATTTCAACGCTGGTAAATCTGTAGAACGGACAAGAGAAAAACAGAACCAGCGCATCATTAGCCACGAAAGCGATGCTAGCGTCTGTTGCTATTAAACTTTCATTTAGTTCGGCTTGTTAGCCACCCATAAACTTGTTTTATTCACACAAAAAAACCCTGCATAAACAGACTGAACGCAAGAGGAAAATATAGTCAACTAAATCACGAACTAGTTGGTATTATGTAGGTAGCTGTCGAGAATAGCTACACAGATGTTAGCACTATTCAGATGTTTTATTTGTCTCTTTTTAAGGGTCGAATCCTATCCATACTGTGAAGACTAACATTGTTAACTAGAAGCTTTATCAATGTCCGCGGATGTTTGGTCACCAGTATATAAAACAAAAGCAGATGGATGAAGATTATAATAAGCTCAAAGGACCGGGATGAATAAATACCTGCCACACCAACAGACGACAACCGGAAGAGAAAGAAAGTTCGCTGCGGCAAAGAGAAGAAGACTTGAGTCAAGAGCGGAGGTGTGTGGGGAAAGAGCGGCATGTTTTTGCACACTGCCACCTGTTGGTGGCTTGAAATATAACAAAGCGCTCACACAGGGACCGCCTGGTGTCGCTCCAAACCACAATAAAAAATAGAGCCACATGTTAAGTAAAGCGTGGCTCCGTTTGCCTGAAAGATCACAATGTTCTTTTCCTCTTTATTTGTTACTTAGATGTAATTAATGTGCGATTCGTGAGTAAAATCTGACTAAGCTATTTCTCTACATACCCCTTTCGTTTCATAATTAGAATAATAACAGAAAAATTAAATTGCTTTAAATTACAGTATATGACATTAGTGTTGGTCCACTGATCAACATAGGTCATTGTTTTTAACCATTTCTTTCAGATCACATCCGCATTTTTAATTAAAAATAAAGATAATTATTCAATATTATTAGCAGATTGTGCTTGTGCACTTTTATTTACTTAGAGATGAGATGTTGGCCTTCAGACCAAATATATTTATTGTAATTTAACTGTTTAGCCAAAAGCAAACAGAGAACTCATTTTCTAAAGGTAACTTCAACAGATTGATGTAAATAATTATATTTAATTTACCAAATATCAACTAGACCTGCACAGTAGAGCGATAGTTAGCACTGTTGCCTTGTAGTAAAGAGCTATTGTGTTTGAATCCTGGCCTGAGGTCTTTCTGCATGTTCTCCCTAAGCATGCTGTGAAGCTAACATGACTACATATTGGCTTAATGAGTTTCCAAATTGTCCATGTGTAGTTGTGTGCATGTGTAGTTGTGTGTTCTGTGTGTCTCTGTGTTGCCCTAGACCAGCCTCTCATCCAATGACTGCTGGAGACAGACACCAGTGAAGATAAGCAGGTATGGACAATCAATGGCTGGATAGATAAATTAAAAAAAAAAAACCAGAATATAATTGCAATCATAGAGAGTGCACAATCTTTGCAGTGGTTCAACATTTAATATCTTGAGGCAGAAAGGTGTGTAGCTGCCTCTTGGTTCTGCTTTTGATGTTGTGATGTCATTTGCATAATGGAAGCAGTTCAAAAGTTCATGGAGAGAGTGTGAGGAATCTGCTTATGTTTCAGAGCCTGCTCCTGCAAGAACTGTGATGGAGATTCAGTAAATTGTAGAGACACTTCAGCGACCCTTTTCTTCCAGCTTCCTTCAACATCCTCTGCCCTGCTGCAGTTAACTGATGGCACTGAGATGCAGAAAGCCGACACCCTCCTAACGAAAGCTCTCCCATGTTCTGAGGATACTGGTAGGGAGTGATGTTTGTTTCACTTCCTCAGAAAGCGCGGTCTCTGCGGGGCCCATTTCACACCCTCCTTCTTGTTTCTGATTCATGTGAGGTAATCAGCGATCTGCACAGAGGAACATAAAGCTAACCACTCCATCAACCGCACTGTTGCTGATGCTGAGAGGGGCGTGTCTGGTCATGGTTTCTAAACATTGGTGTTTTTCTCTCTTTGTTCTCTTTAAGGATCTGACAGTTGTCTGTGCATCACTAGTGTTCTGATAAGATGAGATCAAATTGGAACTTTGTGGGCTACAAACAAAATGCTTGTAAGTGGAAAAAAATAAGTATGCATCTCTCTGAACATACCATTCATTCCTATGTTGATACATTCTGGTGGCAGCATCAGACTGTGGTGATGCTTTCCTGAGTAGAGATGTGGAAGCTGACCTGAGTTGGAAGACGGATAGAGGGAAAACTTGAAAAAAAAACATGACTCACAGAATGACAAGCTGAAACACACAGTCAGCTAGAAATGGTTACACACATGGGCTTTCACCTTTATTTGGTTATCAAGAGATTATACAAAGTTGTTCATATTATATGCATTTTGCATAACTTACATAACTTCTCTGACTTTTGTTAAACATGTAAAACACAATAAAGAACAGAAAGAGAGAAATAATAATAATAATAAAAAAAATATTTTTCTGGGGACACAGATTGTGTTTGCCTATTTATAACAGATTAAAAAGATATGTTTTACTCCCTTGAATGCTGATTTATTCTCCTATCTCCAGCAGTTGTTTCACAACTTTAAGGCTTTAACTATATTTTTCCGCCGAGCCACTCAGTG
Source organism: Xiphophorus hellerii (assembly GCF_003331165.1). NCBI lineage: Eukaryota > Metazoa > Chordata > Actinopteri > Cyprinodontiformes > Poeciliidae > Xiphophorus > Xiphophorus hellerii. The sequence continues at coordinate 12,480,537 of NC_045691.1, read as the reverse complement.
TATAACAACTCTTCACTGGGAGCTTATAGATAATGACTTGAAGGCATTGTTTTTGACAGAAGCTTGAATGAAACAAGGTTGAGATTCTGTGGGACTTTGATTTCACAGATCTGCTGAGAATATCTTTAGCGAAGGCACACAGCGAGGTGAGATGATGGACAGATTAGAAAGCAGCCAGACAGATCCACAGAGACTGCTGTGCTGTTGTTCCTCCTCTGTGTGATGAAGGGTGTGAATGGATGCAGAGCCGTGTGAATGAGCTTACATCTTGTTCTCCCTTACAAACACACACACACCAAGGATCCACCAAGGGACTGTTCTATACTCACTTTTCCTTTCCTTTCCTTTCCTCTCCTTTTCTTTCCCAGACTGGGTGAATCCCTGCTCAAGCAGAAGAAATCGTGCCGCAGGATCCTATATTTAGCCCCTGGTTTGATCAGAAGACTCTCTCCTGCTCCACTCTGCAGCTCTCAGCTCTCCTCAGTCAATTACAGATTTGGATACATGTGTTGTTTCTTGTTTTCTCCCTCATCTGACAGCGGCGGAGAGCGTGCTGGCTTTCACTTTCTCTGATATCTTTCACACATGGTGATTTTGGTTTTGTGGTGAGTTTTGAACAACAAGATGAACATGCTCGAGTGAGCTTTTTTTTTCCTTCACTGGTTTATATCTGATCGTCCTGCAATCATTGGCCGAGATGGTTTCAGCTGCATCGCTGAAACTCTAAATTATCAAACCTCAAAGCATAACAGTACAATACTTTAAAAATACTTCCAACCACATTGCTTGGAATAGAGTTTGGCTAGTTTTCATTGTGCTCCTTTAAAAAGATTTATAGTAGTAACATTTTTTGTCTGAGTCTGCAGGTCTTTGCCCGTTCAGTAAGTTGAGCTACACATCAGTCATTCACACAATGTCAGGTAAAAATGAAGCAAAATGCACAATTAAGAAATGAAAACAAGTTACTTTTTGCTTGCTGGGAAGTAAACTGAATATAAAACAACAAACTCCACGATGCCAAGACAAGAGTCAGTAATTTATAAGGAATATCTATGGTAAGGCAAGGTGAAACACACTGCAAAGGCAAGTAAGAATAAATCTGAACTGAGCAGACCAATCACAACATCATTCAAGGTGCTGCTAACAGTCATACCCACTGCCTCAAAACAGAAATGAAAGTAAACAAAGACAATCTTTTGAAACATGAAAAAGATGTGCCATCTGATTATATCTGACATTACAATGTTGGCAGAGATCCTGATCTGAAGGAATTGTTGGAGATGTAACTAAAACAGCTAATTTGGGCTTTGATTAGTCAGTTTGAGTTTTAAAACTGCTGTAGTTCAAAAAGTTATGCAAAGGTCTGGGAGCAAAATACACCAACTGTGATACTAATCATGTCATTTTCAATTAGCAGATCTGAAAAAGGTGAACAACCTCTTATAAAATCAATGTCGTGAATCAGTGCCTTGCAGCTGTATTTACATTTTTGTGAAAGTTAAAACATGTTTTATTGCAATTTTAAGCAATAGACTGGCACAAAATAGTGAATAATTATATGACTTTTTAAAAATGTGTTTTTATTCAGCTCACCTTTGTCTATCTTTTGTAGAGTCACATTTTTTTTCCAAGTCTCTACAAAGCTGTGCACATCTTGATGCTGGAACTTTTGGCTATTCTTTCTTGGACAATAGCTCAAGCTGAGTAATACTGGACTGAGAGCCTCTGTGAACATCAAGTCTTACCACAAACACTCAATTACATTTGAGTCTAAACTTTTGGTTGGGCCATCTTAACACACAAATATGCTTTGAACTTGTGGTTCTGGCGGTACACTTTAGTTATCTTGATAGGTTTTTGCTTAAAAAGATTGTCTTCCAGGGTTACCCTGCATCATCCCCGACCAACTTTCCTGTTCATGCTCAAGACAAAGCACCCCGTCATATCCAGATATGGAGGACTAGTTTTCCATCACTCACGGTACTTTGCATATAGGCCAGAAAGAATGACTTTGGTTCGTCTTCCAAATGTTTGCTTAGTCCACTACAAAGTTTGTAGCAAACAGTGACTTTAAATAATGTTTTTCTTCTTGCCACACATCCAGACAGGTCAGATTTGTGGGATGCATCTCTAATATTTGTCCTTTTTAACATGTATTCCAGATAACCTGTTAATCTCTGCAGTTGACTGCGGCATGACAAAATATGTAAAAGTTCAAGAGTGCAATCTGTTCAGGTGATAAAGTTACACAACCTTCATTTGACATATTTAGAATCTAGAAATATTTATCTGAATACATTTTATGACTGTCATTTCTGCTTTTTGCCTGGGATTGCTTTGCAGTGTACAGCTGTTGCCAACAATGCTGAGTTTGCAGTCTTTCCTGCACAGTATTAGTCCCTTTGAATCAGGCTTTCCACCATCTGGAAGGAAGTACATGTGCATCTGCTTTTATAGAACAGCCAAGGGGAACATCCTCTCACTGAAGAGACTTGTCACGGGCCAAGGACTCCCATTGCAGACTGGAAAAGCAAGCCAAGAAGCTTTGAGATGTGTGCTTCCAACACACATTTTTATGGAAAAAAATAACACATAAAAGAGATACAATTGATGTATTTGACGATCCTAATATGTACTTGTCTTCCTCATACGTGTAAATTAATCTATGTATATCTGTGCATTTTTCTGTTTTGTACAAGTGCACGCCAACATGCACACACATGCACACACACACAAAAAAAAACACTTAACATTACAGGATGTGAAAGTCTCATCTGTTGACTGGAATTATATCACATATTAAATCTCATCTGAATCTTTAGATGAGAAGGAAAAAATCTCCAAACTTGCACGTCTAAAAGTGTTGATTGTTTTTAATATGAATTACTGATTTTAGTGCCAGAGGGATAGAAAGGACTAATTATCTTTCCTTCAGAAATCAGTTTATTATGAAAAAAATTCCAATTCTTCCACATATGCATCTTTGCATATCTAATAATAGAGTGCATATCATTCACCATGACCTACTTATAGTAATTATACCATGAAGATGTATAGTATAGAGACAATATCTTCTGAGGGGCTTTAATTCCCATCAACAATAAGCTGTGGTATTTAATTGCTTCCCTGTGAGACATTTAAACTGAACACATGCAGCTTCTCCCCGCTGCTGAACTCGTTTCATCTCTGTAATATCCAATTTCATCTTTATTGTGACTCTTTGTCATTCTGTTCTTTTATTTCTTCTCCATAATTATTTGAGAGCATCACTTAAAAGTTACTTGCAGTTGCTGTTATGTCGAATACGTTAGCAATATTTTGTAGATTTTCTGGCGTTTATATATCTGGTGTGTTGGTAACTTTGAAATTGCTCAGTGCTAAATTTTCCCCTAATCAGGACAGACTTCAGGGTTAGAGCTTTATGTTCTCAGTAACAACCTTCCTCTTTTTTCTCCACATGTACTCTGGACGTGTCTCCAAAAATTAAAGTTTTGTTCCTGAGTGAAGTCAAAATCTTGCTAATTCTTTATTTTGTTGAGGTAGCAGCTTATTCCTCACTGGCAACTAACAGAGACCTCGTTCTACTGAAGTTAACTCCTTTTCTCTTGCGTAGGAGTTCATACACACAGTTTGCACAAAAACACGTTCATCTCACAGAACACGTCTCCTTGTAAAATAAAGAAATGTTTATTGGGGCTTTCCTAAGACATAGTAATCTGAGTTTGTGTTATGCAGAGTAAAGAGCTGCTGCCTGAAGTTGTATACCAGCAAACTATTTATTCTGCAGCTTTCTGATCAAATGACAGATAATTGTAAGTCAAATGTGTTTATATCATAGATATCATATTCTGAAGATGTTTTAAGATGAAGATGAAGTAAAAAAAATCATGAAATAAAATGAATTTAAATGGATCTCAGCAGCAGAAAATATCAGCTTCAGAAAAACTTCCACTTCTCTTGTCTTCCTTTAGTTAAAAGGATCTTAACTCAAATTTATGGTCAGATTAAATCCTGTTTTTATTCATAGTGAAGGATGTCTTAATATATGTGGTTATGGATAGAAAGAAAATGAGGAAATAGAGCTCAGTTTTAGGAATCTGAGTAAATTGTGAAAGACGAAGTTCTCTGTTAAGCAGGTCAGGGAAAAACTTTCATTGCTCCAGCTAATCTCTCCTTATCCTTTTATGTACTTCTTGTTCATTCTTCTTTCATCCATTGCTTCTCTAAAAAAAATGTAGATTTTAATTTTTGTCTCTTCCGGTCTCTGTTTCTCAGTTTCACCTCTGACCTCCTGTCTCCCTTTTGCAATGATTCACACCCACTTTCATTTCCTTTTCATCTGCAAGAGGAAGTCTCGTCTTTGAGCTGCACAAAGTGAATCCCCCAGGGAGTTACTTCCTGTCAGTACATGAAAGATCCTGGCTCATAATGTCTCTGGAAGCTGAAGGAACCAAAGGCAGAATGGTTTGGATCTCAGAAGAGGTGTGATGAATTGTTATGTGCAAATAAGCAACCTGTGATAAATATTTTTGGTTTAGATTAGAAGTGATCTTCTAGGAGCATATCTGAAGGAAAGAAAAAAGGACTTATTCGGCTTGAAGTAATGTGTTTAAACTCAGTCGTCCACAGCTATGAACAGGTTAGTACTTTATGTCTAAACCTGGCTGGTACTGCCAATTAGAGTCAGTCATGCTTGTTCTCTCCAACTTCTTTTACCCTCTTTTTCCAGCTCTCTTCTTGATTAACAAACCTTCACCCGCTGTGAGCCGTCAGCCTTCAGCTGCAGTTAATCTCTTACCTTTTCCATAAATACCTGAATGCTGCAGTCATCTAATATCACACAGTAAAACTGTTAAAGACGGTCACTTACTGTAAGCTTTTGCTTTAATTCTCCTTTTGCTTTGGAAGGTGTTTGTAGTTCTCTTCTTTTCGGGCCTAAACCCATTAATGTTGCTACAGCTGGCCTTTAAACCACATGTACAGCTTCAATTCAAATTCAAGCAACTTCATCATGAAAGCCAAAACCTGCAAAAACCCAAAGATCATGCACTCAGAAATCTCTGACCTTCTTGCTGTAAGGCAACAGTGCTAACAACTATCTCACTGTGCAGCCCACCCTGCTAATCTGGATGTGGAAATGCTTCCCCATTGCCCCATCTTGCCTCCATAGAGTCTAATATGAGGTGGAGAGATGGGGGCCATTTGTCTAGTTTTGAGTACAAATATCTTAGTACACTTGAAATAAGACAAAACTAACTTACATGTAGCTTTTCAGCAAGGTACAAGGGCTTATTTTAAGTAAATAATTCCTTAATATTCATGAAAAAGTGCTAGTTCCATTGATAGATTATTTCACTTATGAAATTGAAAACATGTCTTGTTTTAAGTGAAATAATCTCCCAGTGGAACTAATACTTTTTAAATTCAATATTGAGGAAGTATTTACTTAAAACATGCTGAACAGGTACTTACAAATGAGATTTTTCTTATTTCATATGCATTAAGATTTTTGTACTGGAAACTAAACCAGAAAAAAAATAAAATAAAAACTCAACATCCTTAGGATTTTGCTTAATCTTATCATCTTCAGGCTCATGAACCATTGGTGTCTGAACAGTTACTGAACAGTAATCCGACAACCTACATTTATTTATTTAATTTTTATTTGATTAAAAATAAGCTACACTAAGAACACTAGTCAGTAGTCAGTCTGATTTTTGAAGAAAGTATATATATATGAAACTGGATGAATTTTAAAATAAATATATTTTACTAAGGACCATAATCCAGATGGAGACACTGACTGCAGGTTATAGATTTGAGCTCAGTGGGCCACCAGAACATCTCAGTCTACAATTAACTCAATCAGTAAAGTTCCTGCTGGTTAATTGAACATGATATTGCAGAAAATCCAGTCACATGGTTAGAATAGAGAGAAAGTTCTTCCTTTTCAAATGTTGGGCAGGAAATGTTGCTTCCTGCCCAGCATTGTATTTATCCTATTAGGGAACAGAAAATATTAGAGTAATAAATTAGATGTTTGCAACACAGAGAGATACAGCTCAAATTAACCTAACACCCATTGAGGTCAGAGTACCTGGAGAGAATCCACACATTCATGGAGAAAACATGCAAACTTGATGCATTTAAACTTCAGGCCAGGATTCAAACCCAAGACCTTCCTACTGCAAGGCAACAGTGCTACCAACTGCACCACTATGCGGTCCACATTGGAATCTCTATAGCGTATTTTCTCAAAAGTCAGAACATTAGTGCCTTCAGAAAAAAAAGTTCTCCTTTTATTTCAATCTACAGTATGTTCTGATATTAAGATATCCTCTTATAACATTCATCCAGAACCTTTTCATTCATATGTCATGTGTGAGTTGTTTTCTGATATGTGTGGTTATGTAAATGTCTTCATGATGTATCTAGAACAGATGTTTCTAACTCGATTTTAAAATAAATTTTCTGAATTAATAGAAACGAAGACATAATCATATGAATTTCATTCCCTCCTGAAAACAGAATAACTGACATGTAAAAAACAAAAAAAAAAACAGTCAAATGTGGATTTAACTTTAGACTTGAAAGACATAGACTGTATTTTTTAAATGGCACATCTCTTTAAAGTAGCAGTAGTGTTTTTTCTCTAATTACTCAAGATGTCTTGCTCAATAAAAGGTGATGCTGTTTTGCGTAATTGTTCCCCCTCCGCAGATATGACTCAGGTCTTCCACTCTGCTTAAAAGAAAAGTGAGCTTCATCATTTTGGCATATTTGCAGTAAACTTCTGTCTTGCTTCAGAGAAATATTCCAGTTTTGTTCTTACTAGTCATTCTAATTTGTTTATCCCAAATTAGCAGCGAGGCCGAGCATTTACTTTAAACCCATCTCTGTATATGTGTGTCTTTTAACTCTCTCTGTGGTGGCTTTAGGAATAAAAACAGATGTCTTTGAATATTAATAAAAACATGAAGCAGAATTTGAATAACAGGAGCGCTTTCTGTCCGTCTGTCCTGTTCTCTGCCTTTGATCCAACATACTTGACTTTGTGCAGCCATTTACTTCTGGTTCACATAAAAAACATCAACACTGTGCAGTAAACAGTGAGTCACAACATCATACTGATTCGTTTGTCCGTCAGAGCAGAAGATGTTCCATATAATATCAACGCACCGTGAGAAACCGAACTACAGCAGACAAGATGTAACCAGGGAAAAAATGACAATAACATCCAAAAATAAATGCAGTTTTGGTCAAACATTAAGCAACAATGGATGTTTTCTTCTTTGTTTTGGTATCCTGGCTGTGCTCATTTACTTGCAAAATAACATTGCAACTTGATTTGCTTGTTTCAAAAGCACATATTGATTAAGATGCAGAGCCTCTAATCGAAGAATCACGACACATAAATCTGGCACTAGCAGCAGGCTCCAGGGATTTCTGTTCATCATTGTTTTTAAAGGAGAGTCTCCTCCAACTGCATTTTTCTGACAATAAAAACAGACAGTGGGTCATTATTGGAAACTCAATGGTTACAACAGCTTTTTATTTTTGGTTTTATCAGGATTCTCTGCTCACTATCAGCACTTTTTTCCTTCTGTTGTTACTTTCATCCAGGTGCACAGGAAGGAAATAAGATTCAAACTCATCTGGAAAGGAGAATTTTGTTCAGTTTTTCTAAGCAATGCTCTGCTTTATGAAAGATGTATACATTTCTATTAAACTGATGGCTCTAGCATCAATCCCATATGAGGAGGATATAGTTCTCATCGCAGCCAGTTCGATTTCTGACCTTGTGACCTTTGCTGCATCTCTCTCTGCCTATTTCCTGTCAATAAAGATCAATAGTGCCAAAAACATCTTTAAAAAATAATTACAAATTGATGTTTTACTACATTTTGCACACAAGTAAATGAAAATGTCTTAGTGACATTCATTTTAACACATGTCAGATGTCAAATCCTTGTTTTCTTCATACTAAAATAAATTTGGACAGTTTTGTGCCACTAATGTAAACAGTGAGATGAATCAAAACAAAAATCCTTGCTGTAAAGTGATAAAGCATTTCTCTCAAACTAGATTCAGTGAAAAAAATAATGTCTCTACAATTTTTTATAGTTTGTCCTCCTTGAGGAGTGAGCAGGTGACTGTCAACAATTTGTAATTTTATTATTTTTCTGAAATATTAAGCTTATCTAACAAACATGAATTTTGTGGTTTCATCACCTGTAAAAGACAATCATTAATTTTAAAGGAAAACACTGTAAGTGCATTAGTGTGTGTTTAATTAATCTTTTGTGAAACTAATGTTAACTTTTCAATTACACCCAAATTTATAAAGTTTCATATTGTAGTTAATATGGGGGTAAGAATGTTAAGCTACAACTTTGTGTCCAGTGGGGTTCTTCAAATGCTTTTCAATTAAATGTGCTTATTTTACAAGTAGCAGGTGTGTCGATTTTGTCATGTTGGGTTTTAATCGTCTGACCCACATGCAAGAACACCCACAGAACAAGGGAAATCAGTAAAATGATATTTATTGCAGGGAATGACAGTCAGAGGAAAAGGGGAAAAACTGGTCCGGAGAGGATTCGATGCTTCTGGTTGGAGCTAAGGGTGAGAGAGTATGGTGAGTTCGATGACTGGAGGAAATGGTAAACAGCAAAAAACTTAACGTTCTTACTTCAGCTGAGATGATACGGACCGGGGGGGGGAGGTCTGAAGGATCCTGGGCGGATTACTTGAGGTTGAGTGTTGCTGCTTCGCTAATGGTGGTGGGGCAGCTCTGGAGGGCGGACGAGATCTGGGCGGGTTTCGTTATGGCCGGAGAGAGGAGGGCAGCGAGCGTGGAGATCCGATCACCAAGGTGGGATTCAGGGACTTGGGCATCCGGTGGGCAATAATCCACCGGCGTCACAAGGAGAGGTTCTGCGCTGGATTTCCACTAAGGGGTTCACAGCTTCAGTAGTGAGAGTTCCTATGGAGGCACAAAAAAAACAAAGAATCACTAGAAATTCACAAAGTTCGATCACTGGAGAACTTCAGATGGCCTGTAATACCAAAAACTGGCAAAACACTCTGGCACTGGTGTGTAGGCTGCCTCCTCCTCTTATGCTCCTCCAAATGAGATCATGCAGTGCAGGTGATGAATATCAGCTGGTCCACGCCCTCCAGGGATGGCTGCCAGGCGCCCCCTGAAGGATGGACAGGGAAACAGCAACCCCAACCACAGACAGGAAACACCCAGGAACCCAACAGTACCCCCCCCTCAACGACCGCCACCAGGCGGTCCAACCGAAGAGGAGGAAGCATTGAAATCAGAGATCAAAGTAGAATCCAAAAGGAAAGACCCAGGCACCCAAGAGCGGTCCTCTGGGCCATAACCCTCCCAGTCAATGAGATACTGCCACCCTCTACCCCGCCGCCGGGAGGCCACAATCCGACGGACCGCATAAGCCGGGTGCCCGTCCACATCAAGGGCGGGAGGAGGGGGCTCGGCAGGAGGGCACAAGGAGCTGGTCTGAACAGGCTTGATCTGAGAGACGTGGAAGGTGGGGTGGACACGAAGAGAAGAGGGTAAACGGAGACGAACGGCAGATGGACCGATGACAGATTCAATAACGTAAGGACCAATGTAACGTGGAGATAACTTTCTAGACATGGACTTCAACGGAATGTCCTTAGAGGATAGCCAAACCTCCTGTCCAGGTGAGTATTGTGGTGCAGGACGCCGCTTGCGGTCAGCCACACGCCGATTCAAGGCCGCAGTACGATTGAGCGCAGAAATGGTCTTATTCCAAATCGACTTACAGCGGCGGATGTGGTGCTGAACCGAGGTGACAGCAATTTGGTGTTCATCAGCAGACAGCAACGGTGGTTGATAACCTAGGGACACTTCAAAAGGAGAGAACCCAGTGGATGCAGAAACATGAAAGTTATGTGCGTACTCCACCCAGGGCAGAAACTGAGACCAGATGACAGGATTGGAGGAAGTAACGCATCTGAGAGTGTTCTCGAGTTCTTGATTCATCCTTTCAGACTGACCGTTGGCTTGAGGATGATGACCAGAGGTGAGAGACACCTTAGCTCCAAGAGCCGCGCTAAACTGTTTCCAAACCTGAGAGGTAAATTGCGGGCCTCTGTCAGACAGGATCTCAACAGGGATACCATGGAGTCGGAATACATGTTTTATCAAGAGTTGAGCGGTCTGGAGAGCTGAAGGCAGTTTTCTGAGGGGAATAAGATGGCAACATTTAGAAAAGCGGTCGATAATGGTGAGGATGGTCGTCATGCCCTTGGAGGGGGGCAATCCAGTAACAAAATCTATGGAAAGATGGGACCAAGGACGTCTGGGGATGGCGAGGGGTTGTAACAGACCAGCAGGACGCTGATGTGAAGGTTTGTTTCTGGCACAAATTGGGCAGGCCAGGACATATTCTTTGATGTCCTTATGGAGAGAGGGCCACCAAAAACGACGAGATGCAAGAGCAATGGTGCGACTGATCCCAGGATGGGCTGAGAATTTAGAGGTGTGTAGCCAATGGATTACTCGGGCCCTAACGGAGGGAGGAACATACATTCTGTTCGGGGGACCAGTACCTGGATCAGGTTCGGACTGTAGAGCCTGCTGAATAAGACCTTCAACCTCCCATGTCAAAGTAGCCACGGTACAGCTGGGGGGCAAGATGGTGGCTGGAGCCTTTTCGGACTCATCTGGGGAGAACATTCTGGAAAGGGCGTCTGGTTTTATGTTCCTGGAACCTGGACGGAAGGATATAGACAGGTTGAAACGTGAGAAAAATAGGGACCAACGTGATTGGCGGGGGTTGAGGCGTTTAGCGGACTGCAGATAAGACAGGTTTTTATGATCCGTCCAGACCAGCACAGGATGTTGCGAACCCTCCAGCCAGTGCCGCCATTCCTCCAAAGCAAGCTTTATAGCAAGGAGTTCCCGATCGCCCACATCATAGTTGCGTTCAGCGGGGTTCAACCTACGGGAAAAAAAGGCACAGGGGTGAGTTTTCCGATCGGATTCTGAGAATTGAGATAGGACTGCTCCTACTCCTGAGTCTGATGCGTCCACCTCCACCACAAATTGCTTGTCAGGATTTGGCTGAATGAGAACAGGAGCACTTGAAAATAGACACTTCAGTTGAGAAAATGCAGCATCTGCCTCTGGGGTCCAAGAAAAGGGTACTTTGGATGAGGTCAGGGCAGTGAGTGGTAGGGCTGTTTGGCTGTAATTGCGAATAAATCTGCGGTAAAAATTAGCAAAACCAAGAAATCTTTGAAGTTGTTTTCGTGTTTCTGGGATAGGCCAGTCAACCACCGCCTTAATCTTTTCTTCGGTGGGTCTTATCTGTCCGCCCTCCAGGATGAAACCCAAAAAGGTGACTGAGGATCTGTGAAACTCGCATTTCTCGGCTTTAACAAAAAGTTTATTCTCTAGCAACCGTTGAAGAACCGAACGGACGTGACGATTGTGGTCAGACAGATCTTTGGAGAAAATCAAAATATCATCCAGATATACAAAGACAAACACGTTCAAAAAATCACGCAGCACATCATTGACCAGGGCTTGAAAAAAAGCCGGGGCATTAGATAATCCAAATGGCATGACTAGATATTCAAACTGTCCAATGTGTGTCTTGAAAGCCGTTTTCCATTCGTCACCCTGACGAATACGGAGCAAGTGATATGCGTTTCTGAGATCAAGTTTGGTGAACACAGTGGCCCCAACAACCGGTTCGAATGCAGATGAGAGCAAGGGCAAGGGATATTTATTCTTAACTGTTATCTGGTTCAAGCCTCTGTAATCAATACATGGTCTTAATGTGCCATCCTTTTTACCAACAAAAAAGAATCCGGCACCTAAAGGTGATGATGAATGCCTGATGAGTCCAGCAGCTAAAGACTCCTTAATATATTTCTCCATGGCCTCCCTTTCAGGACGTGAGATATTAAACAGACGGCTGTTTGGGAGGGGGGCACCAGGAAGGAGGTCTATGGAGCAGTCATATGGACGGTGTGGAGGTAGAGAAAGAGCATGTGACTTACTGAAGACTGGAGATAGGTCATGATACTCAGCTGGGATTAGGGACAGATCGACAGGGTCTGCATCCTGCTGCTTCGCTGGGGAAGGACCTGAAGGAACTGCGGAATGGAGACAAGTAGAGTGACAAGAAACCGACCAGGATTCAACATGCTTTTTAGACCAGTTAATGTGTGGATTGTGGAGCTGCAGCCAAGAGAATCCCAAAACAATGGGAGAGTTAGCAGCAGGAAAGACAAAAAACGAAATGACTTCACAATGGTTCCCAGATAATATCATTTTAACTGGTTTGGTCTTGTGGGTGATCTGGGACAAGGCTCGACCATTCAGAGCGGAGACCCTTAATGGGGTTGAGAGCGGAATAGTCTCAATTCCCATCTGCTGAACAAACTGGGAGTCAATTAGGCTTTGTTCACAACCCGAATCTATCATGGCCGATATCGAAATTGACTGATCTTTGTTGAATAGAATGGCTGGGAGGAGAAGACGAGGGGTTTCATTCTTTCTGAGATGGTCCGCCAGTACGCCAGCACCTACTGACGGACCTGAGCATTTAAACGCAGCCCACAGTTTGAGATGAAATGCCCTGATTCACCACAATAAAGACAGAGTCTTGACTTAAGCCTACGTTGCCTCTCTTCTGGCGTTAATCGGGCATGCCCGACCTGCATGGGTTCGGGTTCCGGTAAGTTATTCTGCGGAGTAGGAGTAGGAGGGGCGTTTGAGAGGCGAACAGAAGGAAAAGTTTTTGTCGGAGGATCCCTTCTCCGCCTCTCCCTTTCCCTGGAACGAATTCGATTATCTAAACGGATGGTAAGATTTATGAATTCATCCAGGGTAGCTGGCTCATCTAATGTAGCCAGTTCATCCTTTATTTGTTCGCTTAGGGCGTGGAAGTACGCACTTTTGAGTGCAGATGGGTTCCAACCCGAAGCTGCTGCTTTAATTCTGAAATCGATCGCGAATTCAGAAACTGTACGTTGACCTTGTTTTAAGATCCATAAATTCCGCGAATCGGAAGTCTCATCTGCATCTAGCGAAAAAATCATCTTGAATTCCTTTATAAAATCATCGAATGTGCAGCCGTAGGTTAGTGACGATGAAAATCTAGATTCTGCCCAACTGAGGGCCTGACCAGAGAGCTGGGAAATGATAAAGGATATCTTTGCATTGTCATGAGGAAAACTTTCGGGTGAATAATTGAAAAGAATTGAGCATTGTAACAAAAAGCCCCTGCATTTACTTCTTTCACCAGAAAATCTCTCAGGGTTTAGTGGGCGTAGTTGAGAAAACATGGGCTGGACCGTACTCACGGAACCGGTGGAAGCAGGTGGTGCCGAGGGTGGTACAGAAACTGGAGCTGGAGTCGTGGACGCCGCTGATGCGGAAGCCAGGGAGGTAGGAGGCTGGCGAAGAAATGTGATTAGTTCCTCTAATCGGCTGTTGGTTTCAGCTTGGCGGTTAGCCAGCTCTTGTAAAGCAGAGTCATGCATTTGAATTTGAGTGTTTTGTTCTTGAATGGTTCTCCGAAGGGCTTCTGCTGAGTCAGATTGTTGGCCAGAGTGTTCTGTCATGTTGGGTTTTAATCGTCTGACCCACATGCAAGAACACCCACAGAACAAGGGAAATCAGTAAAATGATATTTATTGCAGGGAATGACAGTCAGAGGAAAAGGGGAAAAACTGGTCCGGAGAGGATTCGATGCTTCTGGTTGGAGCTAAGGGTGAGAGAGTATGGTGAGTTCGATGACTGGAGGAAATGGTAAACAGCAAAAAACTTAACGTTCTTACTTCAGCTGAGATGATACGGACCGGGGGGGGGAGGTCTGAAGGATCCTGGGCGGATTACTTGAGGTTGAGTGTTGCTGCTTCGCTAATGGTGGTGGGGCAGCTCTGGAGGGCGGACGAGATCTGGGCGGGTTTCGTTATGGCCGGAGAGAGGAGGGCAGCGAGCGTGGAGATCCGATCACCAAGGTGGGATTCAGGGACTTGGGCATCCGGTGGGCAATAATCCACCGGCGTCACAAGGAGAGGTTCTGCGCTGGATTTCCACTAAGGGGTTCACAGCTTCAGTAGTGAGAGTTCCTATGGAGGCACAAAAAAAACAAAGAATCACTAGAAATTCACAAAGTTCGATCACTGGAGAACTTCAGATGGCCTGTAATACCAAAAACTGGCAAAACACTCTGGCACTGGTGTGTAGGCTGCCTCCTCCTCTTATGCTCCTCCAAATGAGATCATGCAGTGCAGGTGATGAATATCAGCTGGTCCACGCCCTCCAGGGATGGCTGCCAGGCGCCCCCTGAAGGATGGACAGGGAAACAGCAACCCCAACCACAGACAGGAAACACCCAGGAACCCAACAGATTTAGGATTGTAATGTGGTTAAACTGTATAATACTTATTAGTTTGGAAAAACTTTTCATCTTACAGTGATTAATTAGCTTAGTTTTTTTGTTTGGTATCTATTTATTCATCTTGATACCACTGAATGGGGACTAAGGTTGAAGGTTTGTCAACAATAAGCCATTTCAATTGTTTTTCAATATAGATACAAAAAGAATTCTTTCAACTAAGAACAAAAAGTTTTTAATGGATATTCCTCCTTATTACAGATGACACAGATGAGGTTTAGATGATTCCTTCTTTAAATAATGCAACATAAAAAGAGGGACGAGCAAACTATACCGATCATATTCTGATGACTCACCGGTATCACCGCCACACTCGTCTTTATTCACACGCTGCGCTTGCATTTTCTGCACACATGTTTTTTTTTTTTTTTCCACAACACGCCTACACACAGAAACACACACTCTGAAGCTGGGCTACGGGTGTTTCTGCACACAGTGTTGGTGGGTAGCCTCTTAAGCAGTCGGTCTCATTCTGACATGTTTTCTGTCTCAGTGAGTACAGGCAGGACAGCAAAAGCAGATAGGACTCACTCACTTCTGCTCTTCCTGACAGCAATGATGATCACTGGGAATCTGCATTATATCCTGCAGTGTTTTTTTTTTGTTTTTTTTTAGGTGGATCTTATGATTTTTTTGCCTGTAAGCAAAACAAGATAACAGATGGCTGGGAAAGCTCAAACTGAAATTAGGATCTCACTCACATTTTAATCAAAGGGATGTTTCTGTGATTATTTAGGGATATAAAATGTGTTCATTATCTTAAATTCAAAATTTCACACATTTAAATGTAAATCTTCACTGGTTAGACCAGTGGTTCCCAACATTTTCAGCTTTTAAATCTCAAAAATACAATTACACAAAAATTTTCAGCATCCAAGATTTCCTGTTAAGTAGTTTCTATTTGTCAGAATTGTTTTTTTTATCTCAATATCCTCTAATTCATTCTAATGGATTGTTTTCTTACATTTAATTTTGAAGAGGATCTCAATACCTCATTAATATTGATCAAAAACACACAAAAAAAGTGAATTTAACACTTTCTCTGACCTACCTCAGTTAACCAATATAAATGCATAATAAGCATAGAGTCAAATCTGGTCTGAATTATTTTACACTTATTATAGACTTTTGATGCAAAACAGCACACACTCTGATTAGATTGTGTGCTGAGGCCTGAATGATGGTGGGATTAATATGATTCCATTTATGATTCCTGATATGGAGTCACTTCATGCATATTTTACTTCTCTTTTCTGTCAGATTAACATTTATTAAAGTTCTCTAATGCCAAAACCATAAAAAAAAGAATGGAGGTAGAATGGGAGTTCTCATCAAGCTCATTTCAAGTATCAAAGCTTTTTCCTGGTTGTAAAGGTGATAAAAAGGGGAAAAGCTGAAATGAGATCCCATTGGTGGTGGTTGAGTTTATGAACAACTTGATGCACTTTACAAGAACTGTGAAAGCAATTATACTCAGCAGGCCTCAGAAGTTTGTTATGTTAGAAAAGTGTTCTGGTTAAGTTAAGACAATAATGAAAAACATATGGCTTATTTTTGGACGATTTCTCACATTTTCGGTTGGGGAGTTGGAGATTTGCTCCTCCAAATGATGCAAACGAGGCTTGAAAAGGTTTTGGAGTGAAAAATGCAAAGAGTGCAAGAAAATGTCTCATGCAGCTGGTAGGACAGTTTTCAAATCTGATCTAAAGGTGTGCTGGATTTACCTGATTTACCTGCAAACAGCTGCTAATATGGATTATTATAACCAGGACTCCATACATAAGCTACTTTGCTCATTAACCTTTTAAAGGGGAATTTTTTAACTGTAAAATGAGACAATTTTTTATACACGTGTTGATGTAATCAATGTTTCAATGCAGAGAAACTTTATGTACAGTATTTTAGTTCATATATAATTTAATAATAATGACCTGCTGTAATTATCCCCAGGAGTGCATGGCTCAGTTTTAATTACTTAATTCATCTTCAATTAACTTAAGTTTGATACAATTATTCATAAAACCATATGAATGTTTATTTTATTTTACGTTTTATTTATTCAATATAAGATTAATTTTAAGGTTTCTTCTGTTTCTGTGTTTTTTTAAATATAGTTTAATAAAATTAAATGAAACGTTGCTTCTAAGTTTGCCCCTCTTTCACAGGGGCAACTTTCAAGTTGCATTGAAACAGTCAGCAGGATAATGAAAAGCTGATTAATCGTGTTAGGACCTATATTTTTGGCGGAGTGATACCCAGAGACGAGGGAATTTCCCCGTCTCCTTTTCAGTGTACAGTGTTACTATAGTAACCAGATGCCAGTTCTATTTGAAATAAAGCTCCTTGGCAACCATGGAAAAACAAACGACTCTTAAGTTTTGCGGGCACTACGTTTTTATCGGAACAACGTCACCTTTTTTCAACAGTTTTATCTTTTCAGCTCAGCTGAGGAAGGAGCTGTGACATGTCAAAAACCAAGAATGAACTGAAAGCTGACGGTTTCACCGTTAAGGCCTTCATGAAGAACTCCGTGGTTGGAGCACCTCCACCAACAGGGGTGTTTCAGAAGCGTCCGCCCAAACCCACCACCTTCCGGGTTTACTACGAGCGCAGGGAGCTCCCGATCTCCGTGGACCATAACAACAAAGGCAATGCCATAGCATGGAAGGTGGACATCGAGAAACTGGACTACCAATACTACCTGCCGCTGCTCTTTCACGGACTTTGTGAGACTGTGTACCCATACCAGTTCCTCGCCCGAGAGGGGATCCGAGACATGCTGAACCGGGGAGGCCCCAGGATCCTCCCGGTGCTGCCCAAGCTCATCATCCCCATCAGGAACGCCATGAACACCAAAAACCATGACGTGATGTGCACCACCTTGAGAGTCATACAGCATCTGGTGATGTCCGCAGAGGGGGTCGGTGTAGCTCTGGTGCCGTACTTAAAACAGATTTTACCCGTTTTCAACCTCTTCAAGAACAAGAAGAGAAACCTCGGAGATGCCATCGAGAGCCGGAGGGAAAAAGAGAGCATCGGTGATCTGATTGAGGAGACTCTGCAGATACTGGAACATTACGGTGGCAAGGATGCCTATAAGCAGATTAAATCAATGGTACCCACGTATAGTCCCGTGTAAAGACTTGCCAGAGTGAGAGCTCTTGGACAGTTGACTGTATTTCATTTATTTTGTTCCTTAAGAAGTTTGTTCCAAAGCTCTTGTTTTAAATATACCAGCTTGTCTGAAAAGTACATCATGTTAGTGTTGTATCCATTTATTCATTTAATTTACTCATATCTGTAAGGAAATTATTGGTATAGTGAGCTTGCTTTACATAGTTTTACAATTTTTAGATAATTTTAAGTCTGAATCCCATAAAGTTGGATTATCCTTACCAGAGGCTGATTCAAGAGAATGTGAGCACGTGGGCTCCAGCTAGTTTTGGTACCCATATCTGCACCATCTCCTCAAAAATATTTTTTTATTTGCTGTTGCAGGATGCAGTTTCCTGAATCTATATAAAATAAATATATCCAGAATAACTTTCATTCATTTTAGATTTGTTGCTAAAATTTTGTTATGACAAAGCCGTGTTTAAATCACCTGAAGAAGAGTAGCATTTGCTCTTATTGTGAAGAAACCAGTAATTGCCAGGATTTTTGTTCTGAGGTGGAATGTTTTGTATGTTTGTGTGTAATAATAATAATAATAATAATAATAATAATAATAATGATAATAATAATAATAGTAATAACTTGATGAAATTTTATAATGAAATAATTGTATTATGCAAACAAATATTACAAACATATCATAAACAATAAATAAATACATTTTTCCCCATCATCACAATCTAGCAGATACAAGTGGAGTGGATTTTTTTTTACATCAATCAAACAGCCTTATATTTATTGTTTTCGATATATTTATGATCACCTGATCTAATACATGAACACATGATTAATCACCTTGCACAAGATCTGAATTCTTGTGCAAGAATTCAGATCTTGTGATCTGAATCACAAGATTCAGATCACATGAATCTTGATCTGAATCTTGAATTTAAATATTTTAAATTAAATATTTAAAACAATTTTACAGAAAAATGATGTATAATTTTCTTCTTGCATAAGTTAAGTCTGCTCTCAGTACAGCCCATCAATGCTTCAACTATTATGTAAATGATATTTTCATATTTTCAGACATTTAGATGTAAGAATTAAATGAAGATATGATGTCTTAGTGTATTTCTTAGACATTATATATTTGTTTATCTGTGCAGCATAGTGAGAAATGATTGATTATATAATGTTATAAATAATGTGTGAAAAGGTACAAGAATCCAGAGAGAATAAAACGCTCTTGATGCTCTCATGCTGTTGAACCTTCTGCTCCACACTTTGGAAATCTTAATTAAAACCAGACTATTAGCATAATTGTGTCCTAAAATTATATCAGTGGAAATGTTGTTTTGTTTATTTAGAAACAAAAAGTTGTGTTTTCTGAGACAACCCAAAACAACTATGTATTCTTGTTTATAAACAGCAGCTTAAATAGATAAAATGAATACATATCTTAAATGAAGAAAATATGTACTTTAAACATGCAACTGCATTAAAGTGTCCCCACTACTGCAGCTTTAAGTGTTCATTTTAAAAATCAGAATGAAGGCATCTTTACATTGGTCCTGACTGAGTGATTTTGACCTTCAGTATAATTTCTGAGGATCTGTGACGAGAAACAACCCTTTCTCTAACAAGGACAGGCGCTGAGTCATGCTTATTGATGGGGCTGTTTAGCTCCAGATTGAATGTGATTATTCAACTTCTTTTCTTTGGAGAAAAACCCACTCTCCGTTCTGTATTAGAGGTTTGTTCTTTATGTATCATTTTCAGACCCAGATACAGAATCATTATCTAATTAGTTTCTTCAGGCTACCACAAATAATTACTTTGGCTTCAGGGGTGAAGATAAATGTTGCTTCACACAGGGGTTTTCATTACCAAGTTCAGCAAAACATTGTGGGTGCAGATTCAGTAATTCATATTCTTAAGGTAAATTCATTTAGTAGTGACAGGATTTATGCCAAAGAGCAGCAGGCAAAAATGGCCAAAAAAGTGTTATGCTAAAGCACATGAATGCAAAAAACATTATTTCTTTCAATAAAGGATTTCTTCTAGCAACCCTTCCACTGAGGGCAGATTTGTTGTTTGGTTTACTGATTTTGACCCTTTATCTTAACATTGTTGCTCTTCCAGAGTTACTTCCTTCCTCTTGGATGTTTCTTTAAATATTGCCCCTGTCAAGGAGCCACACAACCCAGCTGTACCACTTTTACAATGATTTACTTAGAATATGTTATTTTTCCTTTTCAGATTTTTATACCAAAAACGATGGGTGCATCTTCAGGGAGGACTTACAGTATGTCAAAATAATAAACAAAAGGAAACTATCTGAAATATCAACCAAACTTATGTACTCAAAATAAAATAAAATAGGTAGAATTGAAAAAAAAAAAAAACTAACACAAAAATACATACATTTAAGGAGAGAATATGTAACTGTAGGTGTTGATTTTGCCATGCTGGTATCCATCATACAATAATATCGACCTGAATAGTTACTATAGTGATAGTAACTATCACTATCAGAATAGTGATAGTTACTATCACTATTTTGGATCAACCTCTAGTTTCTGCATATGTTTCTCAATCATAATCATCTTGAAATGGTTTGTGTGTCTACATGCATGTTTTCCACCTAATGTTTAGCAAATAATTGGTGCAAGAACCTCTCAATACTTATTTGGATTTTGCATCACAACCACAAAGATACAGAAATGTTTTATTATAGGTACTGGTTCTGCAGCTTTACGCTTCATAAATTTGGAAGGAAATTACACCCAACAGCGTATGAAACACAGCAAATCTGATACAATCATAGCCCAAATTGTCAGAAAAAAAACTTGACTAAAAGTTTAGTTCACAGACACCTACATTTCCCTCTTTTGCGATTTTGCTTGGAGCTGATCTTGCTGAGAACAATCACACAGTGACTCATGCCTTGAGTGGGCCTATGTTTGATTAATGAAACAGTAAGCTGCAAAGGTAGAGTTAAAATTATGTTACGGTCCCCTGTTGCAAACTCTCTGTGAACTCTGGTCTTTAGTACTCTGTTGGTTTTTCATTTTTTAGAAGCTAAAGTAGGAAACATTTGGATATTTGAGTTGCTTTTCACCAACATCTTTATTTTGCTACTGGCAAGGAGGCTGCTTATGAAGTGGCAAATGTCAAGTTAGAGCTGCCAACTTCTGAGAGAGATAAAAAATAAAAACAGTGTCATAAAAAAATACTTATGGTAGCTTTACATGATCTGAAGTTGTATTAATAAAAAAAAAAATCTTGTTCCTGGAGTTTCATCCTGTTGTCCTAATTTCCTCCACTTTCTCCTCAATTCTCTCTCCAGACTATTTTGGCAGAGGAATTAATCTGCCGTTGGTGTGCGCCTCTGTAATTACAGTGGAAGTCCGTTGCTGGTTGGCCTGTGCATGCCGATGCTTACAGCTGGCACCCCAGTGCCGTCAGCGTGATGATGAAAAACTAGGTCCCTCATCTTCTTAATCACACATATGCAGTTAACAGTGATTTGAAGGTGTTGATTAAACACATTGTTGAAGGGTGGAAAAAATGTCCTGAATTTAACTGAGGATTTTAGCTCAGAGGTGCTTTTCAGGTTTGCTTTTGGCTATGAGATTTTAAATTAAGATGTTAATTTATGCTTTAATAGGAGAAAAGAAAGCAAGATGGGTGGATATCTCAGTTCTTCTAAACATGGTCCTGCATGGTTGAAGTGATGCACAATTGGAATCATCTACGAAAGTGGAAGCTGCTAAAAGGACAGCAGAGTTTGCCTGAAACAAAAGAACACGATTTAAGATTAAATCAAATGTATAACATATTCCAGTTATAAAAGAGCTCAAATCTGGGGACAGTACCAAGAAGATTACTGAAACCACTTTATTATAGAGAGAGACAGAAGGTAAACTGTTTGATATTGTTTCATACAGGTAATGAGAGAAAATGACTCAAACCCCCAAATTAACATTAATAAGGCACAAACAGATTCACAACAGTGTCCTGACCACATATTCAGACCTTCATTTTTATGGAAGCATTTTATTTGCTTCTAGAAGTTTGAACTACTCTATGCAGACACAACAAGCACAGAGAGTTCGGGTGAGTGTGTCTTTAGTTAGCAGGGTTTATGTGCTTTAAATGAAAGTAAACAATAATGATGAAATGATGTGGAAAAAAGTCTGCTATGCATTATCTAAACCTGATCTGTAAACAGTAACACTATCAGTGATTCTCGGAAATTGCGCATTCCAGCATCTGGTTTGTATCTGCTGCTAAGGGAAACAACACAGACTGTTGGAGAAACAGGGGCCTGATCCATAACATCTTAAGTTTTTTTTTTTTTTTTGCATATTTAGGTCCCACAGCAGCATGAACAATCCATTACAGATGAAGGTCTCTATTTTTTAGGAAAAAGAATGTCAGTGATGAAGAGAGTAGAGGTGGGACAATGCATCGGAAAAAAATAGTTCTTTTAGGTTTCTATGAGGTTAGAAATGAATTTCAATGGTAAAAATTCCTTTAAAGAAAATAATTTGGATCCAGAGATGTTGAATATTATGTTATGGCTTATTGTTTTTTAGAAGGTTAGGGGAAAACGCTAGACAGAGAAGATGTGATCATTTTCCTATACAGGGTGGTTATCCAATCAGTAACTATGTGACAGCAGATTTGAACAACAATGCATGGAGTACAGTTCATGCATCTCTAATAGATCCCTCTGTACATGAGAGCAAACCAACTTTCTTTGTGTAAACAGTATTTGCAGGAAGCAGAAAGATGCATTTGCATTCATTGTAATCATGTCTGTGTACACTAGTGTCCATGAAGACGACCCAGCTCACTCCTCTCCAATAGGAGAAACTGACGTTCGCTGAATTAATGAAATTCTCTAAGTGTGTGTGTTTCCAGAACAGTGGAATTAATTCTCCATTTGATCCCGTTTGATTGTAGATTACTCAGTGTTATATGGTAGTGCTTGTGTATAAGAGATGGAGCTCAGAGGAGAGGGGGTGTTAGCAAATCCCTCTCATTCAGAAGCTGCTGCTTGATCTGTCATTCAACTGAAACAGAGTTTGACAGAGGGTGGAGCGGTGGGGAGAGGTCCTGGAAATAAGAAGAGAAGTTGCCAAAGGAGAGAAATATTTAGATATAGTAATGAGAGAGGTCAAAACTGTGATAGCAAAATATTGTCGTGGGAAAAAATTGCCTGCTTGCAGATTTCTTCTGTTTTCTCAAACTTGCATGTCTTAAAGCATCAAAACATCCATGGATAGGTTTCAGTAAGGAAAAACCTATCCAGCCAACCTGGCCCTACAAATGAAAAAGTAATTACTCCCTTGAAAAATTCTGAGTCAACTGTGATTAATCACATTTTTTGAAATAGCATTTTCAATTTCACTAGTTACAATAATGCCTGATTACTGCCAGATTTGTAGAATGAAGTAATAATCATAAGTTGAACATGTCAGAAAACATGAAGTAAATCTCAAAGAGCAACCCATCCGCTAATTCAAGGTCATTTAGAAACAGATAAGAAACAAATCTATCAGACTGAAAAGGTTTACCAAAACATTTCCAAGTCTTTGACATAACAGTAGACCACAGTGAGAGATATTAGCCACTAATGGAGAAAACATGAAAAAGTGGTGTACTGTCCTGAGAGTGTCAGGCTTTCAAAAGTTACTCCAACAGCGCATTGAGAACTCAACCAAAACATCACAAAATAGCCCAGAAGAACTTCTAAAGTACTGCTCAACAATAAGAAAGAGACTGGGTAAAATAGTTAGCATCACAGAAGGGCTAATTTTTTACCATGATGCCCTAACAGTGACTCGCTGGTTTGTTTGTGGAGGTGTGAATGTGTACTCGACCTGTGATGAGGACCAAAAATGAGAAGTCTAGTCCGCCTAAAAACATAGGTCTCAGTTTGGTTGAATTAAACTCTGGCACAGTTCGAATGCATCAGCGACAAGTGGACGAGGGATCACTCCAAAAGCAGGAAGTGGACAACAGCACAGGACATTCTGGGTAAATACAACCCAAAAGATGCTACGGGGAGAAATAGCTTGTTAAAATTTGACGGCACTCTATTTTTGTTTACGTTGAAGAAGGAAGTTGTGTTGAGTTTCTTCTTCAGCAATTTTTGTGTTGTTTCCTTCAAAGGTTCTTGGTGCAGCGCCATCACAGGCAATGGAGGGGTCAAGTTTCTCAAAGCGAACGATACCAGGCTGAAAGAGTAACAAGTGTTGCAATTTTGTTCCCCGATCGGACCAAGTCTATTGGATTATCAGGTGTGACACCCAAGCAAATACTAACTTGATTTCTTCAGAAATCACAGAAATCAGAGACGAAGATCCATAATACAGGGATCCAAGTATTATGGATCCCTGTTGACATTCATTTGTAGGTAAGTTCTGTACATTCATTATCATCTTACAATTAAATGTTGGTCATTATAAAAGTTTCAGAAAACAAATCCTTCAGTTTCAAGAAAATATCTTCTGTTGTCCCCCATTTGGTCAGATCTGGGAGTTTTTTGTATTTTTTGTAGGTGTATGCAATTCATCCAACATTTCTGCTGCCTTTCACATTGATGAGGTTAATGCTTTTCGAAAGTGAAACACAATCTGTTGTTTTTGTCTTGTAGAGCAGGCCTGAGCTCTGGCGATCCCATGAGAGACCGGTCCATAACTGACTGTATGCCAGGGCTTCCACAAACTATCGATTCTCTGGTGCACTTTAGCTGTAACCCAACTCCCTGCCTCCTCATCAATCATTTCTTTCCCCTCCTCTCCCTATCTGCATCCCACTGCAGCATCCAAACTGGCCTTCCAGGGTAGTGGGTCTAACTGGAAAGTATTGATCTTGATCTTGGCACAGCCCATCTGATTACATTGTGTTTTATGAGTTGGTGGATGGAGGCTTTATTGTTTTAGTTGACCACATCTGGTTTTCTGGTGATGGTCTTGATGAGGTCAGTGCAGGGGGAGAGGAGCAGGGAAGAGGAGGCGAGAGGGAGGCAGAAAGAAAAAAAAAAAAAAAACAAGGGAACAATGGAGAAGGAGAAAGAGGCAGTGATGTGTTAGACCGAAGAGTTTAATCGATACACTAAAGCATGACATCATCGTTTAGCCGGTCAGGAGGGACACCAGGCACTCTGCCAGTAACCGACAACTACCAGACCTCCATCATGAATCATTAATGTTATCCGCTCATCCATCCCTCTACGCTGCCTGAGTCCGGTCTGAAGTTACAGGCCGGGGCACCTTCAGGCTGAGCTGTGTGTTTGTCAACAACAACAAAGGATCCTAATTCTGCTACGCTAAAGAGCTATAATGCATACACTGCAGGTCACAGGTAGATGCTTAATGCTCATATTGAAGTGAGTTGTTGTACATTAGGAGGGAACTGAATTGAATAGAAATAGATTTTATTGTCCCACAGAGGGGAAAGTCAGAACCTATATGCAGCATCAGACATATAGGTTCACAAAAAAGTTCCAAAAGGGTTGAAAACATATATAAAAAACAAGATTAACAATAATAGTAATACTAACAAGATTATAACATGAAAACACTGTGGTTTATTAGAATGGAAATATTGCACTCACTATCCAAATAATATTCTACTGAGTAGGAAGGAAAAAATAGGAAGGTGTGATCAAAATAAGAAAAAAATTCAATATTTTGACCCTTTTTTAGCAGTTGACTTCAAATTTATATTGTGTTATTCCAGTAATTTAAATACCAAAATTGTACAAAATTTTTCAAAACTCTGAATTTAGAATTTTTTTTCTTTAAACAAATTGTACTAGAAAATGTTTTATTAATTGTGTTGTAAATGTACAAAATGCAATTTATTTATTTGGTTTAATTTACTTATTATTTTTGCTGTTGCATATATTTTTATATTTCAGTTGCTTTCCCTTTTTTGCCTCTATTTGTAGCTTTAAAATGATTGATTAACAAAATGAGTTAAACAATGTTAAATGTTTCAAATGTAAAATAAATTTCATAGACCTGATTATAAAAGAAAGAGAGAACAGTTTTCTGACATAACTGTCAGATGGGATATTTTCTGTTAAATACTTTTGGTCCCTGTTCGTCAAATGAAGACTTGCAAAGATTTGGGAGGTGTTTTGTGGGACGAATGACAAAAACACTCAAACAAAAACTTTTTTAAATGTCAATTTGAGCTCTATTTTCCATCCACACTGGGCCATTTCTTGTATGTTGTTGAGAGTTTATTTCTCTTGGTAGTTGCAAATTTTAATGAGTTAATAACGTTTTTATTCCTCATCACTACTTTGTTTTTAAATGTCCTAGATATCTGAAATCATTCAACACATACACACACACCCATACCACAAAAGATCACACATTAACTTAACAAAGCTATTAGATGACAAACAGTAGACATCTCTCAGCTCCTGCAGCTGACCTCCAGACGAAGCATCCAATCTCGTCTAGAGGTCATTTATTTAAAAACAATCTCACGTATGCGCAGACGCTCAGGTGCTGCAGGTAGACGACGCGTACGCGCTCAGCCGACACAGCAGACAGACAAGCTGAAAGTGAGAGTCTGGATGGATAAAAGGAAGACATATGAAGTTAGTTAGTACTCCTGTCTGGCAGTGAATTGGTCTTAATTAAGTATTAATGAAGCAGGAAGAGCCCCTTGTAATCCAGCACTGACTGCAGCTTTGGCTTTGATGAACCAAACATGTCCAAATAGATCCACATTCTCTCTGCCGCAGACGATGGGAAGGTCAAAGATGGTCAAAGCATGGCGGGATACAAACACATTTTGTGATGTGAAAAAATAATTGCTCCCTTATACAGATTTTTCCGTAGTGAAATTCGAAGCGCTTGTCAAGCATTTCAACTTTTTCACACTGTGGAGAAAAAACAATATAAATGAACTTAAGAAGACAGTTTAAATTCACTTTCATAAGATATTGTTTATTGCTGTTATTAATAATGACTCGTAATAGTATTCTACATAGCAGGGACAAAGTAAACTAAAATATGAAAAAATATATTTTTAAAAATTCTTTTGCACACCCTACATCTGATTAGTCTAAGAACAAAATACAAATTTAATAAAAAAATTAGTAATAATCCAAGGTTTCAATAACTGTAACGTATAAAAATATAAGACCTCCTTGATTTCAGTTACACAGATCAATAACTCATTGAGCCATTAGGAATAATAAATATTTATTACACTGGGCAAATCGGTTTGTGTGAAGGTGTGAAGGTGCATTTCTCTGCAGATGAAATGCTTAAACACAATGAAAATAACGACTTGACTTTGTGTAAAGAATCTTTTCTTCAAAAGGTTGATTTGCTTGAATCAAGCAAATCAATATTTCTACCAAAATGCATGCTTTGTTACCTAAAATATTAATTGCAAAGTTAGCAGAAGCCTGCTTTGTGATGGTAGGTAGCGCTTACATCTGCAGTCTGCAACATTTAATCAGTTCAACAGCAAAAACGACCTAATTTCAAATTGTCACATTTGCAAAGAGCAGAAAAATGTATGTCCAGAATACCAAATACACTAAAGAGCACTGAGGTGACAACCAGCTAATGATGCTTCAAGAATTAGATTGTAATTCTTTGGAGAGCACTTACTATAAGGTTAGTGAGAGCACTCAAAAAAATAAGAGATGCTTTAATAAAGAGCATTTTCATTGAAGGTATTAAAGCTTTAATAAAATTTAATAAAACATCAATTCGATGAAGGAATCTTTCATTTAAAATCCCACTCCTCTAGTCCAGTCAAAACAGTATCTATTAAAAAGTGCCTTTTTGTTATCGTTCATTAATGTAATTGGCCATATGAAGTAATTTTTGACATTTTAACAACAGCCCACTTGTTGACAAATTACTGCAATACTCTTGCATTTGTTAGAGGTCACTGAGAGAAAGCAAGGTGAATTTTCTCTGACTTGATTTAAAGTCTGTGACGCATCCATCTGGCAGTTGGCTGATGGGAACGTTGGGAGCTCTGGTGACCTCTGTCAGCATGGTTCTGACCCAACCAGTTCAACACGTTGATTCTAGATATTGGATCAGGGTTTTTGAGCACTTTTGACAAGTTACAACAGGCACTGCTGAGCAGGAACTGAATATGGCTGGGTTTTCAGCACTGCTCTGCAACATACATTTTCTCTTATACTTTAAGGTGACCTATCGTGCTTCCTTGCTCAGGTTAGGGCTATGTGCAATGCAGAACATGTTAATTACATGTTTTGCACAAAATCCATCTTAGATAATGAGATTTTAGTCAGTTCTGCCTATTTTGAGCTGCTTTAGGGCATCTTGTCACTTTAAATCTAAATAAGCTGCTGCTGGTCACGCTCCCCAACTCAACCTTTACACTCAAACTATGAAACAGCTGCAAACAGATACTCAGTTATACAACCATACATTTTTGAAAAGCATAAGTACACAAAAATGTAGCAAGTGGTTTCTGGATAGTAAGTCAAAAACAAAACAATTGGGTTTTGCAGCAGCCTGTGTTCGGCTTATACAGCAGTAAAACCAGCTGACCAAAGGTGCTGGAGCCCCACTTTGGTTGCTAGGTGAGGGGCTGGGCTTTGCTAGGGTTGCTAGGTAACAGTGCAGAGTGATTCCACAATAGGGAGGTTTTGGAAATGACTCGTTTTCTAGATACCAAAAACATAAACTTATTGCCAAAATGTCTGGGTGTTTTTTTTAAGCGATTGGACTGTTTTTAAAAGCAGTTGAGACCCAAATGGAAGTACGAAAATGTGTAAAATATGAATTTAGTATAGTAGGTCCCATTTAAACCATGAAACATGTCTGATAGGCTTGTGTAGACACAGAATGCTGGTCCTCAACACCGCCTCAGCTTGGTTGGCTGTTAAAGAAGTTTCTATTTGTGAAGAATAGCAAGTCCTGTAAATTCTTATTTTTTGTCTGAGTTTTAATAAGGAATGAAACATTTCCTTCAAGAGAATACCTTCTCACCGTGAAGGTTAGTCACACATTTATACTGACAGTAATTTAATTACATGCTTATGTACACAGGCATGTATGTGGAGAGATCCTTACATTTTCACATATAAACTGTCTTCCACTTGAGGATACTGGTGATTTCTGGGGAGCAGTTGCCATCGTGACAGGGCGACAGAATATCAGACCCTCCGTTTGTGTGTGCGTCCTGTCACACCCCAGTCTGAGCCAGTGTTGATTTGTGAGGGTTTCATGAGTGCTTTGGCACAGCACTGCATGTGTCGGGGTGTGCGTGTGTGTCTGGGTCAGTCTGTGAGTGTGTGTTGCTGGTGACAAAGCAGAGGAAACACTTGAGCATGGCTGTCGGCACTCCAACCAGGAATAGGCCTGAAGAACACCTACTCACCAGATAAGAGTCTCTTTTCCATTGAGCCCCAGACTGAAACTGCTTCTGACAGCTTTGACTCAAAGATGAATCATTTTCTCCCCCAGCACTGACTGGTGGTGAGGGGACTTCTACAAGCTTTATATGCTATCTTCCAACTTTTATTTGAAAACTAAAATACAGTAGAGGTGAAAGGATAAGAGGGTATTCAGAGTTTGCTTGAAGAGAATAACCTGTGAGAGTGAAGCAGTTATGTAATTACATTTAGATACAGAAACAATGAGGACACCCCGCATTAGCATGTATTTATATGCTTCAAACATATTCTCTTCTGTGGATATTAAAAATAAATTTTAGCAACATGAAATTGGAATTGAATAATTGATCAATAAAAACTGATGCAAAGACCATTTTACAGGATTTTGGTAAGTTTTGACTTGTATCGAGGTCTCACCTTTCAAGCTCAATCCTGAAAGCAGACTGCAAGATGCTAAAATAAGTCTTAATTAATCATGTGAGGCCCAAAGAAAGGCAACTCATACATTGTTTGAGGATTGGGTATGACATTTTTAGTACCAGACTTTTGATATTTCACAGGAGAAAGAGATGCTAAACGTTTCCTAATGGTACAAACTAAATGTTTGCTGAAGAACCATGCATGGTCGAGCTGACGCTGCCTTGATGCAGTAATTACTGGAAAAAAGAGTCTTTTACTAATATTTAAAATGGTTTGATGTTCTGAAGCTGTTAAGCCTGACAAACATGCAAAAAAGAGGAATCAGGAAGGGAGCTAACACCTTTTCACACCGCTGTAAATGTTTTGAGATATAGCTGTCTGTACAGAGCAGCATCACAATAAGAGTTTGAAAGACAAAATTATGTTGTGACAGTATAGAATGAGACATAATCTGTGACAAATATCAAGCACCACTGCCTTCTCCCAGTGCTCCAAGTGCTAACTACAAACAACCAATCAGAGCCAGGAGGCAGGTCTTAGTGCTGTCAATCATGCCTCTGTGCATGTCGCTCATCCCTCTCTTGCTCACCCCTTGCTCTGTGTGATGATACAGCTCAGTCTCCATCAGCAGAGCCTGTCGTGAAAGCTAAGGCTAGTTACCATGGCCAGTGATGATGGCGGATAAATGGTTTTCCTAAGGTTGACTGACAGCACTAACACGCACCTTCTGGCTCTGATTGGTTGTTTTTTCAACCACAAACAGTATATTTCTTCAGATGACAAGGAGCTTCACAGATTATCTGTTTCACAATATACTGTCACAACATGTACATTATGTTGTGACATAATATTCATGATAGTTGTAGCAATTATGTAAAAATCATATTTTTTTTATAAAAGTTACTTACTGCAGCATTAACATAGAACATTTCAAATGTGTGTAAAACCCAGTTTACTTCAGGTGAACCATCTGTATCTCCTCATTGCTTTAACAGGAAGCTCTATGGATCACGTTATGTTGGATATTAATGGCTTAAGGGTCTATTTTCAGGTTGAGTGCTGCAACCTGAGACGACTGGCAGCTGTGTGGACCTGGGCTGGGCTGCGGATCGCACGCACTCAGACAGGAAGACAGATTGGACGCCAGGGTTTAGGTGTCCTTTGGTGTGTTGGAGCGCGCTCGTGGCAGTGTGCCCCAGAGGGCAGGAAGTGGACATGGACACCAGAGTCGTCTGATATGTGGAGAATCTGTCACATGGTGGAATCTGTTGAGTTGGGCCAAGGACAGGCCAAGACTTTCCCACAGTGAGAATTAGTCAGAGTGAAGCAGACAGGCACACTCAGACCTGCATGTTCAGCAAACAATCTCTGATAAAATACACATTTAGATATGAAAACCAGGTTGCCTGACTAAATGAAACTATTCTCAGAATAAAGGCTCAAGGTAGAAAGACAAACATGGGAAAAGAATAAAGCCCTGATTGATAATATGCTGATAATCTGAAGTGCAATCGAATTATTGTACCTTTGTAACAAACTACTTCAGTGGGAATAGTCACAAAAATGATAACAGATTAGATTCACACCACCATCAAGATATTTTTATTTATTTCATAAATTCAAGGACTTGAGTCCTTGAGTGGTCATATTGGACTGAAAATGAAAACAAGTAGAAATAATGACTCTGCTGCTTCTATATTGAGACTCAAGGCAACAAAAATAACCTCTAAAAACTGATATGTGTTCCTGAAGAAAAACGTTGAGGACAACAGATGAAAATGCTTCAAAATTCTATATTGTAATCCTTTGTTAAATTCAGAAGGTCACAATGCGGCATATGTTTATTTTCCAAAGAAATAACGCATATTTTAAAATTACAACTGGCTGGTAGATTTAACATGTTTTATTTGGTGCAGTCCTCTATTCCCTCATTTTGTGCTCAACCTGTGTCTCTTGGATACACACATAAAAATACAAAATTTTTTCAAATATTTTTACTAATGAAGGTCATTATTAACACCGGTTCTCTGCATGCTGAACAAATATTCCTAATTTTCAGATGAGCCTGGCAGAGACATTTGCAACAATTCTGATTCTGATCAGTATTTATTTTTGTGCAAAACTGATTAAAGTTAACTAAAAATGGATGTTTTGAATATTATGTACTGCTGACCACTTGTATTTGCAGGGATTTAGGACCATAGCCACCAGAGAACACCAAACATTACTGAATATTTGATAAAAATGCTGCTTATTTAGTCCAACTCCATTTTAATTTTGTGAAACTTATAATTCGACTTCCTTCTTGATTGCATTATCTAACACTGTTGTGTTAATCTGCCCAGTTGGCAAACACCTTTTCCCTGTAAATAGAAAAAAGAACAAAGTCTGCAGACAACAGCTGCAGAGTAGCGGATAACCATCACGAAACACAAAAAGTCAAAACAACATATCAATAAATAATCACAGATCAGAGACAAAGGAGCAGTAAGCAAACAGGAAAGGCACCTCTCCTCCTTCACTCTGCAGAGGAAAATCTTTCTTCGATGCTGAGGGTCTTTTTCGACATGCATGGGTGTCTGCTGCCTGTAATTGATTTGACTTGACCCCATCATACACTGCTACTCATCACAGCTATTAGCTTGAACTCAACTTAGAGGCAACTCTGAATTTGATTCAATCTTACTCCTGCAGCTTAACAGAAACCGCCTCCTCCTGAAAGACAACCTGAACAAAAAAAGTCATAAAATGTTCAGAAACAAGTGACGTGAGTGTTAAATGCATGACAAATCTCTGGATCTCAAGTCTTTCCATGTGGTTCAAACATTTTCTTATATTGTTTGTGTTGGTCTTGCTTTCTGCATTGAAATGACTCCTGATCCTGATTTCTGCATCTATTTGTCGCCGAAATTTAATTTCAGGAAATTAAATTTTCATGTTCTGTTGAATTTTCTTAAGCTGCTTTTCCTGTTCAGTCTTTTGTTTTAGATTGTTTTTGACATATCCCTGTTATAAAGAGGTTCACAAAGCCTCCAAATGAATCGTATCTTATGAAGACTTGGTGAAGATGTCACTCTTTGCTGTGGTTCTTGAAGAGTTTTCAATACACAAATTCATATTTAGTCTTTTCTAATCATGCATGTTGACAAGATATAATTAGCGGATTGGCCTTTAGTAAGATAGTTTGTTTTTTCATTTTTACCTTCATCACACATTTATACACTAGAGAATAAGGACGTGTGGATTTATGAATTTAAATGTTTCTAAATCCTGGTTAATTAAAAAAAGTAACATTTCATTTTCAATTTCAATTCTAATAATAATCATTATTATTATTATTAACTCGGAGGTCAAAAAACAAAAACGTTCTCAAATTAAAGGATGAATTTCTCAGTTTCTTTTTCCACAGTACTGCACTAAAAGAGGAATTTATTTAAATCTGTACTTATTAACACATTTTTACCAGGTGTGCCAATAAGTGTTGAAGACACTTATTTTTAATAACATCTCAACTATATAAAAATCAGACCTCGTTATGGGGCTCTTCTCTTAACAGACTATATTTAGCACTTTTTTTACTGGCACTGCAGGAATCTCTCCCCCACTTAAAGGGATTCCTCTCAGAATGATAGAAACTAATTTGTGCGAGCCAGCATGCTCATTCGCACAGTAGCAGATGTCTCAGCTGCTGCATCGTAAAGCTCATATTCACCAATAAGCAGCTCTGACATGAAGCTTGGACCACAACATGACCAGGGCATTTGTAGCTCATTATTTCCCTCCACACAACACTTACACACACAGAGTCTCGTACCTCCCGCAGGAAATGACTTGTTGACATCCTCATTCTCAACGCCGCATCTACAGCTCTCCCCACAGATAACTGACACTAATTAGGTGAGACACACATGCATGGGGTTTCAGAGTTGAGACAAGGGTTTAATGGATGAGTGGAGGGAGGCAGAATGCAGCGGGATGCGTTAGCTACAGATAGTTTGAATAAAACCAGAACACCCTGTGAGTCCATAATGAGATTAGAATGTGGAAAGAACATTTATGATTATTTTGAATCCGCCAGGGAGCTTTGATTCCTAAATCGTGTGTACTCCTCAATAATAAAGCACTTGACATGCAGCCTGCACACGTTAGCTCCGCCTGAGCCTGACAAGACAGAAAAGGAATTTAAAATGATATCTACCCACTCTACAACTTGTTCCCGCCGAACAGTTTAGGTTTACACGAGAATTTAAGAAGGCTGAATAACTGAGCAGAAAGCGTACAAATGTCTTAAGGACCAAAGGTTTCTAAACTCTGGGCTTGCAGCACTATGATGCAAATTGTTTACACTGATGTTTGGATCATATTAGCTTATGCTGGAGGGATTATGTTCACTTTAATGGGTTTTTTTGGTTTCAGTTTCTGCTTAGACTAAACAAATACCCACTTTCCCATGATATGAAGAGCTGAGCTAGTTTATACAATGTGGTAAATGCAAAACAATTCAGCTGAGCTGAAAAATTGCATGTTGATCTGACTTACATTAGCAACTATTCAGGTTAGATGGCCACTCACACAAAGGCAGTGTCTCAGTGTGCTTTGTGTAAAATCCTATCAATAAATGAGATTGCTCATTTGATAAGATTCTCCAAGGACTCGCCAAAGATTTTAAAGGGGATCTTTTATGCAAAATTTATATTTCCATTTGGGTGTCAACTACTTCTAAAAACTTATAACGTAAAAAACTTATTTTTTTGGCAATAAGTTAATGTTTTTTGGTTGTGCCGTTTCAAAAACCTCTTGATTGTTAAGTTACATTCCACTGTGTCATTACTTAGCAACCCCAAGTCAATAATCGCTACCCAAGAAAGTTAAATAGCTTTACCGCTGCATGCGCTGTATAAAGGCAAGTGATACTATTTAGAAACTACTTGCTGCATTCTTGTTGGTTGTTGCCGGAGTCTCTTCTTCTGCTCTTCAAAAATGTACTGTTGCATAATTGCACATGTTTTTGAACCATTTTCATGTGCAAGTGTGAACGTTGAGCAAGGGGGCGTGGCCAGCAGCAGTTTTATTTAGATTTAAAGTGACAAAAGGCCTAAAATAGCTGATTCTGAAAAGTAGCTCAAAATAGGCAAAACTGAGCATACTAAAATGTTCTCTAAGAATTATTTTGTGCTAAAAAATGTAATGAACATCTTTTGTATAGCCCATTGATCTATCCTAATGTCTTCAACGAAGTATAATAGGCCGCCTTTAGTACTGCATTTAAGGAAAAGGGAAATGAAAGACATGGAAATTGTGAATTATGTGAAGCCGATTTCCTCCTGTATCTCAAGTATACTTCAGAGGGAATCCTACTGCATTTTTTAAAGAAACTCAACATAACACAAGGCCTCATTCACTGTGCTGAACAAGCTTTCTGAAATGTAGGCCAGGAAATGCTTTAGCTTCACCAGAAAGAAGGGTTTATCAGTGAAATACACAAATTCATTGAAGTTTTATTCACGCCCATAAAATATGCTAGACAATGCAGTCAAAGTGAAGGATGTTTGGGTTTTCCTCCTTTACCCAATCTTGTATTAGTAGAGGATGAAGGGATTTAGATTTTTCTCTAAAAACCTCAAGTTTAATTGTTTTATATTTGGCGGTGAATATTTTTCACAATAATCTCACCGCTATTGAAGTCCTGTGAAAAATCTGTCCCTTTGTCTTGTATTGGTGTTATTGTGAAGTGTAAAAAAAGAGGACTTTTAATTATTTATGATGGTTTTTCTCAAACATCAAGTTTAAATCACACCACTTGTATGGATCAGTATGGGCAGGTTTTGTTTGCTTTTAAATAATTAAGAAATTAACCACTTATTGTGTGATTATCATCATAACTTTGCTACTTTTTCTTTGGAAAAGCTTTTTTTTTTGGTAATACAGTTATCAAAATATTGATTCCTTAGTCCAGTGCAAAGTCAGGTCAAAGTACAACATGAGATCCTGACTTGCTTCACCAAAGGAACAAGTGGATGCTCATTTTCTCGCTGAATCAAGCAGGGATTATTTATCTGCACAGAGGGCTGAATTACTCGGCCTCCCTGCTGCTGGCTACTTTAATAATCAAGGCACAGTCTGGTCTGCTGTGCCTCTCTTCATTTGATCCGGGTTTAGTTCACTGCAGTTCTGGTCAGTGGCAGTTTGCAGGGTTTCGTTGTGCAAGCATACAAATAATCTAATGGGGTCAGATAAGATTCTGGCTAGAGTCCAGAGCTCAGTGAACCAACCAGAGAAACACACGAGTCATATTTAAGTATTTCCCCCCATGCCTATCCCTGGTGGTTGATACTTCTTCAGGAAGCTGAAACAACATCATCATCATTTCTCAGTTTCACGAAGAGACAGGAGATCAACATGCTCAAATCTGGTACATATGAGGGCTGAGGAGATTAAACCTTCATCCCACAGCATACTAGACATAATTAGAACGGTTGCTTTACTCTCCGGCTGCAGCCCAAAACAGATTGGGACATCTTTGTGTAAATGTGCAGTACAATGGATGAAATCTGGCAAACAAGTCAGAAACAGAATTACCAGGTTCTAGTAGAAGCCTTGACTGCTTGCCGCTCTCTACAGTCATCCTTAACATGAATGCCGTCGCAATTATGGGCTTTTATTAACACATTTCAACCATTTATAGTGCAGTTTAATGTCATAAGCATTGGGTCACTTGAAGTCATTAACACATTTACTTTCATATCCTGAAAAGGAGTTTCTTTGAATCAACCAAAAATATCTATAGCTAATTTTGCTAGCTTTTCTCAATGATGATGTAATGGTGACATTGCATCATAATGTGGACATAAAGGCCTTTCACAAAGTATCTTTGTAGATTGAAACAAGTCTTTATGAAGGTCCATAATTCAGGAATAAAGGTTGGTTGGCCAATAGAGATGAAGCTCATCTTTGCTGTAAAAATGCATTTAATGTAATTTGTCTTGTTGTTGGCTGGAAATAATTTAATTCTATTATATTAATGAGTTTTTTCCTATGAAGATATTTTACAGCTTTTGTCTATAGAACAAACAGATCCAGTCTATATAGAGAAATATAAAATCAATGTAACATAATCATAAAGACAGATGCCAAATCAATTACCTACATCCCATAGTGATGTTCCTTATATGAAAGCGCAGTTAAGCTCAGTTGAAAAAGTTTTCTAAGGATTTCCCAGAGGATTGCATCAAGTTGCTGACTTTGCAAGCAATACGTCTTCCTGAATAAACGTGTGGCAATAATGCACAAATAACTGCATTCAGTCAACTTTGCAGCAATCCTTCATAATGAGCATGTTTGAAAAGTCTTGTGCAAAATGGCATAAAATAAACCTTTTTGCACATATTCTGTTAATCCAGAATACCTGCTCTGTAGAGGCTTCAGATACCATTTCTCCCTTTATTTCCAAGCTGTTTACTACACATTCTGTCTACTACAGGTAATATGTTGCCTCATAATGACTACTTGATTGAACCCCACTGAAAAACATTTTGAACTATTCCTTTAACAGGTCCAAATGGACAAATTTTCCCCCTGAAGGCAGTGATCCTGGTATTGTTGGGCCTGCTCAGTTCTGCAACAGTTCAACTTCCCTTTTTTTTTTTTTTTTTTGGTTCGTAGTTACCATGGCAACAGCCAGGGAGAACTCTGTTATCATCAGACGGATCAGCCTACAAAAATTATTTTTATCTCCACTTCCTCATTTCTATGCCTCACGCAACCAGAGGACTGAGTGTCCTCGTGGGTTTCACGCTACAGCTTGAGAGTGCGGCAAATTTTTCAAGAGTGTGAGAGGAGCTGAAATAAAGGAAGGAAAAAGGACAATCGGTGGATTGTTACTCGCAAAAAACGTCTGAGTGTCCATTCGGGCCTTCATCTGCAAGAACAGATAGAAATGAACACAGTGGAAAAGTGGTGACTGTAACAGAGCGTGAATATGGGAAGGAAGTGAGCACAGAACATATATTTAGATGAATGGCTTCGCTCTTCAATTGCTTCACTAATGAGTAATCCTATGGTTCATTCTACAATAAAGAGCTAACGGAACATTTACCACAAGTTCTGCTGGTTTTTAAGAACATATCCTGAAGAATCACAACCATTTTTAATTGATCTGAATTTAATATTCGGTTAATTAGAACAAAAAATATGTGTAAATGTATATTGTGGTAAAGACGATTCTTCACCACATCAAAACAACTCTGCATCTCATTTCGATTCAGACCCACATGCATAAAAAGTGATGCATGCGAACATCCTGCACAGCATTTTCTAGGTCAGGTGCAGGACAGGAGAGCTAAAGTGGTGCAGAGTTGTTTTTTTTTTCTGTAAAAAGGTAGGCAGATTTAAACTGGTACCTCTGTCTGTCAGGTTCTCTAGAACTATGACAGGCTGGGATTCAGACCAGAGAGCACAAAACCTTTTTCCTTTAATTTTACACACACGCAATTCTGTGATCAAGATCACTGACATTCATCAAGTTGATACTGAAAAGAGTTTTTAAGTTGTTTTCCTGAAGGAGCATTTATTGCTAAGCATATAATCACTGATGTAAGTCATTTTTGAAACCTTAACTTCTTTAAAAAACTGCTGCTAAATATATTTGACACATTCTCTATAAAAATGCAAAAGGCCTGGAAAAATATTTATGTTATGATGGACTATATGAGATTGAAAACACCGGGAAAAATTCAGAAACAACGTTTTGCTGAAAACATCCAATAAACACACACGTTATAGAAAAATCAACAATTATTTCTTCATCAAACTGCAGTGCAGCTGTTTCTGACTCTTTAATGTTGAGGATTAAAAGGCTGCGTCTCAGTGCTGCTCAAGTTTCAAGATTATCCAGCTGTAGAGTCGTGTGTGACTGCATGGTGACTGTCTCACATCTGGCCGTCGTTTCTACTTCAATTTGTTTCCAAGGGGCAACAGAGGTGAAATATGAGGACTTAGATGCTCTGGCCTTGACAGGATGGGGCAGTTCAAAGGAGTCTATGTGCTAATGGGCTACAAATCTGACTCTAGGGGATATAACAGATGTTTCATTCATCAGTCATTAATACCAGATAGGAGAATGAGTCTAATAGCTACTTCTTATGGGGGGAGATGGATGGATCTTTATGCAGACAGACTTAAAGTGGGATTCATAGATGACAATTTCTATTTCTCTGAATAGTGTAGCTGGAAATGTTAAAAATGCATTTAAGGAGATGTGAGACATTTATAAAGTTAAACTGAAGAGCACAAAAAACATGCAATCATCTACTCTTCCTAAAATGATTTTTTTTCAACTCATTTGTGAAAAAAACAATAGTAATAAATCTTATTTCAATTCTGAATCAGTTAGGATGAGGTCTGAAGTTTGATTTGGTAACGCAGGTTTTGAAATTAGTTTTACTGGCATTGATTTAGACAAGTTTCAGCTGTGGAACTTACCTCTTCCAAGGCCTACTTATCACCCATCATTTGCTTCAGGTGAGATGAATCAGGGCAACTTCTAAAACATGAAGGACGTCTGATCTTGAGGAATGAATTTGGACAACGCTGACCTTTGGTAACTAAAGTGAACCTAAATACTATCTTCCAAATCCATTCTTAATTTAAAACAAAAAACAACAAAAAAAATTGTATTGATCCCAAAGGGAAATTAAATAACAAATCCAATTTGGTTTTCACCAAACATGCATCATGAAAAACCTCTCTGGAGTCTTGAGTTTAGATTTTACTTACCAAAGCCAAGCCATGTTACGATATTTGTTTTAAAAATAAGTCGCCCAAAGAACTAAATTCATTCAGTGATTTTTAAAAAACAAATTAGATTAGGTTGATTTCAGACAACAAAGCAGAATCTGCAAAATAAATAACATAAATTAATAAATCTTCAATCTCTGCCTGTTATTCATCAGTTCATTGTCTAAAAAGGAGCAAATAGAAGTAAACTCTCATATAACTCCCTTATTAACTTCTTTCCTCTACTCAAACAAAATGTAAATGCCAAATTTCTAAAACTAACTAAAGCATGTCAAAGCTGATTTATAGCTATTTAGTTGTTGTTTTTTTTTTTGTTGTTTTTTATTTTTGCAGTTTCCAGAGTTAAAGTTTCTTCAGGTCTTGTCAAGGATTTTGATACTTTTAATTGATGTCACTCTGATATCTATGAAAGCCAAAGGACTTGTAAACTCAACTCTCTGTGACATCAGTTGGTCACATTTGCCAATTAAAAGCCTGAATGACCTTAAGATACAATCAGTTTGAAAGGGGCGACCAGAGCTCTGTGGTAGAAGTGCTATAAGTTGACTAAATAGTCATATAATGAAATATGATCTTATTCTTATTCTATATCTGTTGATTTTCTTTTCCCTTATTCTAAAAAGAAGACAGAGAATGATATCATGTTTTGATTGTATCATCTCTTCTTTATTGCAAAAAAGGGCACAGTTTTGTTTATTTTTATTTTTTTCAAGATTAAATAGTGTCTCTTTCTGGAGTGTTTTTACCAAAATGTTATAATTTCTGTCACTTAAAACCAATTTATTGGACTTCATTATCACTCTCCAGAGATATACCCGCATGTTTGCGAGTCGATGGTCACGTAGAGCGGTAATCAGTCGCTGCTGTTAACCTTTAACTTCTGAGCGGATGTGTGACGCACTTTCTTGGGCTGGTAAGCATCTGACCCTCGCCCTGTCCAACTCAACTTACAGCAGAGAGGAAGAGGTGATATCGGGATTAAGTGAAAGAGACACCAAAGCAGAAATGAATTAAAGAAAACGGAGGAGGTTTCAGAGACGGTTTAGAAAGATTAACGCTCGAGAGAAGAAAACTAATATATTTAAAATCATTTTGCCTTGTTAGACACCTGAATTCTAGCATTAGGATCATTAGTCTAAATCTATTAACAAGAAAAGCAACAAAAAAAGAGTTCCCACTGGCCTCTGCTGATTTAGGGGACAAACAAATAGAAAACCTGAATTTGTTTGCTGTTCAAGAACAAGGTCAAAGTAAAAAAACTCTCACATGGCTGCTCTTGCGTACATAAAGACATCCGGTGCCCACAGTCACACACATCCTTCAGTACACATTAGCAGCTGAGATCAGAGTCTGAAAGAAAACTGATCTTCCTTCCAATTTGATTACGTCTAACCTCAGAAAAGCTGCTCTGCACAACCAAGGCATGCATTTACTCCTGAAATGAGATTTCACGGCGCTTTTACTCTTTCGGCAGCTGGCGCTGCGTGCCGATGAGATGTCAGTGATTTCTTTTCCTCAATGTTTCTTTCTAGACAACTCACTGTGGCTCAGCAGCTGACAGGTAGCACGACACAAGGTTTGCTCTTTACAGCTGCTTCAAACAGAGCCATTTGAGTCTCAAAACAGCTTAAGAAATGCCATCAAGTTTTCATAAATCTAGTATCTTAGCTTATTTTCCCCATTAGTGACATTCCTTTACGTAAAATATTACTTTAAAAAACTTAAACTGAGGTTTTTAGAAGTTAAAAATAGCAACAAAGTAATTGTTAGACTGTTCTGGTTTAAAGATTTTATAGTGACGTTCTAGAGAAGTTGTCTGGAGTTTTCTCATGGATCCCAAAACAGTGAGCTACACCCTCCCCCACATGTTGCTTAACCCTGCTCGTCAGTAACTGGCTGGAGGAAGACGGCTACTCTTTTCCCATGGTTACAACACAGAGAAAGTGTCAGTTTGGAAATATTTCCAGTCGTTGCAAACATGCACAGACATGGCGTTAAAACTAGAGGAGCATCACTCATCAGTCCTATTAATGGGAGGGTGTTTTAAATCTTTATTAGACAAGTTTTAATATTTTGTGCAATCAGTATTTCAAAACTGCCACTAACTTGAGTGGATGGTTTTTTTCTCCCCAAAGTCTGTTTATAAAAAAAATAAAATAACTTTAAATTATATCTTTGAACTTTTTCAAATTTATCAAACTTTAATGAAAGTTAACTTCTTTTTTTTTTTTTTTTTGCAATGCCAGCACTAAAATGAACTTTTACAGGTTTTTTTCCGGGTGCATCTCTCACATCAGTCTTAACATTAACACAACAGCTGGTGCATTTCTCTATCTAATTAGTACAAACTAAAAAACATGTTTCAGCTGCAAATAAATATCAGTGGCTCTTAAAGTAAGTCATTCTTGCACATCCAAAATGAAATGGTGCACAATATGTCACTTGAGTACAGCTCCGGAAGATATTAAGAAACCACTTAAAATGATCACTTTCTCTGATTTTACGTTTCATAGGTATATGTTTGAGTAAAATGAACATTGTTCTTTTATTCTATGAACTATTGACAGCATGTCTCTGAAATTTCAAGCAAAAATGTTGTATTTATTTGCAGAAAATGAGAAATGGTCAAAATAACAAAAAGGATGCAGTGGTTTCAGACCTCAAATAATACAAACAAAACTAGTTGATACTCATTCAGAAACAGCAATACTAATGTTTTAACTGAGGAAGAGTTCAGGAATCAATATCTGGTGGAATAACCAGGAGGTTTTCAATGGGGTTCACTGCAGTGGGCTCTTAATTTTTGTCAGAGCTGAATATCATGAGATTCAGTTCTAAGTGGTTCTAACTAATGCTTCACACACTCCTCATCATCAGTGAATGGCAAGGTTCACCTGAGAAAAATTGCTCAATTTGGGAGACATTTTCAGAAAGAAATGTGTTGGCAGATTGTAAATGGGGAGTGACCATCACAAAGTGGTGAGAGGGAAAAGTTTAATGAGATTGAGGCGAGTTATTATAAACCCGACTCAGTTTCATCTGTTTTGTCACTACTGTGAAAAGATGTGGAAGAAAACCCAAAACATTTGATCAAAATTATATAGATTAATAGCAATTCTACTATACAAAGGAAATGTATGCAAATATCTTGATAAAAACAAAAAGTCTGAAACATAATTTTATTTATTGTCTTGACAGCAAACAAAATCATTTTGGTCATCATAAACAATAGACGTTTAGTTGTATTTTCTGACACAGCTAGAAAAAGAGTATTTACTTTTTAATACAGTATTTGTTAATATTTGGTTTTAACTTTATGAACTCCCAGTTGTCTACAACCTTTAAAGTTTCACTTATAAACAGATTGTCTCCACAAGTCTCTAAAGGTGCTCTGAGGTGATTAGATCCAATTATTTTTATAATAAAGCCCTTTAAGCTCAATAGGTCTTGACATGCGGTCTTTTTGTGTAGAAGTTGGATAATTACACTCTTTAAATCGACTACATACCAACCTGAGTTGCATCTGAAGTGCAATTATCCACAACTAGATTACCTTGTAGAGCTGGAAATCCATCGTAAATCATGCATCTTTCTTTGTCAGCCAGCCTGCAATCTGTTTATGAGCCATCGGATTTATTGTTACTATGAAAATAGTGTCATAGGAAACCGCACTCGAACTATTTCAGATTACGCAATGCTGATAAGCGTGTGGGAAACCCTCACATTGTGCTACCAGGAGGCCCGATCCTTCAGCTTTTAGTGTCATTTCTGTTCAAACAGGGTGGGGTTTTAATTTCCTTTATATCACCTCCGCTGTCAGTGTAATATCCGCTCTCATTTACTATGAATTAAACGGCTCACTTGGTTGTGCAACAGCTGAAATCTTTGCCAAGGCGAAGCCGAGCAATTGTAGTGGGAAGAAGAAGCTGAGAGGGCATCGCTGGAAGAGACGAGGAGGGAAGAGCAGAGATATTTATAGCCAGCTCATCTCACGATGGCGTCTTTGGAAGCTTTTTTTCCTCTCCTTTCTTCCTAACTGTCATTTACTGTTCACATACACCAGGGGTGTCAAACTAATTTTAATTTTGGGCCATATCAAGATCATTAATGTCCTTAAATGGCCATTTGTGCCCAAATGTATTGATAAAACCCATTAACACACCGCTAAGATATGAATAAATAGCTCTCTGTGCATTTGATGAATACTTTTTAACATTAAATTATCCTGAATCTCTTTTCATATTGATCTAATTTGGCAGCATGCACATAAAAACTGCTTTGATTGGTAAAATAATATTTAAGCACAAAATTGTTATCGTACAAGTTCTTTTTATGTGTTCTTCTAGAGTTTGGAAGGTATTATAAAAACTTATGAGTGATTAAATATTTTAACATAAACCTGGTGGTCAGAAATAACACGAACACGCGTTAAAGAAAAAAATATTTCAAGATTTATTTGCTGTATAAACATGTCTTGAGTTGCTTCCATACACTGTACAATACGTAAGGTCAATCACTTTTCTCTCAGTAGACAGAAAGGTGACACTGCCCTGGTTAACATGCCCATCCTTTTTATA
The DNA here is from genome assembly GCF_003331165.1 of Xiphophorus hellerii. NCBI lineage: Eukaryota > Metazoa > Chordata > Actinopteri > Cyprinodontiformes > Poeciliidae > Xiphophorus > Xiphophorus hellerii. The sequence continues at coordinate 12,436,732 of NC_045691.1, read as the reverse complement.
CAGAGACAGATTGCATCTTTTTTTTTTATCATTATTTTTAAAAAAACGCTTACAGCACAAAATAAAACAGCTATTCAACGTGACTTTTAAGCTGTAACACGATGCAAGATGCATTGTCAAAAAAGAAAAGAAAACAAAAAAAAACAATATCCCTGAAGAATTCCTCACTGAGGTAACATTTATCAAGTCATTCACTCCTCCTTTCATTTTGTTTTATCGTGGCACCGCCTCCTCCCGCTCCTCTATCTGCTCTCGATTTTTCACACAACCTTCCTCTCTCAAGCGCATGTACTGTAGCTACAAGTTTAAGGACACGGAAACGTCCGTTCCCGTGATCTGGGAAATTTACAAACAGAGAAAATGACTCTATTTCTCTTTTGATGTTAGAAAGACACCAACACACACACACACACACAAAAAACCATACAACAAAAAAAACACTATTCAGAAGAAAGCAGCTCAAAATAAACCATGTTCTCTTTAAATAGAAAAGCTGCGCCTTGAAATATTCCTGTCCTCTGGTGCAAATGATCAAGTTCTCGCTGCTCACCGTTTTATTGTAAATGGGATACGAATCCAAACAAGGAACCTCGATCGTATTGTTTTCGTAATATCAGATCAACTTTGCATATAAATTCAAAATGTATACATATACTGAGATTATACAGTATATTCATATTGAAAGGCCACAGGAATAGCATATTATATCAAAATATGAGGAAAAAGAAAACATTTGTAATTATTTAAGCTGGGTGTTGAGACAAATACTGGCATGCTGAAGCACAGCTCTGGCTGTGTAAAGCTTTGGGTGTGTAGGCGTGTGGAGGGGTGTGTGTGTGTGTGTGTTTGCAATGGCCTCTGATGATGGATTCATTTGCACCAGGTGAAATGGTGCTTTAGTCCAAAAGCTCATGACCCCGAAGGATCCTGAACAGTTACACAGAGCAGATATCGTACAAAAGGAGAGGAATTTAAAAACGTTGAGGTCTTAGATGTACAAAATTCTGCAAAACAAGGTGTTCTGATATACTGCAGAGTAACAAAGAGGACCTCGTGTGACCCGTTACGGTAAGAAGGCAGCGTGCCTCTCTGCTATTACCGTATTCCTATTTAAAAAAACCAAAAAAAACAGAGAAATATTTTTTAATAAGTGCGATTACAAGAGTATTGAACAGTCAGCGTTAGAAAGGTTATATAAGGCCAGCTTTAAACCAACGAGGAGATCCAAATGCTGCTTCCCACAGAGACCCGGAGCTTTGTTTCTGTTTAGACCCCGTCCACATCTGCTCTTTAACAATCAGTTACTGATAGACGCTGGGCTTCATGGAAAAATGTTCCTGATTTACGAGAGAATCACTTTGGATTTAAACATCCTGTACTTTATTTTTTGAAAAACTGCTTTAAATCATCAGCTAAATGAAAAGAGATGCACCAATTGGTCAGGCCGGAGTTGAATAGGGTAAACTTTCCTTTGAATGGCTCTGCTCAGCAATTTGAAACCTCATTTTTGGTAGTGATTCATTTTCCGCAAAGGAATATAAAAGCCCAGATGAAAGAAAGGAAAGAGTAAAGGAAAAAACTGAAGAATTATGCCCAATAGACTATTGTTTTTTAAATGCGTCCACATAATACGGCCTGTTATCATTTTCTAAATGTTGCATTCAGTTGCAAGCTTTGAAGTTACAAGACAGCTAAAATGAAAATGTCAACTCTAAATGGTTATGTGGTTTTAAAAGGCTTAGAATCTGTAAGCTAGACTATAAATTAATCAGGAAAAATCACTTAATTTTGTGTTTTTACAATCTTATCTAATCTAATCATATCTTATTTGGTATGAAAACGTTTGCATTTTGTGAAACCGGGTGGTGGCAGAATCATGCTGTGGGGATGAACTGGAAAGCTGGTTACAGTTTATATGAGAAGCTGGATGTTCTTTTTAATCTCAGTTCCTGAAAGAAAGAAGAAAGAAAATCTTCATTGGTCACAATTGGCACTAAAGTTTGACCTTAAAGAAGTCAGAAAAACTTGATTGGTGCATCTCCATAAATAAAGGAAGTATTAGTCAATCAAACATTTCCTGTCTACTTTTAGCTTTTTAAAATCTGACGACTGCCTTGTTTTAGCTCTGATTATTTGGCTTCCAGCTTTGCGTGCGATTACAAATGACTCCATGATTACACAGACTATTTTTTCCCCTGGTCAAATAAAGGGAAAGCTGTGTGGCATTTGGTAGATTAAGAGCTAGAGCAGAAATAGCTGCTTTATTTCATTTCTTTTAGTCTAAATCTTAAGATAAGATTATTAAAACCTTCAGCTGAGTGGCATGGTGTATGCTAAGATGTTATCCTGCGTCCAAATTGACTCAAAGAATGAAGGAAATAATTTGCAAACAGAATAGAGCCATTTGTTGGGAATTTTTCTTAATTCTGTTGTTTTGTTTTTTTTTACTTTAGCACTTCCTCTAAGCGTAGCAGATGTGCATGTTGTCCCAGAAAGCCATTTATACTTTGAAAACAAAAAGTCCTCCCATGTTTTAAAGTAACATCCAACCCTTTGTTACAAAGACTGTTAGAGAGCACACAGCACCACAGCATGCTCAGGTATACAAAATAAGATCCATTTGCTTAATACCTGTAATATATAAATTCCCTTTTCACTATTAATATATCTCTCTGGTGATACAGCCAAGGCTTAAAACTATCTTAAATGAAATGGGTGATCCTTACTAAGAGCCTTCTCCTTTGCTGTCCCTTAATGCAGTGAAGGGACAGTCAGTGCAGTCTGTCTCTGAGGCCGGTCCCAGTCCACAACACAAACACCAAATTACGCCCCCGCTGTCCCTCTTCCTGGTGTCCTTTTTGGCAAAAGCAAGACCGCTCAGATAAGGTGCCCAAAAAAGTTGCTCTGAACCGTTAATCACTTCCTCCTTTTGCTCTCAGGGAAGTTTCCACAAAGAAAAACATGAGAGTCTGAGTGGGCAGAGACCAGTTTTGGCAAAACAAGCTTGTGATGCAATAACGGAAATAAGTTCAAAAGAGTTTGGTTTCTCGCTGAAACGACTAAGCTGGTGGACACAACCCTGTGGCTCCTCACCGGCAGCTGAGCGGGCAGTGGTATGGGGAGGGAAGCCAACTTCCAACCTTCACCCAGACCCCCGACCTCAGTCCGGGACTCCAGGTCCCCGTTCCCTCCCCACTGCACTGCGCAGCTGTCCGGACTAGTCGCAGCCTGGGACTGGCCTCTCCTCTGTCTGCTCTTCCTCTTCTCTGAATGTCTCTTTATCAAGTGCCAGCACATCTATGTCGGCTACACCACTGTGCAAACTGCATTGTGTCACAAAAAATTAAAAATGAGTCTGGGGGAAAAAAAAAAACAAACTCCAACAACTCTTCCCTTTCTTTAGTTTTACAATCTCTTAAGCCATTTTCAGATTGAATCACTTTGTTTTTGGACAAAGATAAAGAGTATATCATTATATAAACATACAGATCTGTGCGTAAATGTACATAAAAATATACAAAAATGCATATAGACATATTGAATTTGTTAAGGACTTCTCATACATGTTCTGCGTTGTACGTTACATACAGTACAAACTTACATACTTTTTTAAGTGTGTGTGGTGTGTGGGTGTGTGTGTGTTAAATTCCTTGGTTTTAAAAAAACTCTACATTTAGTAGAGCAAGTAAATCCCAGATTCTCCACAAGACGACAACAAGCTCAGCATGACAGTGGCAATGCCGTCGTCTCTGTGGATCCTCCATTTTCCTTTCTTTGTATTAAGCTGTCAGTTCTGCTGCGGTCGTTCAGTCAACTTAGTCGAGCCTTGACAGCTCAGATGTAAACCCACAGTCCACTGCTCTGGGTTAAAGAAACTCCTCTCACATCTTCTTAAACTTGGCTTCAGTGACCCCTCCGGTCGCTCCAGAGCAGCTCTGTGGCCAGGCTCTCGGAGCAGGAGCCTCAGGAGGTGAAAACTTTCAATAAAACCGGCTGCTTTCCTCCCACTGCAGCCGCTCGTTACCTCCTACCTCTTAAAAAAAGAGAGGGGGTTGGGACAGTCTCAAGTCAAACTCTCAAGTGGACTCCAGTGTGTCCAGCTGAAACACGTTGTGATTGGTCGGGGTGGTGAAGAAGAGCTGGTCGTGCTGCGGGGAAGTGGCGCGGTTGTCGCAGGGGCTGTTGAGGCCCAGCGTCCGCTCAAAGTCCAGGAGCTGGCCCATGAAGTTGAAGTTGGGGGAAATGTTGGACTTTTTCCGCTTGACAAAGTCGTAGGCGTCGTTGAGCGACAGGTTGAGCTTCTGCATCAGGTAGGCCACGGTGACAGTGACCGAACGGCTGATCCCGGCCAAGCAGTGGACCAGGATGCCGCACTTTTTGGAACGAGCCTCGTCTGGAGAGGGAGAGAGAATAAAGGAGAATAGAAAGAAATTAGAAGATTACCTTGAAACTCAGGATTTACTTTGATACATTAAAATGCAAACAATCAGGGCGGGAACTGGTTAATCAAATGAATCATGATTAATCGATAATTAAAATATTCATCGAGTAATTTAGTGATGATTAATTAATTGTTAACTGGAGTATACTGACTCAAATGACATATTAAGAGCAGTAAAAAAGTACAAATAATATAAACACTTGGAAAAAGTTTTAGCTTCACTCGGTTTAAATTCTGCAAACACAAATTTCCTACTAAGCACTTTTTGATATCCAATCAATCAGTTAATCAACAGATTAGGCCTACACTGTATTGATGATGAGTCCAGCAAAAGGGCTGAACGTTTTCACATGTTGATGTTAGAAGCATTTTTTTTCTGCAGATGTGACAAATGATCAAGTGCACAATTCATATAATGCTGTTTTTGCATTTTAGACAATAAGCTGTTTTCTGATAAGAAAAACATTTATTTACATATTTTAATGTATTTTTTTTTACATTGTATAAGAAGGCTTAAGTGGTTAAATTAAAATATTTGTAGAATCTGCTTTCAGATTAGCTTTCAGGAAGCTAATAATTTTTGGATTGGGACATTAATCATTTCTATAAGGCTGGGTGACTACTTAATAATCTGGAGGTAGTTCTAAAATGAGCTAAAATAAACCAAAAAGTTAATTTATTAATCAATAATGACAAATATTCATAAATATAAACAACATTATTGTCCATTCTACTCCTTATTTATTTTTGGCTATCTTATAGATGACTTTTGACTTTAAAATGACTATTTTATTACTTTAAAACATCCTCTTTACCAGCATTCATTAGATCAAATACATTTTGCTACAGACTGACTGTAATGTTTTTCTGTCCGCAGTTTGTGGATTTTTGGTAAATATTTAGTTTTGGGGTAAATGTACGACTGTTACGTCTCCTTATTAGAAACATCTTTGTTACGATGCATTAGAGGAAACACTGAGAACAAAAATATATGTCATTTTAAAAATTTGCATAATAATTATTATTTAAATGTTACGTCTAAATGATACGGCTCACAACTGGTTTTCTCAATGACACCGTAGAACACGAGTTCCCTTCCACCTCTCTGTCTGAAGCAAACTGTGAATAAAAAAGCGTCCTACATTATTAAGCGGCTGCACCCATGCACCTATCAGTTTCGAGCCCTTGCACTCACATCCAGAGGCCATTAGAGCGAGAGTTAAGTGCTTCTTTCCTTCCTTTCTTTCAGCCTCTTCTCGCTCTCTCTGACTGCTTCCCTTGTTGGAGGATTGAGGTCAGTTGGCTCGCGAACTGAGGCAGCCGCGCTGATGCCAAATTAAATTTATATGTGATGTATGCTCACATTCCACAACGACGAAAAAAAAAAAAGGAGGGAGATGGGTGTAAAAATCATCGTCAGGAGAATTTATCCAAGCTCCAGACGGCTCAGAAGTGGAATAAATAACCAGTGGTTAATCTCCTGGAACTGATCTGAGAGCTGAGCTGCATTACTGCTGCTTTAGAACCACAACAACGCAGAAATCCTCCATTTATCAAGATGCTTAACTACCAGAATAACAAACTCCTTTCTCTTCCTACGTCGTTGCATAAACATCCAACAACATGTTTTAGTTCTTCAAGGAATTTTCAGCTTTCCGGCAGTAGATTGTTGACACATCCGTGTCTCCTTAATTACCCTACTACAACCAGGAGGATCTGATGTAATCTCTGCACATTACAGCTGGGCGGACAGCTCCATCGAACATCAGCATGACCCAAATCTGCCATGACCTCCTGGTCAGGCGTATGTCACACTTACTCCCACCTAAGGAGATTTATTAGTATAAAAATCCTGGCCTGCAGAGGGAATTCATTCATTCAGAATAAAGTCAAAGAAAATGAAGGGAAATGCAGAAAACCGAACCAGATGAGCGGAAAAGTCACGATTATGACTCTGTTCTCAAAGAATCAATGTTTTATTTACAACCTCATGGATGACGAAGCTTTTCATGGGAAGTAATTTAATAACAAAAACAACAAAACTTTTTTTTTCCTACACTCACCACAACTTATAAAGAATATATTAGGTAAAAAAGATAAACTTATTATTTAGAAGTAATCCAAAACTTCCTGGAGATTATTAAGCCTGAAGAACAAAAACAAAAAGGAAAAGTTGTGCTTCTTGAAGAAATTCAGTAATTTCTTGAATTTCCAGAGTTTGCCGCTAATTTACATATTACAATTACATATTTTTCTAATGTTGTACACTTTACTTAAAATGAATATTTTTCCTCAAATGTACAGTAAACTGTACATGCCCTTTGAACTGCCTTGTTGCTGAAATAGGTTAAACAAATCAGCTTGATCGATTGATACAAAGTCAAATAATGCAAAAAGACTAGAAGCAACTTTCTGTCCTTTTTAAATTATGACGCTTCAAAATGTAATTCCATTTAACGCGGTCCAAATGAAGTGAGATATGATGCAGTAAAACACTTGTCTTTGCAGCTGAAGTTGCATCACTAAACTTTGAACTTTTTGGATTTGATTGTTGAAGATTTTCAGACACACTTTTTGCAAAATACCACAAGGACAGTTTAGCAGAACAAAGTGCATTTCTATGGTCTGTAATTCATCAATAAGTGGTTGGTATTAATCCATGTATGTGTAAATTTACTGTCACAAGTCAATACTTTTAACAGTTTACTAAACTGACCACAAAGTAGATTCTTCAGCTGAGAGTATTAAATTCAGAATCCATGGTGGCTACATTTTTCTTCTATTTATGTTTTTCAGAGAGAAACATTTAAACTTTTGGTTATGTGGATTCATTTTGGACAATGAAGATGAATGCATTCTTAAAAAATATAGCATTAACACCACATTTTTCCTCTGAATAAGTAAAGTTCTGAATTCCTCTGAATAATAAGTGGTTGTTCTGCAGCAAGGCATAAATGAGCACCTAAAAAAGAATATGACTTTTGTTTTCAAAGTCCCCTGAAAGTGGCATGATGCAACATTAGAGCTGGAGAGAAATAAAGATAAATAAAGATGTCTGGTTTTATTCCTCTCTGAGCTCAGACTCTGATGTAGTTCACAGTCTGCAAATCAGAACTGCCTTCTAAATCAGACAGAGTCAAACCAAAACAGGCTGAAAAACAAACTCACAGCTCGTTTTCAAGCTTAAGTTTTGTGTTGGTAGCGACTTCACATGTCAGTATTAACTATTTTAAGTGCAAAAATTGAAATTCCTCTGGTCAATTTTAACTCAACCTTTCTCTATTTTGGACATGCTGCCTCCACTTACCAATAAATGAAATGGCCTCAGGGAAAAACTGCGAGAGGTTCTGGCTCCAGTGATCAGAGATGGGGATCTGTTTGTACTTGAAGTCTCCCTCGTGCTCGAACATGTTGGGCAGGTTGGGCGTGACGTTGAGGATGTACTTGATGTTGTACTTGCTGAGCACATCCAGGTTTGCAGAGTCTTTGGCACAGCCCAGGTAAAGGTATGGCAGGATCTGGACGGGGAAGGCGGGCTGGTTGTTGGGGAGCGGGCTGCCCTCCGACTCCGTCGCGCTGCTCGGCTCTCGGTCGGACTCTCCGTCCGAACAGTCAGAGCTGATGCGGAGTCCGCCCAGGCCCAGGACTGAGGTCGGCGGGGAGCTGCTGGGGCACGAGCAGTCCAGATTGGTCTCACAATGTTCTGGATACTCAGACTGGAATTTGTTGAATCCTCCTGAAGATGATTAAGAAAATACAATAAATGTAATTTAAACGTCATTTTAAAATGTTATACTTGATCTACCATGAAAGGCCGTCTAATCATTCATTTTGATACAGCTGCTTGAAGAGGAAAATAAAATTTATCAGCCCAAATTTTTAATTTCCTTCTGCTGTTGCATCCTTTTTGATGATCACTTTTTATTTTAAAAACTATGAAGCCAACTTCAAGTCCTCAAGAAATCTTTGACCTCTTTGTTTATAAAAACCTTTGACCTTATTGGCCCTCACATCCTCTAAATCTATCTATTTTAACTTGATCTGTTCCAATCCTGCTGCTCAAATCAAGGCTAAAGCTCAGATGAATCTCAGCCAAATAAAGGTAAAAAATGCAGCAGCCCTTCATTTAAATTACCATTTTCTCTAACTTCACACTCCTTGTTTTGTTAGATCAACCATTCATGTTTGGGACTTCCAATAAAAACTAATGAAATTATTTTATTATTGAAATATTATGGGTGATAAGTTTCATTTTATGATTTTAATTATTGAAATTAAATACATTTACTGAAATGCTGGTGCTCTGCGCACCCTTTATCGTTTTTCTTATGTTTATCTTCTTTTATATCCATCTTTATATCTTGTTTTTCCTTTGATTTAATTTTTCGCTGTTGTTTTTGCTTTTACATTGTGAAAGCTGAAAAATAAATAAATACTAATTACTTTACCGTGGACGATGAGACGTTTTTTTAATTTTTTTGCTAATTTTCTGTCAGATCTCATAAAATCTTGGCATCAAACTCCAAAACATTTTATTTTCTATATCCTTCATAAACTATGAGACAACACAACACTGAAGTTAGCTTCTGATTTGGAAGTGTGGAAAAAGCGGCTCTAACCTGGATCTGATTCAAAATCTGTAAAACAACCCAATACATCGAACCTGGATTAACCAACACTAATCACTGCTTCTCTCGACATAGTCTGCCATATTTAATACAATAACTGTTGTTTGTAAAAATGTTAAATTATTTTTTGTTTTATATTGGAGTCAGTTAAAGAAACATCAGTCCAGTGTTTGGCCTCAGGGCCAAAGCACAGTGAATCTGCTGTTTTCTTTTAATGACTAAACATTTATTTGTCTCAGTCGCTCAGAATAATTAGACTGATGCACCAATCAATTGGCCAGAGATCAGAATAAACCAGTTTCCCTACACCCAGTTGTAAGCTGATAAAATGCTAAAAAAAAATCTTACTTTCTTAAAATTTCACTCATGTATCAGGATAATCAACTCCCACCACATCAACTAGCAGCATGTACTGTATATTGAAGAGTAATCACATAACAGTTAAGGACATGTGTCGCATAGATCCCTTCATTTTGTTTTTGAGAGTTTTTACAACTATCAAGGAATATGCAATATTGTTTCTAAATTATATAACAAAAAGAAAATAAATTTCTCAAAATGGAAAATGGCAGATCAGACCTGAAACGATGTCACTCAAGTGTGGGTCGGTGTACAAAGCCTTGTATTTATCTTTAAAACTTTTAGAAGAAAGGAATAAAGGAACATTTTTCCATTTTTTTAAAATTCCTGCATAAGGATAAAAGCAAATTCAATACTTTTATGGGCTGAAAGAATAATAATTAAAAAATGTCTGCCAGTCTTTATAAAATAGAGGACAAATATTTACCATTCTGAGCTTCTTACCAATGCAATGATGAAGTTAGTTTTTGACATGGTACCTGACTGGATTGGATAACAGAGGAGCTATAACACTTAGAAACCTTTCAGATTTAAGATGTAATAATTTATACTAAGCACAAATTATTTAAACGGACATTTGGTGTGTTAGAAATAGAGAAAAATCCTGGAAAAGCATGTCTTCTTTGACAAACATTCAGGTTGTAATACAGGATATCATTTAAATATAAACTTATCTTTCCTCATATTCCATCGAGCCAGGATTAAGGAAAGAAATTTCTATATTTTTCAAGTTTGTGTAGCAAATCATAGATCATAATATGGGTGTGCAGGTGAATCCGAATCAAATATCTTGACAGAGCAGGTGTGTTTCTCGATCTCCTTTAAACAACAATCTGTCCTTTCACAGTGATCAGGCAGATAAAAGGTAACAACATGTCATTTTCTTGAACATAAGCATGAAAACAGGGCGGCCAGACGCGCTTCATTGAGAAAAGCTGAGCGCTGCGGAGAATCAGGACAGCCAGGCTCGGCAGCAACACTTCACAGCTCAGTGGACTTTTTGTGAATGGCAGCCAAGCTTGTGACTCCCCGTCAAACACATCCATTATCCACGGCTCACATACACTCAGGTCCACTCTGTTACACCCGTCGGGTTTAAAAGCTGCATTTTCTTTAATGTAGAGCTGGGGGGATCTCTCTAAAGAGCGCCGTGCGCCCTGGTTCCTCTCTCCATTCATGAAAAAAAAAAGGTTGCCTTTTCCTGAAGGAGCACAACATGGCGGGGCTATTTCTACTAAACACACGGTGTTTATACGCAAACATGCATTCATGAGTAGTATAGTTTCTGAACAAACTCAGTTTTTGTATTTTTAGAGGAATAAAATGCGCGAGGAAGATCAAAGTTTGAAGGCAGTTCAAGTTGAAGGGTCAGGTTTAATAACCAAGAGAAGAAGCCATAAAGTCAGACTCATTTCTAGTTAATTACAGCTTTAGTTTGCGGATTAACACCTAACAAATGTTATATGGTTGTTCAGGAACTAATTGGTACCATGTGTGTTTAAAGTGACAAGTTATAACCTCAAATCTGACAGAATAAATGTAAATAAACCTCTTACCCTCCAGATAGAAAGCCTTGCAGCCGTCGTCCCGCAGCTTCTGCAGCAGCAGCCCCATCACGGAGCTCCCCAGCCCGGACTCGTGTCGCTCCGACGTCGCCTCGTCGTACAGGAGAACCACGTCCGTCTTGCACCGCTTGACGAATTTCTCCTTGTCCTCGTTGTTGGGGATGATGGAGCGGATGGGGAGGTTTCCCTTCTTCAGCCTCCGCAGCATGAGGCCCGGGATGGCCAGGTTGATGGCAGACTCGATGTGCGACGACTCGTACAGCTCATGGGGTCTGCAGTCCAGCAGCAGCAGCGCGCCGGCCCCGGACTCCAGCTCGTCCTGCAGCCACTCCACGCTCTTACTCGACATCATCATCACAGTCACGATCACTGAGCCTCTGCACAGATGATCCGTTTTCATCGGGGAAACGTTAGCCCACCTGTCCACTTACGGGACATTATGGCGACACAACAGAATCGGAGGGAATCGAGCGAAAAATAAACAAACAAACAAACAAACAAAGAGAAAATCACGGCGTTAAACTTCGCTCCACCTCCAGCACCGCCGCCGCCGCCGCTCCAGCTCCAGCTCCAGCTCCAGCGGGCGCTGCGCACCCAACACGCACTTCCACACGCATCCAACACGCACACCGCGATGCCGCTCTGTTTGGAGCAGGAAACTTGAACACGCAGAGCTCTCTTTCGCTCCCTCGCTCGGTCCGACTGAAGTGGATGTCAGTCCAGTCCATCGACGTCCATTCAGCGAGTCCACTCCAGCCCCCCCTCCACCCGCGGGTCGTCCGCAGAGTAACGAGCTGGACCGCAGATGTCCACTTAGCGCATTCACATGTGAGTTAAGGCTGAACGGCTGAGGCTAAAGCCCAGGATCAGTGTTAATATTTGACATGCCTACCCACAGAGCGCCTCTGGTTTGTCATTTCCTCTGGATGCATTAAAGAAGAAGCTCTGCGGGCTTGTCACTGAGAAGAGGGAGGAGCTGAGAAATTTAAAGGTGCACACATTCAAGCGACTTTAACCACCCAGCATCCATTCATAGTCTAACTCTGAATTACACACTCAGAAATTATAATCCGATTCATGGTTCTGATCGTCCTAGTTCAAATAGATACGCTAATATAATGTTTAAAATGAACAGAATCCTGGAAAAGAGGACTGAAAATTTACTAAAATGAAGTCTACTTCCACTATTACCTAACTCACTTGTAGAGTTTGTCATGTTTCAGCTAAAACTTTCAACATATTTTATCGCAATCTTTTGCAATCGTCCAACACAGTGACAGACTGCTGCGTCCTAAATGCACAAAGGAGCGTTACTGCAGATCCTTCCTCCCAGCAGCAGTCAGACTTTATAACCATCACTGCTCCTAAAAACATCAACCAGCCTCATTAGCACAATCATCTACTCTGTTGTTACTCAACATTTATGCTCTTATTGCACATCTATTTTTCTGCACTGATATTAAAAATAGTCCATATTTTTAAAGTTCAATCATACACATTATGTAATAATAAAAAAAATCAGACTCAGTTGCACATCCCTTGGATCATGAGTCTGATATTACTATTTTAAAGATTTTATTTCATAATATAATGTATAGTAATGTATATAGTCTTGCACATTACTATTATTACTATACTGTCTGGGTTAGCCTTTAGAAGGGCTTGCAGAGGCAGTAATCCATGGCTGAAGATTTTTTTCTTTGTTAGGCTCTACAGATTTTTATTTTTAAATGAATGTGTGTTTTGCTGACATTGTATTTGATATAAGAGTCATCAACCCATATCAGGGGAGTTGTAATAATATTTGGGGATTTCTGAATATAAAAAATACCCAAGTATTTTAAAATTATGAAGTTGTTATAATGTTTTGAGGGAACAACATGGAGTTATTAAACTTACCATCATCAGTTGGTATCACCAGTTTCTACCAAATTATGTATAGGACTACATATTAATGTACTTTTATTTGCATTAGCAAAATAATTTTTGTTTAGTGGATAGGGCACTAAAACTGCTTCCAGCCCAGGGGAACACATTCTTGTAAATCCAGCCCCGATTTCTGTAATTGTTAATCTTGTTTGTTTTTTATATTTTACTTCAACACTGGGAAAATGCTTTATGTGAACTTTTATATCTGTAAGTCCAGTTTTGCTCCTAATTCAGCTTCAATAAAACATGCCACTGGCCTCAAATTTAAATTTATGTTTGCTTAGTTTTACTGTAAAATAACTGAAATACGTCTATACTTGTATGTTTTGTGTTTAGTTTCACAAATTTAAAACCTTGAGTAGGATATATACTGTATATCAACAACGATAAAGAGTTTAGTTTTCTTCTTCAATCTCACAGAAAGAAACTAAACTACGTGCCTTGTGAAAATGTGCTTCCTAAAGCACAATTACCAGTTTTTCTTTGGTATTCTGAACGCTCTCACTCAGGCCACCCACTGCATACACCTCCACATGTTACACTCTTAAATAAATTACTGGAAGCATTTCTCACTGAGAGACAGCTTTTATTCTCTACAATCACAGAACAAATCACATAATCAAATAATGGCTTTCTGCTCTTTTTGAGTTGTATCTTCAGATTCTGCGTGATGATCAGAAAAACACTCTGGTTCTATATGTCTCAGCAGGTGGACTAAATTGTGCAAACAAAAACATCCTGCCGATGTTTAAGACCAGCTGGAAACTCCAAATTCAATTTCTTTTTCTTTTCGATAAATGTATTGATTGTATGTAAGAGCAATAATATTGTGTTAATTACAACACTCTTCAAGGTGAAAACTGGGACTGAGGGAAGAAAAGGATTTAAAATAAAGCCGGAGAAAACAGATGTGGGGCTATTTAAAAAGAAACCATTCCAAGAAATATCTATGGTTCATTCAGACTGCAAGAAAGAGTGTTTCTAGCAGATAACAGGAAGGCTGAGTGTGTTACAAAAAAGCTGATCTGCTTTATACTTTTCAGCTTTTAATTCATCCTGCCACAGAACATCTCAAAGTTAAAGTAAGGATCTATTTTATACCCAAGGAGAATGCTGATTTATTAATGCTACTCACACCAATATTTGATAAGACAGATCTAATGACTTTTGCCTTTCATTAAAATGATATTAAGACCCTGTTTTACAGTGACTGCTCTCCTAAACAAGAAGATGACGTGGCCTCTCTTCCTATAATAGGCCTAAATAATTAATGAACGCCTGTAGCAGGAAGGCTTGGAAGAGAAGAATCAAAATTAGCAGGACAAATCTTACAAAAGCTGAACAGTATCTTCTAAAAAAAAAGAATAAAATATATCCAAGGCAGCATACTAATGATTCAGCTGCCATTGTGATGCTGTTCATTTTAAGTAAAAACTCTTAATGCAATGTGTTTATTCGCCATCTCAACAATTGTTTATAATTTTTTTACTTTAATCCAGAGTCTTCCTCATCAGTTCTCTTCATCACCGCTACTCATGAAAAATATATTATTTCACATTCTTACTGGGCGTCACGATGGCGCCATGTAGGATATTCCTCCATATGTAACAGCTTGGCGGTTTGCCTACTACTCTAAACAAACCATCACTACACATCACCATGGATGACCTAATAAGGCATCAGCAGGTTGTGACAGAGGCAGAGAGGAGGAAAAGAAGAGCGTTTGATTTCCTCACAGCTGCACAGAGGAGGAGTAGGGGGATGCACCAGCTGCAGACAATGGCTCTTTATCCTCTCCAGTGACTTACACACAAACACAAACACACACTCGGACACATGCTTAAACTTTAGGGCTCTTGTGTTTCCACTCCCTTCATGGACAATAACAGGCTCTCTGAGGAAGAGTGTGCGTGTTTTTGTTTTTTCCACAACTTCACTCCATTACTTAATCAAATTATCATCATTGATTTAGAGAAAAATAAGCAATGCTTAGCAGAGTTTTGTCATGTCAACAACCGAGTGGGTGACAGTATTCATACGTGTTCTTCTAAACATGAACACAAGCAGCCGTTCCTTTAAGCACTTTTGTTTACTTATAGCTAGTTCATAAATAAAGTTTGGTTTGCAATAATACTTTTTACTTCAGCTGAACATTAGTATTTAACTGCTTACACTGCAAAACTCAACCTAACCAAGTGTTTTTGTCTAGTTTCTAGTTCAAATATCTTGGTGCGCTTAAAATTAGAGAAATCAAATTTAGAAGTAGCTTTTCAGCAAGATATAATATCCTTAATATGTATACAAAATAATTTACTAGCCCGACCAATCATATGGTGAAATAATCCACTGGCAGATTATTTCACTTATGGTATATATACAATAATTTAAGTATGATCTATCTATCTATCTATCTATCTATCTATCTATCTATCTATCTATCTATCTATCTATCTATCTATCTATCTATCTATCTATCTATCTATCTATCTATCTATCTATCTATCTATCATATATTCTTCAACTTTACCTAAAGTTAAAGAAATAACTTTAAGCAAACTGGCTTTGAAAACTCAAACTAAAACTTACGATATTGCATTACAATCAGACTTCAACTGTTAAATATATATATTTACATTGCAATAAATAATTGAATCATTAATTAATTTAACTGGATTGATTTGAACTGACCAGATTGGATTATGTTTGACGTTAATTAATTTGTCTTTTTGGTTTGTTCAGTGTCTTAAACCAATATTTACTGTGAACTAATGCTACATAAACTGAATTAAATGTAATCAAAAACATGTTTTGACACTCTCTCAGTAGTATCAGGTAATTTCATTCAAATAAAAGTTTTTTTTTTCACTAACATGAGGTGTTTAAGAAAGCCCTGACCTTTACATTGATGACCAGATTTTCTGACCTCTGATTAGGTTTTAAATGCATAAACATCAGGTGATCTTAAATAATCCAAAAATGTGGATATATCTGTTGCATTAATCAGTTTATTAATTACAGCAAACAGTTACATTTTTTGTTATTCTTGATGTTGAGGTTCTCTGATTTTCTTGTTCTGTCTCAGACAAGTTTAGGCTTTCACAGCACACATGTTTTTAATTGATGTCTCACCATCGGTCTCTCACACTTAATTTGCTTTGGTGGGGTAGACCCCCTGAAAGATCACTCAGGTTGTTACACCTGACACTATTTCTTAAAGCAGAAACACATGTGCAATGTATAAAACTTGTATTCTCTGTTTTAATAAATGTCAATAAAAGGAAACATTGTACTGTCTGTACAGCTAGTCATATTTTTTTTTGGTCCATCTGGAGTTTTTCACTCTTGAACAATATTAAACAGACGATTTCTAAAGCACATAATCAGCTCTAATCTCTGGAAAATTACAGTCAGAGTTCAGGGAAGTCAGCATGACAGCCCAGAGGGATTTAAGTTTTATGTCCTCAACATAAAAAGTACCTGTTCATTAAAACAGCAGATGTAGCTGTAATTCATCCTCGTTTCACAGGATTTGCCGTACTTTATCCTGTATAAATCAATGCAGTTAATCAAATAATTAATCTTCCTTCTAACCATCTCTGCAGACCAGGATTTCCTTTTGGTCTGTGGTCTCTTTAAAGCAGCAGACTGTGGTTTAAACCCACTCACCTTAGTGACAGAACGAGGGGCCGCCTGTCTCCCACACAAACGCTGGCATTTCCTCCTCTGTTTCCTTTACCCTCAAACATCATGTTGTCAACACATAAAACAGCCTTAGAAACATATCACATATCTGCTCTTGAATTTAAAACTTTTAATAAATCGGACATAAACAACCACTGACACCAGAATAATAATAAAAAAAACATTACCGCTAAACCTTTAACAGAAGACGCAATCTAGTGACTAGTGAAATCAAGTTACCTTAAATTTAAAACAAATATATTTTTCATGTGCTAAAACTACATATTTGATCCATTCTTTTAAAATACATTTCTATCATTTTTGTGTCCTGAAAAGCTTAAAATATATATTTCTATGTTCTTTTAATTATATCTCACTTTCCCAAAGTTTAAACATTTATCAAAATGTATTATTTCTACCTAATATTGAAAAAACTAAATATACTGCTGTATCCAATAACATATTTTATTTAAATTACCGGTAAATAAGTTAAAGATGCTCCTAGCATATATATATATATTTTTTAAATAAATAAAATTAAGAAGAAAAGGAACAATATGTACATGCATGTGTATTTACATCTATTTGTTTTATAAATAAAGAAAAAGAAAAAAAAGAAGGTAATTTGAGGTTGTACAAATATTTAGTTTCACAGGAGACTAGCTGACTGCTCTGGCTGTAACGTGTTTATTGAGTTTGTCAGAAAGAAAGTCTGGGGGAACAAACTGTCTCTGTAGTGCTGACCTGAAGGTAAAAGCCGAAACAGTTTGTGTCCAGGATGTGTGGGGTCTGCACTGATTTTAGCTGCCCTTTTCTTGAACCTTGACTTATATAAGCCCTGGATCGAGGAAAGGTCAGCTCTGATCTGATCTTCTCAACAGATCAGGAACATGATATAAATTCTTAAAAATAGTCTATTTTACATAATTTAAAATTTATATTATTATGGTAAAAGCCCAAACTTTACAAAGTAAAAAAAGTACACCCCTATTAGATTCTAACCTTAGTGATATTACAGAAAATTAGAGATGAAAATAAAGAGCAGCAACAGTGAAATAAAATATATTGGCCAAGAACAGCACAGGCCTTAAGCTGGGTTTGAATGAGGTGTATGAACCAATCTGTCAACAGAAACATTAACCGAGGAAATCCACCATAAAAATGACTCACCAAACATGCCCTAAAAATCCCTCTGCTGCTCTCAGATTGGATTATCTACAAAAAACACATTTAAAGTATTTGTTCACAGCTTGCAAGAGTAATTAATCAATCACAGCACCAACAAGACAAACACAACGACTCTCTTCACTGGGCATTTAAGTCTTTTGTATAAAGAAACCATAACCCTGCCTAGTGTATCTAATCCCCACGCAGAACAAACACACTGTACCTACATAGGCAGGGTTGTAAACCCACTGAGGTGACTCATCGTATGTTAACTCAGTATTCACCTCCCCATCTTTCTCTCTTTCATACTCTCGCACATAAACTGCAAACCTCACCCCATTATATAACAGTGAAAGCTCAAAGTCAGGACCATAAAGACAGATGGTCAAAGGTGGCCAAATCACACTTTAACGAGTTGTTCTACCACCGTCTCTTTCACTTTTCTTCCCGATGCCTAAGCTCAGCTCAACCAAGAAATGTGGTGGAACAGCCCATCGACACATTACTGCTGAAAACAAATAAGAAGAAGGCTTTTCTATAACTTTCAGTTTGATTTAATCTAAATTTAAATACAGCCAGACAACAGAGATGAGGAAGATGTGAAAATTTGGAGTGAAAGGAAGCTGAAAAAGAAGCCGTGCAGAGTCCTGCTCTGGGTGATGGACATGTTTATTTGGGCTGCATGGCTGCTGTTGTGAGCTGGATGTTTATAACCGGTGTCAATAAGTGGTCAATACGTCCAACAACAATAAACAACTTGCAAATGTTTAATGGGTTTTTTTTTTCTGGTGCGCTGTTTATTATGTATTCACGTCATTTATGAAACTGTAACACAACACAGCTATAAAATAAAACATTAAAACAGACATGAAAAACATTTACATTTTTGCTTCAGTATTTGACTTGAATGTCTTGACGTTTTTCTGCACTACGTGTTTCTACTTATTCACGTTTTTAAAGGTAATCGAAAGAAAAAAGTGGACTGCTCTCTGTTATTTTGGGTTTTGTTTTTATTCATGAGTGTTGTCAGGAAATCAGGAAATGGATTGATAGATTGGGGTCTCATCCTCAGTACTGCAGGTGCTCAGGTCTCATAAAGAAAGAGTCGAGCCAAAATGTGAACCTCTCTATTTACAGGAGAGTTCATGATCTGAATCCTAGTCTATGTTAACAAGACATGTGTCCCAATTGAAAGAACAAGATTTCAGATAAAATCAGAGAAATGAGCTTCCTTTATCGGATGAGAAGCACAGAGTGACAAGTAGAGACAAGTTGAGATGTTTAGGTTTTTATGTTACTCCACAATTTATATACTACATTTTTACCTCACTTGGAAGGCTAATTTTTAATTTCACTTGAGTAAAGATATGTTAAAGTAATACTATTTTTGAGTATTACCCACCTCTGGTTATTATTTATAGTGGGTGACATCTGCCATCGTTTAGGCCTTTTCAATAATGATGGAGAGATCATTCCAACAGGAATCTATTTTCAGAGACTGACCTGAAATTATTTTGAAGCACAGAAAAACATACAGAGAAGCCCAACATTATTCATATGCTGACAGATTTACATTTAAAAATATTTTTATTCAACAGCTGGAAACACACGCCTGCCCTCTCTGACTCTGCAAGGCTAAGCGAGTAAAGATGACAGATGATTCTTATTAAAGTTTCTTTTAAAGAATGTAATAAAAGAAAAAGATATTTAAAAAGAAATGTATCTTATTTTATTGACACTTTTTAGCTCTTAAAATGTATAAAAAATCTTTGACATTAAAGTCATCAAGCTCCTCCTCAGGTTTCTGCATGCTGCTGTAGTTCCCTCAGCAAATGTTCAGATTATTACTGTATATTCTTTTTAAATATCAACTTGTGTAAACCAAAAAGATTAATAATTTTCTGACGATAAAAATAAATCAACAGAGTATGGTTTTAGAAAAACATTCTACCTGGAAACACGTAACATTATACTCTCCCTGACTCTGAAAATTAGTAATAAACTTTTCCTTTTATCTAGTTAATCTGTGAACTTCTATCTTGTATTAAGGCTGACCTTGGAGTGGGCTTTGAATTTATGACTTTCTTGTATCTAAAACCTTAATGTCCAGAGTCATAATGTTAGATTTGTGTTTATATAAGACAGTGAGCTCATTGTGCACACGGCACAAAAACCAGTGAACTTTGCAGACACGGTTCATTGTTGGTCGTCTTAAATTATGGGTGTGTGTCGGAAGTTTAGAGATCCAGGTGAGGTTTGGGTGAGGCAAGGCTTTAAGAGGGGGGCTGGCGCTTTCTGACTTATCACCAGGTTTGCTTTATGGGCTTGGTCGCTGTGAAGCAGGTCATTATTTTAAACACTTAGCACACCTTTACACACCTTCAAGTGTGTGTAACCTAGTTTTGTGTTTGTGACTTTGGCAGTGGCAATACGTAACCTTAGAGCATTCATGATACTACTTATTATTACGATTGTAGCTAGAAACTGTGGCTCTAGTAGTAGGACAGATGAGGCAGAATAAAAAAAAAAGATCCCTTCCCCTTTAGGGCTGGACTTAAAAGATGGTTTTGAATCAGAAGCTGCAGCGTGGGCTTGAAGAGCAGAGCGCCAAACCTCAGCTTTTAAGCAGGGCCCGGTTTCAGAAGGGGAACGTAGGAGAAGCATGGGGGTAGTAAAAGCAAGAAGGAAAAGGGGTGGAGAAAGAGACGAGGATAAGGGGAGGTTTGATCACAGAAGGACAAAGGCTCCAGTTTCTATAAGTTACTATGAACCAGTAACACAGCTGCTTCGCTTTCATGTCTTAGACATGAAAGACATTAGTGAGACTGCACAAAGTTGATCGAAAACCCTCAAACCTTTAGATAGATAGATAGATAGATAGATAGATAGATAGATAGATAGATAGATAGATAGATAGATAGCATTTATTGTCATTGAACAGAATTCAACGAAATTTCCATTCTTTAAACTGATCCAAGAGTAAACACCCACAAGGAAATGTGATACTGGAGAGATGTCAGAGGGAAAGAAGGGATTAAATGTTTAACCTCTCAGAAAAAAACACCACTAATAATATTTCTTATCTGTTTAGTTCATAAAGAGGTGAGACTATTCTGACATTTATGAAAATTAGCATAATCCTAAAAGAAAGAAACAGTTTTAGGACCAAGAAATCATGAACAAACTATTCTTTAAATATCATCCTCAACGTTCTGCTTTAAAATCAAACAACAGACATTGAAGGGAGCGCTCCCATGAGATTTGAGAACATCTGTCTAAATGTTACGTTTAGTACTAATCATAATAGGAAGGAAACATAACCCAGTTTTAAAATTGAAGGCCGCTGGTCTTCATGTTGCTCCTCTTTCTCTAATAACCTCTGACACCTTCACTTCACCAATCAGAAAAAAAATTATCACAGGAAACTCTGAATAATTCTGACATTGGATTTTATTTAGGGAAGTTATCTGAACACAAACACATGCCACACTAGATTTTATCAGAAGAAATAAAACTGGGATTTCACTTCACAGATAAGTCTTATTTGTCTTGTTAGAGTTTGACCTCAAATCCCCACAAATGTTTTAAAGTTTGTTGTTGTAATGGAACAAAATGTCATAAAGGTTAAAGCGCAAGGCACATCATTGTCCATTTACAAAACTAAAAGGAAACGGTTATTCAGTATTAGCTACTAATAAAACAATTATCTTATACTTTTAGGAAGAGACAGCTTGAACTATTTTCTAAATGTTATATTCAACATTATCCCCACTAAGTGGTGTGTCTCATAACAAAATGCAATTGAGTTTTATCTGATACATGTATTCAGGTATGTTTTTACTCAATATTTGAAGTACTGGAGAAAAAAATGTCTTTAAACTTGTAAAAATGTTGCTTTGAATTCTGGGCTGTTTTTCGTCATTCCACTTCCGTTCTTCCGAAATTAGTCAGGAAGGCAGAGAGCATGAAACACTTATTTCATACATCGATTTAACCACAACTTCCCTTTCTGTTATTAACAATGATTACAAAATGTACACTTCAGTGTTTTAGCCAGTTCAAAGTACAAGACCAAAGCCGGTTTAACTTGTGAGTCTAAGAATACACCCTGGCTGAATAACGTGGATAGGTTGTTGATAAATCATCCAGCAGGGGTCTGGGTGTTATCTCTATTGCATAAGAGTATAACATAATGTTCGAGGAAGAACAATAAAAAGGAGAAAAAGAGTGCAAAGACCTGACACACTGAACTAGAAAAGCACTAAAACACACACACAAGGAGGCCAAAAGCAGCTTCAGCTACAGCACACCAGTGAAAATATATCCAGATGTTCTCCTCATAGGATAACCAACCCCCTCCTACACACACACACACCCACCGACACACACACACACACACACACACGCCCGCATGTGGCCACACATGGGCTACATAAAGCAGCAGCCTTCCCCACAATTTTTTTTCCTCTCACCCACAGACACAACTAAGCCGCTACATTGGTACTTGTGAGAAAGATACATGACACAATGCATCTTGTGGAGACATAAATACTAAAAAACTAAATATTATCCCAATTTCTTTATAGCACTAGCACAAAACTAAGAAATATGATTTAAAATCTTAGAAGGAAGCGTGTTGGTAGATGAATAAGACACAGAGTTGATGTTAATGAGCGACAATCTGGCTTTAATTATGGAAAAATGTATGACATTACAGCTTAAAATGAACAAGAATCAATACTTAGAAACTCACGCAAATTATTGGGGGCTTAAGTAGAACTGTGTCAGCCGATAAAACTAATATCAACTAAAATTTTAGGAGTAGAAATCAGAAAAGTTTGTCCCAAAATCTAAAATCTTTGAAAGACGTTTCTCATTTAACCCATATTCTCTCTCTCATGAACTAAACTGAATCCTGGTCCTCGTAGAGGCATCCATATGAGAGAACTCAAACACACACACACACACGCACACCCCCGTTATTGAGCTTTCTCTTTCAGCCCCCTTCAGCCGGAGCTCCTGGCAGGCTGTCTGGTTGAGGCCCATAGCAAAGGGAGCTGTTTTCTCTGGCTGGAGAGCATTTTGTGTGTGTGTGTGTGTGTGTGTGTGTGAGTCCGCGGGCCCCAGACAGGAAGGAAGAGAGTGGGCCCGGCAGCACAGCTCCAGAATTCCGGTTTTATTTTCTTCTTTTTCCATCAGGGCAGAGGCAGCGTCGAGTCTTAAAGGAACAGTTGTTAATATTTTCTTCATGTCGTTCTCTCACATCTGATACCCCCACCCGCCTCCCTTCCACTCATCCTGACTCACCAACCAACTGCACATTATTACCTCTTGAAAAAATAAGAAATAAATGAAAATAAGATGGATTGTTCAAGCTCAACTCAGACAACACTTTTACTTTGTGACCAAAACTGTAGCTTTGGCTCATTTGAAGCTTCTACTAATGAAATTACTGCTCTGGGTCTAAAACATATGGATTTTTGGATTCAAACACACCTGTAGTGTCTTTTTGTTCTTTGCAAAATATAATTCGACAGATTCTGGCAAAGCAAGGGTTGGAAATTACTCGCTAGGATCACCTGATGACACAGCTCACAGCTCATGAGCTTAACATCTCTTCTAGGGACAATTAAAGCAGGAAAGTCAACCTCCGTCCGGTAACTGTTGCAGCTCAGAGGACCGCAGCAGTAAAAAGTAACCCATGACTTCATTAATCTGGTTCAGAAGACACATTTTCTTTGACTCAGCACACAAACAGCCCTCACTGTTACGAAATAAGACCCAGTATCTCCTAATTAAGGTTGAGAATGTAAAACATTTATTAAGAGAGAGGAAACAAAAACAATTACTTCAGAGAATAAATGGTTGAGGCACAGAAAGACCAAAAATAAAATAAAATTAGATTTTCTGAAGAAAAACTATAAAGCAATTTAAAAAAATTTCTGGCCGTCAACAATTCTCAACAGAAAATAAACAAATTCTTTAATTTCGCCAGGATTTTTCCAGACCCTGTAATGCTTAAGCCCAAAACTAAGAAAATTAAAATGTAAACAAAAGTTTAAAGGAGCTTCCCAAAAATACATCAAGGCCTCTAATATCTTGTAATTGTTGGTTTGTTTTTTTTTCTTTACTACGGTAAGGAAAATCTAAACCATTATCAGACAAATGAAAGGCACTGCATTGTCTCTTTAATTGTTGCTACGTTTAATTATTTACTAAGTTGAAATAATTCTTTCTACGCATGCATGTTGCAACTGAAGTTTGAGCATTTAATCTCAGTCTTCGCTTGGCAAATTGAAATGCAAACGCTAAAGAGAATCATAAAGGTTGACTACAGGCAGTCGTTCTGCACACACACACACACACACACATTATATGCACGTATAGAAGGGGATAAGGCCTTTGTCAGCAGAAAACAGCCTGCACACTCAGCACTGCTGTAGGGGAACTTCTCTAATATTCAACTCTTTCACCTCTGATATCTGTGTGTGAAGTAACCTGTGCATCAGCAGGAAAGCTCAGAAAGCATTTGTTTGGTTATGCAGCTTGTTTGACTGCAATTGTATGCTGGCATTTTTTTACGCTGCCTTTGCAGCATTCGCTTAAGTCTTTTTTTTTTTTTTTTAATCATCAACAGTGTTGATTTGGCCACCTTCTTCCTTCGTCTCGATTTTGGAGATGCAGTCCAATCTCCATCTGGTTCTCCAAACACTCCTTGAGCTTGTCCTCCGTCAGTGTCAGCCGCTGCTCGAGGATCGAAACCGTCTGGGTGGAGAAAGACGGGGACCAGAGAGGGTACAGATGGATGTTAGAGAGCGGCCACACAGAATCAGAGTGAGGGTACTGACCTTATAATGGTAATGCAGACACATGTTCGACACAGAGATTCTGCCTGCTAGATGATCCAGCTGTTTTTTTGTTTTTGTTTTTTTTAATCTGCTGCTTGAGATGGCAATGCAAGAGTCTCTGTTGTCGGAATGCAGCTCGTCTTGTTTTGCACACAGACGACACAAGAAAGTCGCTTTCCGATCCAGGGCCGGCATGTGTGGGTAGTGAGATCACAGTAAAACATACTTTTCCTCTGAGCATCATCCAACACTGACAGCATTTGTTGTGTGTTTGTGCTTCTGTATTTCAGCACAGGGCTATCTGAACCTGTTTATCAAAGGAGCCACCAGGACCTATTTCCAGAGAAGACAGTATCTAGTGGAACAGAGTCCTGGTTTTAAGTCTTTTCAACATTTACTTATATTTTTCAGTTTTTAAAAGCCACAAAGTGGCAGTATTATGTATTTTCCAGGCACGTAATGCCATTTTGTAGCTCAATTAAATAGCTGTCTTACCTTCAGTTGTTATAAAAATGCTGTACATATCAAACATAACTTAAAAAAAATTTGACGTCACAATTTGATGCCTTGAAATTGGCCCTCTGTCTCTAAGAGTAATAGTTCATATGATAATCTAAGCAAATGCATCGTTCCATCAGGTGTTTGCTACTTGCTGTTGTCGCTAGTCTGGAGGAGCTGATTGGGAGAGTCGTAGGGGAGGGATGCTCCTCAGTACAAATTAATATAATCAGAACATGATTTTATGATATGCAGACAAATCTCCAGTTGCTGGAGAGTTGTCTGAGATCGTGTCTTGGCGTCATGTCAATTCAGTCTGACTACAGATGGATGCTTTTGTTTAGTTTATGCAAAGTTCAGACACTACAGTTTGAATGTTGTGCATTATGAGAGGATTCGGCATACTTGAGTTGTAAGAAGAGGTCATTTGAGATCTGTTGCCTTGGTATCATCTCAAACAAGTCACTCTATTGTTCTCTAAACTCAACAAGACATTTTTGTCCACTGTATTTCAGTAAACCATCTTCACCATCAACCTGAGATGCTGTCATTTGTTTGGCTGAACTATTTCTGGTAACAGCCAAATGAACTGGTGTATCACACAAACTGGCTAGAGTGTAGATTTAATAAAAACGTAGCAAAAAGGTGATACAGTTAGCTTAACTCTCTGTAAGAAACAAGTGTCAATCATCCCTTTTCCATTTTTGACCTACAGTAACTTATTTTCTGAGCTAATGTTGCCTTTTGGTGAACACAGTGGTAAATTTAACCAGACAAATGAAGATGTTCAGGTTTGGGGCAACAGAAACATCCAAGTATGTCAGCATGTCTTGACCTGAAAATCTTCAATATGTTATTTCCTGCGCCAGCGAGAGTAATTTAGACATTCCTCATTTCTGGAAAGCGGCAAAGATGAGTCACTTCCTATGCAATTACCAAGCAGCCGAGTGGGGAGAAACACAACAACAAAACTCTTGTTTCATGACTAAATATTTAGCCACGGCGTAGTGTACTAATCCTCGCCTTTTCACAACGTTAATGGCTTTGCATCAAATCCCATGCTATTTAATTTGCGTCATTTTGTTTCTCTGTTCTTTAGAGATGTCGCACCAGGTTTCCATAATGATTGCACTCATTTATAGGTAGGTTTCAGGAAAAAAATATATATACAGGGGTTTTCCACTAAACCAATTCCAGTAGCAGATGTTAGAGCGGGTTCCCAACTGGTTTCATAAAATTAGTCAGGAATTGGTTTTGTTTCCACACCCAGAGGGCATTAATATGTCATTATGTAACTTGAGACATGTCTTTCAGTGAATGTGTGATCTGGCCTCTGTATTCTAAATTTCTGTCAAAAATAACAGTGCAGAAGAAGAGTTCATCACCATGAAATGTCCCATTTCTATAGCCTCAAATCTGTTTTTATAAATTACATAAACAAGATTAGGTTAAGATTTGAAATATTTTAATCTCTTTAAAAGAGAAAACAGCAACACTCGCTGATGGTTTATAATTGTAGCTGGAAATAGTAATTAAAAGTGCCCCATCAAGCTGGTGCAAGAAATCCATTGGTTTTAATAAATACGTTATAGATTATCTGGGTAAAAATGTACAAACAATTTAGTCTTGTGTACCTTCCAGTAATCTCTAAGAGGACTTTATAGTGGCATTTTCAGTTTCTATATTTAGCTGAAAAAGTAACTTTCAAAACAGAAACATTACTGAAATTTAAAACTAAGTTGCATTAAATAACAAATACATTATTGAGATACTGATTGTCTATATCACAGGCTTACATAGAAATCAATACTTTAAATATTGCATCTTTGCATTCCTTTGTAATTACAGTATTGCAAATCACAGCAGTGATAAAAAGTTGATACATTGTGCAGCCCTAGATGGAATTAACATGTAATAAGATCTCAGAAAATGTTGTTGAAACCAAAATATGATCAAACAATGCATCATTACCACAACAGAGCAATGGGTTCAACTTTGAGTGGGCGAGAGATGTTTTCATTCGGTTTGTTCAAAAAGATAACATCTCCTGTTATTTCACCCTTTTTTTTTACTTTCTTTCACTCTGCCTGTCTCCATTTTCAGGATCAATAGAAGCTTGTTCATCTCCCCGACCTGCAGCAGCTCCCCGTTCCCCAACACAGCCAGGGATTGGTGTCTGTGTCTGCGACTCTGCATCTGCACGTGTCCCCGAGGCACCAGCAACAATATACAGCCCTATGGTTTTCATCTGGAGTGGAAACCAAATCTTTATGCTCCTAAAAATAGAGTGAGCTGTTGCCCTCAGCATTACTGCCCTCTGTTAGAAAGTCGCATAACTTTGGGATGGCGAAAGTTACAATAGTCTGAAAGTCAGAGTAAAAAAATCTGGTAATGGTGATACATGAGGAGAGAGCAACCCTTTCATCTAGATGTGGCAAGATGAGAACATTATACGTCAAAACGAAGAGATAAAAAATAAAGAGCTCAAGAGAACAAAACTGAGAAACAAATATAAAAACTTTGTTTCTGGTCAACCAAAGAAAAAAGGAAGGCTCTTAATGATCTAGGAAGTTTTGGCCTGGAGCTCAGTGTTGAAGAAAAAGAAGTCATCATGTGTCTCACCTTTTTATGAAATGTTAGTTTACTAGCAAAAGATGCACATCTATGTCCAAATAAATAAGACTATTAGGACCATCAACCATCAACAAACCAAAAATGACATGATGAAAAAAAAAAAGAAAAAACATAGTTATGCAGGTTTATCAATGATGTAATTACTTGGTAACAAATTTGGGTCCTAATCTATTTTTAAAAATTTTTTTTTTAAGATTACCAGACTAAATTTCAACTCCTGATGGCTGCTTAATATCAACAACACAGCAACATAGATTCCCCATATGAGTGTGTCAACAAGTCTGGTAGGTGGAAATAGTTTAGAGAAGTTGTTAAAAATAACAAAACTTTGAGGCAAGTGGGCAATTTTGCTGATCTAATGAGTCTGGTTTTTCCATACTAATTCATAAGAGTGAACTGGCTGCTGCAGATCCAAGTTTGTTGCTCTCATGTGACCTCCTCTATGCATTTTGCTCAGATATACAGTACAGACCAAAAGTTTGGACACACTTTCTAATTGCATTCAATGAGAAGGTGTGTCCAAACTTTTGGTCTGTACTGAATACAGACCAAAAGTTTGGACACACAGTTGTGTCCAAACAACTGTGTCCAAGTTGTTTGGACACAGTTGTGTCCAAACCAAACCTTTGGACACAACAAAGGTTTGGTCTTTGTTGTGTCCAAACCTTTGGTCTGTACTGTATATCTGAGCAAAATGCATAGAGGAGGTCACATGAGAGCAACAAACTTGGATCTGCAGCAGCCAGTTCACTCTTACTTTTGGACAACTGTGTGTCCAAAAGTTTGGACACACAGTTGTGTCCAAACTTTTGGTCTGTACTGTATGTCACCGTCTGGGAGATCACAGCTAATCAACTCAACGAAGTTTGTGATGTTTATGAAGCAGGAGAAAAACTTTATTGTTAATTTCTCTTTGCAAACTCCACTGAAACCTAATTATCAAGGTTTCATTTCAAAACATTGCTTGAACATGACTAAATTAGACTAGGACTTCAACAACTGCTTGGCATTTAGAAAAAAAAACATTATAATAGAAAAGTGCCAGTTTGTTGAAAACTGTATCTGTATTTCCTGAGTCAGAGAAAGGTTTACAAAGTCAAGATAAGCATATGGAAGTATCTAAAAGTTTCAGCGAGTTAAATTTAAGGCTTTGTTATTCAGAAAGTTTACCACATCGTGATTTTTGTCGATTTTCAATTACAGATCACTTCCTCCTTCATTACCTGTTTGCTAAATCCTGCTTAAGTCCATTTTAACACAGTTAAGAGTTGAATCTAAGACCTATATGCATTATTTAAAACGGAATCATGAATTATTTGTAACAACTTATACTGACCTTTCTTTAAATTTAAACAACTTAAATATATTTATTAAATTATTGTGGTGTTTCTCAGACATGAGGGTCTGATGCCTTTACCCACAGATTAATTAACTTACCTTTTACTAAGTATACAGTAGAGGTGTAACTATTGTACAAGATCTTGTGACATCAAAACATTATAATATTTCTCGTTAAGGTAACTGATTTTTCAAGCAATAGACAGTCCTGGGCAGCCCAGTTCAATGTTTCTAAGACAGGTTCTCAACGGCGTAATAAGAAACATTGTTGTGATGAAGTGGTGAAAGCAAAGTGTTGGAAAGAGGATGAGCTTCTTAAAGAGACAGAAGGCATTTTAAGGCATCAAATTACATAGTCAAATCACTTTTAAGCAATGTTTCATACAGCATTTTTTTAAAATGGCACTATGTGACTGGAAAATACATAATATTCCTTTAAAAACCAAAAATAAGGTAGTTCCAGAAGTTTGTGAAAAAAGACCCAAGTGGATAAAATCATCATAAATTGGCTTACTTTGATAAATATCAACAACCACACACATTTAGGGCACAACTAAATTAAATCCAAGACCTACAATGGAAAATCTCCACATACAGTGGACTCACTGTCTAGAAAAAGAAAAGTCACTGGTGAGTGATATAAATAAAAGATATTTAAGAATTTAAGAAGACCTTGGTGGGTGGCTTGTCCCTTGTCAGTAGGTAACTATTATTATTTAACCATGAAGTGCAAAGTAATAAAAACCTGCAGGAAAAAATTAAATCAAAATCAGGACATGCAAAGAGGTGTGAGGCCAAAGCAAGAGCTGAGGTTTATTACCATTAATCTGGTAAACCAGCTCCAACTATTATTTTTTAAAATTCTGTTGACAAAAATCTGAAATCTGTCGTGTCCTTCGATGTTTGGAACAAGAGTCTAAAATGTCTTCCATCTCTTATTTGTCGTTTTTAGTGATCGTGCATCACTAAAAACCACTTATGGGTGTAACAAAAAAACTGTGTGGTGCTTAAAAAAACACAAATTGATAAGAAGCAGAGCTTTTAGGGCTTAAAGTGGTTGCTGTCCTTTTCTGTTTTGTTCGATAATCTATTTTTAGTGCTGTAGGCTCAGGCTTCACACTGTGCCTTGCCTTCACCAGACGCTCACACTGAGAGTGGAGGCTAACTAGACACACTGGCACAGTGAGTCAGTGCAGAAAAAACAAAAAGATTTCTGTGTGAAGTGAGGTGAGTTAGCAATTATGGGACTATTATAAAGCGACGATTACAGAGACCTTAAGAGATGCCAGCTTGAGGTGGAGCAAAAAGTAAAAGTAGAAATGTATATTTCTGTTTTCTTTTTTCCTTGATTAGTTTTCCTAAAGGCAGCTATACTACATGTAATTTAACCAGTGATGCTTCCCTTTATATCTTACTATAGATATAGTGGTTGCTAATAAAACTGAAATGTTGCTATAAGTTTAAGAAATAAAACCTTATCTGTCAGAGTTGCTGATCAGTCTCTAAGCAGAGTTTTTTTAAAATATTTTTCTTTTTAGGCGAGTTGGTGTGAGGCACAACCACATGTTTGTCAGTACAGATCAGCACATCTTCTGCTTACCTGAGTGAGAACGTCCAGTTGACCTATGATGTGCTCCAGGGTGTTGGCTAAACTGGAGGGAACCCTTCCATCCAAAACATCAGACAGGCCTTTATCCTGGTGTGCAGGTAGTTGTGAACCCTGAGTCTGCTGGGTGGAGGGTGACCTGGTGGCGGCGTCTCTGTGGGCATGGGAGTGAGTCCCTCGACTGTGGCCGTCACTATGGCCGAAACTAAGAGTGCGAGCCGTAGTTTGAGTGTTTGGTCTGTTAAGGTGCTCGGCTCTTTCGAAGGTCTGGAAAGAAAGCAACAGGAGAGAAGTTGGACAGTAACTCTTACTGGATTTCATCATGACAGGAAAACTATAAACAGGGAATTTAACACACAGTCAGCTGGTGACAGGAATTGACTCCGACAGCAAAAATTTGACTTATCAGTCAGTGAATCCACAACAACTAAAAGATCTATTTGTGCTACCAATGCCGGGTAATTACTCTAAACATTAACAATAAGAAACTAAGTTAACCATTTATATTAGTTTTTTAGTATAAAAAAACCTTTTTTTTAGTATAAAAAACTAATATAAAACTTCTTCTGACTTAATTCAATTTTAAAATTAAGTCAGAAGAAGAACAAAATGTGCAACAGGCTAATATATAGGAAACTAAAAAGGTACATGCGTTACTGATACATGCAACCAATTAATTCAGATTAAATTAAAAAAAAAACATTTTACTTTTAGAGCCTCAGAAAACAGAAAGGCTGAACAGATTACAGAGAATTTTTTTGATCCTTTTGAGCTTTCAACTTCTATTGGTCACAAGCATTTTGGAGATAAAACTTTTACAGTGGAAAACTTTTAACCACTGTATAGTTAAATACAACAGTGCCAAAAAATAAATAATGACAAATTTACTGATTTGTATTAGGTTCAAAGGTCACCCTGGTCCTATGAAGCTTTCTGTGTTAATGTGATCTAACAGACTTTAATACAGAAGACAGTTTCCATCATGTTTGAATGTGTGTAATTTTAAGAATCCTTTATTTCTTTATTGGCTTCCCTCTATCCATGTTGATATTCAAACTCTCTTCACTGTGAACAGTGAAAAATGTTTTCCAGCTTTTTTTGGCAGCGTTAGGTTTACTCCAGAAAATCTCAACTAATGTCTTCTCATGTGAAGACATCAGTTTGGGTCAGATGGCTGAAAGTCGGTGCTACAAAAAGGATCATTTTCCCATCCCACAATAAAACTGATTCCTAATAGTCTTCCAAAAGCTCAGAGTTCAATCATTTTTTCTAAAAGAAAATACCTAAAGCAGGCATATGTCAACCAGTTTAAATGAACCAGACAGAGTGGTGAAAAACCCAGTCAGAATTGTCACAACCCTTTTGTTCATGTAGAAATTTTGCCTGGCTTCATTGTGTTCTGCTCTTAATTGTGTACTAATGTTTTAACACTTAAGATGTAAAACAATTTAAATGAAATGCACTATCACTGAATAGAAAATGGTCAGGAATGAAGCAAATTATTAAAAAATGAATAAAATTATGGAAAACTACCAATAGAGGCCAAAGTTAGAAGTTGCTGACTATTGCTTCAGCATATGCACACACAGAGTCAGTCTTCCTATGTTGTGATTGATTCAGTGATGCATTAACACATGAGCAGTCACAATTCTACTTGTTTATGTAACCTTAACTATATCTATATGTTCCTTCATATGTCTCTGTTTCTGTGGGTGTCTGTCTGCTGGGGTATCACTCATGCATATAAGCAAGGGAGACAACAATTGTGTTACTCATCCCCACACAGCAGGAAACCTATTCTTGCTCAGTGGAACACGACATCAAACTGTGCTTCTTCTAAATGAAGCCAGATGAACAGAACCGCCAGCCGTCTTTCGACTCATCACGAGCAGGAAAAAATACCCATTGCCAGAGGAAAAGTGGGGAGGCATTTCTTGAAATAGCATGTTATCTGTTTCAGGGAGCTGACTCTTTAAAATTCTCAAAAACAATAAAAACTCAATGTCATGTCATTAATATCTGAAAACGACAGTCACACAATCAGCATAGCTGATGAGATCAGACAAGAATCTTTTGTTAGTCTGCTACCATTTGAAGCAACATCTTCATAGCTAATAAAACAAATCTAATAAGCTAACAGAATTCATCACATAAACAAAGAAAGAAGAGGCTATAAAAGTTGCTTTCAAAATCAATGATGCAATGCAGAAGAAACATCAAGTGAGTAATAATTATTTTTAATTATACTTTTATTTTGCAAAACACATGTCATTAAGATAAATAGTAATTTTAAGTCTAATATAAAATCCTTAAAAATGCTTCGGTTAGGGAAAAAAACAAGACATTTTACTTTCCTATGAAGGATTAGTTCAAACAATAAAATATGTTGTCAGGAAAATTGTTTCTAGCGACGGGTGATTTAATTTTATTTGAACATATTCAAGCCAAACTCAGCCAGTTTGATATGTTAAATCAAATTGACTAATATAAGTTCTAGGGAAACTTATATTTCCCTAGAACTATAGGGAAATATAGTTCTAGGGAAATAGAACTATATTCTATATAGTTCTATTTACTGTATTTACTGTAAACAGTAAATACAGAGTATTTACTGTTTACAGGCAAACAGTAAATACTCTTCTAATGAATCACTTGAAGTGGAAAACCCAAGGAACATTTCCTTAGACCTAAATTAAACCCTGACACAGTCAGTCGTCGCTACCCCATAGAAAACCAGTCATCACAGACATGTTCACACAGAGTAGATTACTTAACTGTTCGTTCCAAGTGTAAAAACGAAACCTTCGCTGTCTGCAACAGCAGCTGCTTCCACCATCTCTTTCTGTCTCAAAAGGACAATAATACCGCCTGAAGCCAATTTACTCTTTTTTTTTATAAAATATTACAGTGCTTCTGTTTGCATCCTTCACCTTCATTAACAATCAACCACATAAATATAACCTATATCCAAAAGCTATATCGCAGATTTGATGTGGGACTTCAAGATACCTTGAGCACTTAATATCTAACATGCAGTAGATAACGATCTGTGTCTTCACACTGATGACAGATTAGTTTTCGAGCCAACAAACTGTGTGACTTTCAAAGCAGTTCATGCAAACACTACATTATAAACCTTTACACTTCTAAATATTTTTAGATTTAGATTTAACATTTTCTATCGCCTCTTTAAATGATAATGCTGTTAGTGATTATTTTTCCAGATAAGTTTTGAGGGTGAATCAATTTATGTAATGATTTAAATCTGAACCACACTTTCTGGATGTTCTCGATAAATTTAATTCAGTAGTAGTATTAGTTTTCAGTTGGAGAACTAATACTAGTTAGTAGTTAGTATTAGTACTAACTAGTACTAAGTATATGTATATACTTCCTATATATATATATATATATATACTGTATATATACACGTATATACTCATTGAATTCAATGAGAAAGTGTGTCCAAACTTTTGGTCTGTACTGTATATATATATATATATATATAGGAAGTATACAAGTACTTCCTATACGTTTATTAGGAAGTAATTAAAATAAAATATTTGGATAAAAAAATGCTATTCATCAAAATAGGTAATACCTCATCAACTCCACATTTTTACTTAAATGTGATCACCTTTTCAAGAGAAACCATTACAATTTTTAAAATTCTTGAATTAAAAGATACAGAACAACATCCTGCATGACTCAGAGTTAGACACCAGCTTTTGGCCGTGATCCTGAGGAGTCTTTGTACTCCACTCCATATTAATATTCTTGGGTTTGGTGCTATAACCGCCTCTTTTTCCAAATACTACCTGACATTTTTATTTGCGTTTAAGTCAGGTGACCATGGTGACATCTCTAGTGTCGGGTTGTCTTCTGAAATCAAGTCTACATGGACTTTGAGATATGCTTGTTGTCACTGCCCTGTTTGAAGGCTTGAATGGCTCCCGAGATTCAGCTTCCTCAAAGACAGCATCGCATTTCTCCTGACAGTAAATTGAACACATCTTGCCCTCAACACGTCTCCAGTGACTAACAGAGCAAAGCAGCCCCAGAGCATCACTGAGGCATGGCGTTCTTTTCAGAGTACACTCCAATCTGGCTCCTCAAGACCTGCCACTGATCCAAAGGCTCACAAAGTTCCAGAGTTAATTAATAGCTTCACAGCACAGAATCCCTCAAAATGATATAAATACACCTCTTGGGTTTATTTATATAGTTGTGCACAAATTGAAGTTGACTTTTTATGTGCTTTTAGGTCAAACACAGAGCTCTTCAGCATTCAGTATGTGCTTCACTGTGAAAACTGTAACTACAGTGTTAGCTGCCACCAAATCTTCCTGTAGGTTTTTTGCGGTCCATCAAGGGTTTCTGACCACCTGACTCTTCAGTGGCAGCTATTCATGACTGAGAATCCTTTTCCTTAAATGTGAGCTTTTATGCTTTCTTGAAAAGGTTAGGACAGGTGTACGGGCTATACAAAACATATTCATTATATTTTTGTTCTTAGATAATGAGATCTTTGTCCAGTCAGTTCTGCCTATTTTGAGCTAATTTCATAATGAGCTGTTTTAAGGCCTCTTGTCACTTTGAATTCAAATAAGCTGCTGGTGGCCACACTCCCTAGCTCAACATTTACACTCAGAAAGGAAAATTACTGCAAACAGATCCACAATTTACAACCGTACATCTTTGAAAAGCATAAGTGGAGACTCCTGCACAACCAGCAAGAATCCAGAAAGTGGTTTCTGGATGGTACATCAACAAAACACTCATATTTTCCACCAGCCATTGTACAGCAGTTACAGCTGTAAAACCAGCTGACCAAATTTTGATAGTGTTGCTAGGTAGAAATAAATAGGATCTAAAAACAAGCTTGTCAAACAAAATGGTAGTTCCCGGGTAGGTTAACGTCACTCTGAAAACCCAAGAAATTTGTTGGTGGGAAAAAAAAAATCCAGATTTTCCAAAAATTTAACTTTCAAAAACAGAAAATTCAATTAATTTATCAAATCAATTTATTGCCCAGCTGTTTGTTCTTTTCCAATCTGTTTATTGCAAACACCTGAACATTTTTTCATATATTTTGATAATAAATCTAATATGCAGTAGGAGTTAAAAAATAGGGTGCAACTGTATATTCATGCTAAAAGTCCAGGGGAATATTTTTATATTCTACTTGAGTTCCAAATAAAGGTTTGTTTGTTTTTGGTTTAACGACTATGGAAAGTGTCAGTTTTCATCTTCTCCTATTGGACAATATTTCTCTTTTGATCAAACAGGAAAAGCTGGTAGGCGTGTGTGTAAGTATAAATGCACTTCATAATATCACCCCTGAATGAAGACAAACATTTTCACCAGCTGCTCAACTCAGTTAATTACAGCTGAGCAAACATTTTATGAAAAACTGTCAGCGAGGCTCTTTCTTTATTTAAGCCGGTTGTGGTTCAGGAACTAACGATAGTTAAAGATTCAATAAGGGATGGAGTATCTCGCATTTCTCTCTCCATGTTTCTCTAAACTCTTCCTTCTGTTATTTCCTTCCATATTTGTTATAATTTCTCTTTGACTGTCCATCCTTTAACATGTATAAACCATTGCCAGCTCTGGTTCCTTATGGTGTTGCATGACTTGTTCCTGTATTGTCTACCTGCTCCCCCTGCTTACCTCTACCGTCATCTCCCCCTCTGCCAGAACAACACTGTTGCTCCTTCCCTTCACCAGACCATTATTTTACCTTCACTGTTATCCTGTCTTCAACAGTCCCTCATCACAACTCCTGCCTCTCTCTTTACCTCCTGCTGCCAAATGCATTCAACTCCTGCTGTCAAAATCATACCACCTGCCTTTTCTGTGCCTGCACCTTGAAGCTACACGGCACAAAAAACCTGCACCAAACTGATCAGTATATCTGTACTGTTTTACTGCTGCACAATGCTTTCAAGGGAAAAAATAACCTAACCCTACATAAAATAAGGGTTAAGGAGATGAATTTCCCTTCTATCCATTCCAGGTCCTAAAGCTGAACACTGTGGTGGTTCTTATATATGAGTGTGTGTGTGTGTGTGTGTGTTGAGCCGTGGGGAGAAGCCTGCTCAGAGAGCACTGCTCGTCTGTCAGCACACGTGAGTGAGAGAAAGACCCAGATGTGGAGCTGGAGACGGAAGGAAAAAAGGAAGGGAGGGCTGGAGCCAATGTGATCAGAAGGAGCTGATCTGCCTGTCAGCAATGGTTGGCACTCGCACACATCAATGCATGCATGTTCTCATGAAAAAAAGCTGCGGCAAATTAAGATTTGCTGCAGCTGTAGCGAGGAGAGAAAGATGACCAGAATCAGCCAAATGTTTTCTCAGTCTGTAGGTGGACAGACTTTGTTTTGAATCTGGTTTGTTGTTTTCAACAAATGGACTTTCGTGTTTCTGGTAAGGTGACCATAAATTACACATAAACCTGCTATGTTACGTCAATCAAAGTGACAGATGAGCACATAAAACCCTCTGAATTTCATTTAGAGAGAACAGAAGATGAAATTAGCTTCTTTTTAGAAGTTACAGGTTTACTGTGTCATTTGTCAACTCCTGTTAAATCTGGGATTTTATTTATATTATACTGATAACGCTGGAGTTGTAGAATAAAAACACCTATGACTTATTGAATGCAGATGTATTTTATTAAGTTAGAGTATCAACCCAACAAAATAAATAAAATAAATGAATAAGTCATATAAGAAGTTATGTTCAATAAATTATGGGTTCCAATGAGGCTCATTTGTCAGATTAAAAATACAATTTGAGAATAACCTTTAAGCAGGTATAAAACATATCTTTCACTAAACCCACATTTCTGATTTAAAGATGTTTTTTACTGGTCTAGTATAATATTCAGTATCTCACAAAATTTGACAAATTACTGTACACATAGTTATTAAAAGACATTACTCTCACTGCCTAACAATAACTCAGACTAAATTTCTTGTTTTAAGTCAATTAGAGTTACTAATTGACTTAAATTTGTCAAATTACCAAAAATAGTTAGAGTTCAATTTATTTTTTATTTACTTTCTTGAAATTCAGTAAGCTTCCATACACCAAAAATACTACCGGTATTCCTTTAAACAATTTTTGGAAAGCCTAGACGATGAAGTAACCTGTTTGTATGTTTCTGACTGGTTATTTCACAACACTAATGTTAATTGGAGGGACACTTGTGGATGTATGTTACAATGCTCTCTTGTGTGACGTCATGGAAAAATCTAAAGAAAGCAGCCAAGATATCTAGAGAACTGTGGACCTCAACATGTCTGGTTCATCCTTGTACTACGCTCAGATGCATGCTGGTAAACAAAGTTATGTTTTTATGAAGATCATGGCAACGTCCAACAGTCATACTGTTCAGGAAGGAACAGTACACTGCTGAAAGATCACAGTTCTGTATTAAAAATTATTTTTGGGAATATTTATTATTTCTGAAAAAGTGAATGTTGGAGGGTTTTTAGCTGTAAGATGTAAATCAAGTTCATTGAAAGACTTAAAATAAATCTTCTGTATTTAATGTGCATGTTCTACATTTTTACATTAAAAAAAGTTAAAGAAATAAAGCTTTTTCACAAAATTTAAGTTTGAAATACTCCTGTAAGCTGATGATCACACAGCATTGTTAAAATAAAAGCCCCTTGTACACATCTTCAGTCTGTACAATGTTTTATTAGAAAAAGTTATAAAACATGACTTTGTTATACTAGATTTCTTCTTTATGTTTAAACTTGTCGACATATCAGTCATCAAAGTCTTTTTCCTGTTCTTCCTCTAAGGCAAGAAATGACTGGCAATATTCGAGAAAAAGGAGTATTATTAATGATAAATTATGAATGAATAAATTATACATAAAAGATAAATGTAGGCAGCTTTTGGCTTCTAGGCTAAGCTCACCCTATTATTATAACTACTCAGCCAGAGGCTGTCACTGAATCCATAAAGAAAGATTAAATAAATGTCACTTTTATAAACTATTTAAGTTTAAAGAATCCAGTCTATCTTCTTAATCCTTTGCCTTATTAACATTTCTTCTAGTATAATCCCTGACCATATTGGCATCAAACGTTCTTTAGAGCTTTAGTTATCAATATTTCTGTAATCGCAGATAGTTATGAGCACCTAAGATCAACTGAACTTATTTTCTGATTCCTGAAAAAGTTTCAAAAATCCCTCTGAGGAAAGACACCTTTCTGTTGCATTTAGGGTTACAGATAAGCAAACAATGTCCTGATTCAAGACTGTTTTAATTAAGCATAAAGCAGGTTAATAAATAGGGATCTTATGTTGCACTCAACTTTCCACTTAAGTTGAAATTTAAATCTAGAAGTTTCATCACAGATAAGTTGAGCCCACAGTTGGAAGATGTAAAATCTGTAGCACTTGGTAATTGTGCAAGCAAGTATGTAGAATATAAACAAAGTATTTCTCTCTTTTCTTTCCCCTTAAAACTCTAAGGGAACCTGTTCACAACTAAAGGCTGAACAGAACTGTGTGATGGAACATATTCAGGTAGAAAACATAAGATAAAAAAACAGGTTTAATTATAGATTTTAATCACAAAAGTGGTTATTTCAATTAATAACTATTAAAAATATGATTTTAGTAGGGATTGTGCAGGAAGTGTGTACAAATGTGTGCATTCTTCTCTACTTTTATAGTAAATACATTCTCATTTACTGGAAATTTTTGTTTGTATTCCATAGCCTTTTTTTGTTTGTATTGGATGATTCTTAGGTTTAAGGTCTAAAGGTCTAAAGGAAATACTGTACAGTATTTTTATTCCATATTCTGTTTTTATATATTATAAATTTTATCTTTGTGTGAGTCTATTTGTTGTAAATGCCTGTCACGTTGCTGCTTTTGCGTAGAAGTTTCTCCATATCCTTTATTTTGGGACAATAAAGGATATTTCTTTTCTAGTTTATTTTATTTACAAGTCAAAAGATGAACTTCAATCTCATTGTTATGGAAATTTACATGAAAAAAGTATTCCATTCTATTCTGTGCTATTGGTTTAATGCAACAAAAAAATCAAAAGTGTACATAACCAGTGCATTTCTGCAACAATGGACATTTTATATGTGCAGGAGCCATAATAAATTGGCCAGTTGGCTGTTGTTCTCTGACTTTCCAACTTCCAATTACAAATGAAACACCACAAACTGCGGGAGTAAATGGTTTATGCCTCCATATCAGCATATAAACAAAGAACTCCACAAAAAATCTGGTTCTTATTTCAGTCAAAACCAAATGAAAACAATGTGAGACCTAACAAGAAGAACCACAGTAAAACACAAGCATTCAGAGACATGTATGCATTCTCTATTAAGATAATGCAGATGCAGAACAAGATACAAAGCTACTGAAGAACTACAATCACACACTTGAGTAAAAAGATTTAACTGCAAAAGTGTTTTGTGTTAACAGCGGTAAAGTGTTTACTTTGCAAACAGATCCACAAAATGTCCCTACTGTCGCCTTAGTTCCTTCAAAATATTTCTAGAAGCAAGTGCTGATATGTTGGAACAATAAATCATTAACCTCCTGTTTTATCACCACAAATTACAGCCTCTACCTGTGGGGAAGAGCTCACAGTTTTAGATTTAAAATCTGAAACTGTCAATAAAACAACTGAAGCTGTTTTAAATTAGTTTTTCTTCTACTTTTTGTCTTCTGACAAAGAAAAATTCAAAACAAATAGCAACGTCAGTTCTATTGTCATAAAGCAGAAGCAAATCCTGCCTTTCCATTAGTGCTGATGCTTCAGATGGATTTAGAAAACAACATTTCACAGATAAAAAAGGTTAACTCTTTTACACAAACACATGAATCCTCAAGAACATGCTTCACACACTGTGTGACTCCACCTTCTCCACATGATCCAGCTGGCCATTTTGTTATCTTTCAGACTCATCAGTAATAATAACTACCAACCTGAGGAGCTATTAAAATCAATTTACAGCCTTGCTTTCACAGCTCAGCGAGCGAAAAAAACAGCCATATAGAGAAGAACAAAAAGTATCTCAAGAGTTCCACGAAAAATATTAGATAAGAAAAAGTGTTTCAAAGATATTAAAAGCTTCACACTCAGGCTGCCAAAGCCCATTTTAGGTCAGTGTACACATAATTCTGATTACAAATCATCTTCAAATGCCTGTTTCATGACACTTTTTCACCAGATCTGGGCAGAAGAAGCATAATGTAGCCTTTTTGTTACTAAAGAACCCCACACCCCTTCAAAACTCTTCAGCCAAAAGGCAGAGGCGGCAAGGAACAAGAGAGAAGACATCACATGGCGTCCAAGTGGGTATTTAGGTGTCATAAGCTACGATACACATGACATGGCCTCAAAAGCAATTTTTTCTTCATGAACAGCATAAGGGAAATTATCTTGTCTTTTGGACATCAGGGAGGTTTTCAGACAAACTGGAGTCTGTGTTCAATTCTTCTTTTTAGGGATAAAGTAACATTGGCAGTGAACCTGCAGATTTCTATGAAACTAAGGCATAAATGAAAAGCTGTATTCAATTTGACTAAGTTAAACTCAGTTTGTTTATATTGCACTGGTTTGCCTTACAGGATAAACATGGTCAATTTAGTCCAGCTCCATTTCAATGTTCATGCTGACCTTTATGTTCATGTTGGTCAGATTCAGATTTTAATTAAGTGCTGTTATTATCCTTAATTTTGTTGGTTTTTTGTGCTCAAGCTACTGCATTAGCGCCCCCTGCAGTTGCTGGCTGTGGAATGTAGTGATTTCAGCCTGTCCAGGACTCTTACAAAACGGTCGGACTTGCAGTCTATCTCTGCTCATTTATGCACAATAATAAAAAAAAACATGAATATAGTGAAAACTTAACCTGTGAATTAAAGAAAAAAAATCAGGATTAGGAGAGAGAGATGTGGTTAACCTCAAACAGACCATCATAAAGTTACAGACATTAAGTTGTGCTAACATTTAAAAAGTTACCTACCAGTAAATGTTAAAAGCTCAACTACACACCTGCTCAAAGTGTTCAGAAATAAAAACTGAAATGTGAAATAAGTGTTTCTGATGTGTTCATTGTGTTAAGGATAAAAACTAATTAAGTCATGGTAAATTTGAATTTTAAATGTAACTACTATTAGCTTTTAAAACCTACAATGGCATTCACCAAAGTGGACTAATTCAAGGCACCACAAACAATGAGTGGATGCGCAATGAGCAGTGGATCCGTCCTTGCTTTAATATATGCTCCGCTGAAAAGCAATAAACTACTCTATTCCCCACATCATTGGCTGCTGAGGCTACTGATGATGTGGCTTTAAATATAACACAAGCTTAAAATTGGCTTCAAATGGCAAAAACCAGCAGCCAAGTGATAAAAACAAACATGAAGGAGCTAAAACGTACTTTACAGCTGAGGCTGGGGTTTTATTCCAAGCTGGACGTTTTAACTGCTGAATATACCTTTACATGTCCTTTCTCCTACCAACACTGTGAATGAGAAGAGAAGCTGTTCTTTGTCTTACCTGGTTGTTGAGGACAGGCGGTTGTGAGTTAAAATGAAGATGAGCTGTTGAACTGGCTGGCCGAGACTGTGAACTCGCTGCACTTTTACATTGCGATTTGACACCATTACTGCTTTCAATACATTCGTCAAAGTTGCTCTTCCACACCAAAACCTGTAAAAACATAAATTGTTGTATACTGATTTATACACCACAATAAAATTTTAGAATTTAGTTCAGTATAGTTTCTGATGCCCTTTTCTATTAGCCAAACAGTATGAAATCTAGTCTTAAAAATCAGACGAATAAACCTTCACCTGTTCATCAGAACCTCCAGATGAAAAGTAATCCCCCGCTCTAGAAAAGGCCACACATGTGACTGCACCCTGGATTAGAGAAAACCCACAAGACAAGATAGAAAAGTGAGTTAACATGGTAATAAAATACAAATAAGACAATAAAATCATGATCTTTTAACATCAGCAACACTCTTGTTTTTAACAAAATACATA
This sequence comes from Xiphophorus hellerii, assembly GCF_003331165.1. NCBI lineage: Eukaryota > Metazoa > Chordata > Actinopteri > Cyprinodontiformes > Poeciliidae > Xiphophorus > Xiphophorus hellerii. The sequence goes on along the minus strand of NC_045691.1, from coordinate 12,393,994 downwards.
AAGGTTGTCTAACTGAACATCAAACAATTGATGTTTGTATTGATTTAATGAAAAGCTTAATGCAATAAGACATCATTCCAACAAAACATGGAATCTGAATCAGCTACAACAACGCAACACCTCCACCTACAATGAGCAGGTCTGGGCATTGACAGATATAATTGAGGAATTTCGGTATTGCCAGGCAATAAAACAAGGAACAAAATGTACAATATTAACATTAGCATAAAAAAATTCAGTAAGGCAGTCATTAATTGGGTCACTATTTTTATAGCATCTTTACAAGATGGAGATCAGATTGAATAAATAAATCTAACTTTGCAAAAGCACCTATAAATGTTTAGGGGCCAATTAGTTTTTCCACATGGGGCCAGTTTGGTTTGAATAGCCATTTTTCTTTATTAAAATAAAATCATTTTAAATTATTAAACCAATAAACCTAATTAATTCTAATTTTTAAGATATTAATAAATAAATATCTCTCATTATTGTTGCATTTATCAAATATAAATAATTTTGGTAATTCTAACTGACCTAAAACATGAGAAGTTTGGACTGATTTAATTCAGCCAGTGAGGAATAAAAAGCCTTTTATTCAGTGAATGTACCCTTCTGGTTTAAACTGTAATAAATATAACAATAAACTATCTACTTTATTACAGAAAACACAACAGATCCAACATGTTTTTTTATATATGCATGCATTACATCCAGTTCATTCACTATTCTATTAAAAGAGCACCTTGAATCAAATTTAAATCCAAGAACTGTTTCAAACAGAAATTGACTTTATTTCATGCAAAACAAAAACAAACAAAAAAAGGAAAGAGATGAGAACATAATCTCCAGAGTGGGAGTACGTATGTGTGAATGTGGGTGTTTAGAGGACGGGTCAGTATGAAGGCTTACAGCTAAGCTATTAATAAAATCAACTAACAATAAAGACTAACATTGGGTCACAAATGGTTCAAGAAAACAACTTTTTTTTTTATAAATAAATAATTGCATTCAAATATCAGGACTTAGCTTGCTACAGGAAACTGAAAAAGCAGTCCTAAAACTAAAAAAATCCCACATTACTTGATAAACCATTTTGTATTCAAAGAAAAGAATAAAAAGACCTGAAAAATGACAAGAACATGGAGGCTGTTAAGAGGGGAAAAGAAAGGAGGAGCTGTGTCCTGTAGCTGGCACCCAGACAGGTCAGGTCTGGCTGAGGATAGTTTCCCAGAAGCACCTGAGAGAGGCAGAGAGCAGTGCTATGGCAACGCGACGGTCTGACAGACAGCATGTTCTGTCTCTGCTCTGACTAATGCGTGCTGCCAGGCTGGCACTTGCCATGGACACACACACACACACACCCCCCCACACACACACACACACACACACACAACAATGAACCTAAATGGCCCATTTTGTCTTGTGATACAAGAGCAAGTATTACAGCGACCAGACAGAACCCATATGGTCCCGTCTAAAAAGGAATGATGCACATAACAATTACATACTCTTCATGTTCCAAAGCAGCTGGAATAAACAAACAATAAAACCAAAACCTTATAGTTTCTATTACTCTAAAAATCAAATAAACATTTCTATTTTTATTGAATTAAAAAAAAAATTATATAGTCATTTTCCAGAGGTTTGCGTTAGTTACAGAGTTCTATAGGCTATAGGTTAATCGTAGACTGAAAACCAGACACAAATGCTGAGTAACACAACCATCAGCACAGTGTGTTGCATATTGTAATTAGTTCCACACACTGCCTCCATGAACCCATGTCTTTACAGTGGGACTAGTATTTCATGTTTCATTTAAGTACGTAAAAGTTATGAATTTTCTCTTAGAAATGCCAATTTTAAAGAATTCTAAGAAATAGATGCACATAAACCCTACCAATCTGAATCATGCATACATTATGTTGCCTTACCAGAACTACAACAGATTTTTGCAATGTATTTGGACATATTAAAATAATAATCATTTTCACCTCAGCATGACCAACTACATCATGAAACAGAAGTCCTGCTTATAGCACACAACCTCATATATAAAGCCGTGAGTTAAATATAACTTTATGAAATTATGTTGGTGCTTTTCAGCTCAGAAATCTAACCTTCTTCTCCCAGATTATGTAAATTCAACTCCTTTGTAAACTAAGCTTTTACATAGTTATTGATGGTAGGCTTCTACTTACTGATAAAATCCCTATTTTGAAGCCAACCCTTGTTAAAATGAAACCTTTTCTATAGCAATATTAAACTTACAAGAATATTTTGATTCTTATTCCATATATAAACAATAATAAAAAGTTTCAAGGGCAGAATTAGGCCTTGGAAATTCGGAGAATATCTGGTAACCTCCAGTGCTATTTGCAGTGTTGCATTACGGGCCTTGTAGTTCTTTTTTCAAGGCATAATGGCACTTGAAATCCTTACCAACTACATCACAAAAGAAGTAAATGAATGTCATTCTAAAATGTCTCAAAAAAATAAATGGCAATGAATTCACAAGCAAATAAAACAATCATTCTAACATATTATTTAGGTTTATATTAAAGCAGACACACAAAATAGCTCACTTCATCTCCAGCCAGGTAGAATCCTCCTCCGCCTGGGTAAGCAACACATTAATCAGGTCCAACGGCAAATCACTTACATGGTTTCATATGAACAACATGTATGCAGCCAAACACATGCAACCAGACACAAACACACCAACCTAGACACCCACGCAGAACAGATGGGGTTCTCTCCCATCTCTCGATCTGCAGCAGGAGAGACAATTAGCGCTCTGAGTGGTCCCGGCACCAACAGATTGGTGGTGTCACCACAGAGCTAAATAGAACAACAGAAACTGAGACAAAGTACAGGAGATGACAAATCTGGAGGTGGGAAGAGAGAACAAAAAAAGCTTCTTCATCCCAACAAAAGATGAACCTTGGCAAGTGACTGCAGAGAAACACAGGTGAAAAGGGAAAAAAAAAGACAGAATGAAAGACGGGCAAAGTGTGCGAGGGGATAGATAAACAGATGGACCACATGTGGTATTGGCAAGCCACCGATTTCCACAACCAGCCAGCAAGCCAGTCCATCAGCTGTTCAAACAAACAGACACAGTCAGCGTGCCGCCCGGCCAGCTACTCCAGGCAGCCAATGTGAGTGCATCAGATGTGGGACAGAAAGATGCAGAAGGTCCAAAAGGAAAACTAGGGTCATTACGAAGGTGGAAAAGAGAGAAAGAGAGTTGTCTCAGTTGAAAACTCAACACAACAAAACCAGAGAAGGAGAAGGAAGAGACATGATCTGGAGAAACGGGGGCAGAAACAGTTCTGTTTCCTTCCAACAACCATGAGATGACTCATCCTGAGTGGGCTGCCTGCTTGCCAGGCAAGTACTAAAATACAACAAATACAAAAAAGGCATTATACGCACACACTCAAATGCACACAGACCTAAGCAGAGATAAACATTCGTATTGGAGATGTCAAACACACGTAACAGTTCGGACCAGCATAACCCTCCCTGCGTTTCTTTTCAAAAACTCTGGAGGAAAAAACAAAAGAAAAACTCAACCTGTCCTGAAGGTACTCTAAACAACTAAGCCTATAGGATAGCAGTGGAGCGGGCGTGTGCGTGTGTGGGTGTGCGGGTCTGTGTACCTGATGTCCATGTAGTGTATACAATAGCTTTCCCTCCACCAGGTCCAGTATTTTCATTGTGGAGTCGCTGGATGCAGTAATTAGGAAAATTACCACCAGGATGGAAAGACAAACTGTTCACAGCACCACTGTGGACTGTAAAAGACAAAACACACAGAACTTGTAGCAGGAAATGCACATTTACTAATGTTCTTTTATGTTAAATACTTCCTTAAGCATGTGCTCATCTTCTTTAAATTATGGAATTTCTATGATAAAAAAACATCATAGTAATCATCTCTAAAATATTATCAGGCTTCAGTCTGTGTAGTTTAATCATTGTGCAAATTTAAGGACCTTCTCAAACTTAAAGAAAACACAAGTTAACCATCTGAGACAAACTTCCATTGTTTAAAGAGGTTTGCATATTCCTACTTTTATTTCCTCCCAAAAGTGATTTCTTGGTGTGAAATCAAGAATGAAGGGTAAACATTTAAGAACAAATGTTCATGCTGTGTACAAACTAGTCTAACTGACAATTTTTAAGAGCAGAATAAAAGGAAAATCTATTGTGTTTTCTCAAATAATCCAACAGAACAGTTTTCAGTAACCATGCATCATTATTTTGAGGGTCTGGATGACTGAAGGGAAGGAAGTGGATAATTATTTGCAGTTCAAATCTGAACACGGATGTCAAAAATGACTAAATAAGTGAAGTGCAACGAGATTTCTGAAAGTACAAAATACTGAGATGAATCAATATAGGGGGATCATTACGTCACTCAAAACCTCTATCTCAATGAAAATAATTTACATGAAAAGATATTTAAAAAATCAGCTAATCAGAAAAGTATTCTTTTTTTTCTTTACCTAATTAAAACGTTTTTTATAATAAGATACAAAAGATTACCATGTATGGTTTGTCCTTAGTGCTAGTTACGTATTGCAGCAGTGCATCTGTGGACTTAAACTAGCGATACAATCTTTAAAGATAAAATCAGGTATTTTACAGCAACAGTTTTTCTTTACTTCGCTCAAACACACATCAGCAGATCAGTCATTTGGAAGCGCATGACTGCGGTGCATCACACTGCTTCAGCTACAGTTTAGACAGAAAACCTTGACATCTCAGTTTTAAACACACCAATGCATCAGAAAACAATTAGTTATCCTTCTGAATTAAAATCACCACTTGTTTTTTAAATGTCTTCATCTCACAAACAGCAAGAAGAAAACATTTAAAAGCTTTGGGTCCCCCTGCTGGATGAATGTTGCTAAGACTTAGAAACTTCTAACTGGAAAAAACAAAGCAGGAAGCTGAGATTAAATGGCTGCAAAGTGAGAATGAAAGAGAGAGAGGCTGTGTCCTTAAGAAGAGGTTCATTTAAGGACAGAAAACAAGACTTACAATTCAATAATTAAAGAAGTAACTCAATAAATCAAAAAGAAAGTCTCTAAGGACTTTATATGAGGTCTCAAGTATTCAAGGGTAGCTGTGGTTCCTAATCCCCACCAATGCAGGAGTGTCTACTGTACAGACCTAATCTTAATTATTTATTATGTTATTTCAATTTATGTCAAAAACACAAATTGTATTTCATGGACAAAAATGTAAACACTTATTCAAGCGTAATAGCTATGAAAAATTAGGAGTGAAAAAAAAACACAAAAATTATTCCATAAATATTAGGACCTTTTAAAACTGTTCATAAAGCTAGAAACATGCCACAGCTGAATGCAAACTGTTATTTCACTGAAACAAAGGATGGGTTCTGAGGCTGTTTTTACCTGGATAATGCTGAAGCATTTTGTGGGTTCTGATGTCCCAAATCTTAACAGAGGTATCAGTACTTGCTGCAGCAATGCATGTCCCACTGGGATGAAAGTCTACATAGCTTGCATAACTTCAAAGACAGAGGAAAACAGACATTAAAGCATCAGTTCAAGCCACAAAGTGCAAGACAATAGTTTTAGTTACTACTTTTAGTTTCTTCTTCAAAGTAAGAAATATGTTCATCAACATGTTTTCTCAAAGCTTCACACACTCATCATTCTAATTGAAAGCCCTTACCCAGCATGCTCAGTAAAAGTATGAACGCATTCTCTACTTTTCTTGTCCCACAGTTTTATGGTTTTATCGTCACTACATGACACAATCAAACCATCATCTGGAGAAAACCTGAAAGAAAAAAAATCACTTAAGCAATGTCCCTCAATAACTAGTTGGATAATTAAAAAAATAGATAAAAATAAACTCATTATACTTTTTGTATGGAAAATTATATTTAACTCCAACTATTGTATATGTGTGTGTCATACTTAGCACAGCGGACCCAGTTCATGTGTTGGGTGAAAGAGAAGAGGAACTTCTGCCTGTGGACCGTCCACAGTTTGATGGTCTTGTCATCAGAGGATGTCAGCATAGTCTGTCCATCACCGGAGAAATTAACACAGCGCACAGTCGCTGTGTGAGCCCTGAATACTGTTGAATCTGCCTTCCTGCACACACACATCACTTAAATGTAAAGCAGTCAGGTTGGGTCAGGGCTCTGTGTTCACAGCAGAAGATTCGCAATTACTAAAATTGCATCTTTATTAAATTGTTTTAGTTATTCTGCAGCATTGTCCTTTGTGGTAGTTTCAGGTTGAACTTAAATAAAAGAGGAGCAGAATACAGAAAGTGATGCTTCATAAAATCTTACATGCTGGGCACCCAAAGGCGTATAGTTTTGTCTCTAGAGGTGGAGGCTACCAGGTGGCCAGATGGAGAAAACTGAACACAAGTGACAGCTTCTTTGTGCCCATCAAAGCGATACGCTCGCATCTGAGGCTTCATGTTCCAGATCATCACACAAGAGTCCACAGAGCCTGTAGCTGGAGGACGGGGAAGCACACTTGAGTGAATTGTTCAAGAGCGCAGTGAACAGTACAGACATAAAAATGATTTGAAATATGAATAAGGCAGTTACCAATCTGTTTCATGTTGCAGCTGAAGTCCACACTGGTCACAGTGTGCCGATGACCCTTAAAATGTCTCTCAAGGGTTGGATCCGACTATGTGGAGAGAGAAACACAGAAATCTATTAAGTGACAAAATTAAATCTGTAACTAAAAAAAGTTAAAAAGAAAATTATTATTTATAAACATACACTGATAAGAAAAAGACATCAAGTTTGATACGATAAGAAACAAATTCTAAACAGATCACAACATCTGATGGATTGAGTAAGTAATAAAGAGCTAAATACATTAAAAATGTTATAGTTTTATGCATTTTCTGTGAAAGGCAAATAATAATAGTCATTCATAAACTTCAAAAAGTGTATAGTGATTCCTGCAATCATTAATGTGCAGGATTATACAGGAAGGAGAACATAACCCAGAGAAGAACCAGTGGAGGAACATGCCTCATCAAACACAGAACCATTTGATCAGACATGCTGGCATCTGTCAACAAGAAAACCTTAAACCCATCAAACAATACCTGGACACGAAGAAAATATACAAGCTAAAATAAAAATTTAAAACAGAAAGTGGGCATGATGACTGAGGATATTGGTGTGGTTAAAAGTAAAATTAAAATATGTCAATTATATGCACGAACCTTGGCTGTCGTTTCTGTCCTACTTAGCATATCACTCTAAAACAGCCCTTTCCTAAAAAAAAAAAAAGTGAAGCTATAGATTCATTTTGTAAATGGATATTATGTGCGGGGAGGTAAATGTAATTAAGTGAAGGTACTTTATTCTGAGTAAAATGACACATGCAAATAAAATTCTCAAGTGAGCAATTACTTTATTAACATGACATATAAAGTAGTTAATTTATTATGGTTTACTTGTGAGTTTAATAAGTGAAAGGTGAACTTGATGCCAAGACAAAACCCACTGTGTGGCGCTGTTTCACTCTGATCTTCCAGTTCCAAAGCTTTATTTTAGAAAGAGAGAGAAAAAATAAATACTAAAATTTGAATGTTTGTCAAAATGATTTGAATTTATTTGTATGTTTAAATCATTTATTTTCCAACCATCCATAAATAATTATTTACATATACCTCCAAATCAAACACTTAATTTTTAAATATAAGTCCTGAGCTTAATCTGCCAGGTAGAAATATCTAACTTATGTAATCACAACCAGCCATCATCTGTCAATTTAGCAATAACTTTAAGAACACGTTTACTGAAATACAAAATATTATCTGTCTAATCCGGACAAAGATAACGTGTCCATTCTGTTCCAAAGACTTTAATTCAGATCTAAAGAGTCGTTGCCTGAGCCTGACAGTCCTTACTCAGGGCAAATTTCTAACAGTCTAACAGAGGCAGCCCGGGTTACCAAGGAGACGTTTCGCTAGCTTCCAGGTTAGCCGAACAGCCAGAGCCACCGCTAACCGTTAGGCTAGCCGTTATTCGACAGAGTGAAAAGAGGAATTGAAGAGCCGCATGTTCTGGTTAAAGCGGACAGTTGTAAAATGGCAGAGCTTCACATTATAGGACAGATCATTGGGGCCAGCGGCTTCCCGCAAAATAGTCTATTTTGCAAATGGGGAGTTCATACGGGAGGAGCATGGCGTCTTCTCTCCGGGCTAAAGGAGGGACAGACTCAGGTGGACATTCCTCAAACCGGAGACAAGGCCTACTGGAGTCACCCGATTGATTTGCACTACGCGACCAAAGGTCTCCAAGGCTGGCCCAAGATCTATTTGCAGGTATGGCACCAGGACTCGTTCGGCCGCTGCCAGCTGTACGGGTACGGATACTGCCACGTTCCTTCCAGCCCGGGACATCACCGGATAAGCTGCGTGACCTGGAGGCCGCTCGGCTCCTGGCAAGAGCAGCTGGCCCAAATGTTTGTCGGGGGAGGTCCCCAACTCCGCAACCCCGACCTGATATACAGCGGAGCGGACAGATACAGACTGCACACCGAAACAATGGGGACTGTGGAGCTGGAGCTGGGAATTATTATGAGACACTTTGACAAATATGGCGTCGAGAGCTGAGACTCTTGAACAAACTTCTGAACATTTATCGTAGAGTGTATGTTGTTGAGGCAAGAGCCATGAAAAACAAGCCCTTAAAAGAAGTTTGTTCACTTTTTTTATTTTTTCCATAAATCCTCTTCACGTTTTTATACATGTGATAATAAACTATTGTCGATAAAGATGGTGTCATACTAATATCTTATCCATTGACTTACTTTTAAGCAGTATATTTCTCTATTGATCTCTTGTTTACTTATCACACACACACACACACACACACAAATTTTGAAGTGGTATTTCCTAACCTATTCTTGAAATATATTACTGAGCATCCTGCACTTACAATCTCTTGGGGAGAGGCACCCATTAACATAACACCAAATTCTCACAAGGTAAATACTTTTTCAATATTGACTGATTATATTAAAAGAAGTTTATAAAACGGAATTATAATACCTATACTCCCTTCGATGTATTCAACAGTTAACGTAAGATTATGTGAACATTTACTAATCTGAGGTGAAGAACAGATTAACCAATAGAAACTCATAAGTGGCAAGTAGCAATTGATGAGGTGGTTTCAAAAAGGGGTGTGTCAGGTGTAAGATTTTTCCCTGTATAATTATCTTGAGTAAAGAAATGCAGCTATACAAGAACATAAAAACAACAATAAATTCCCTTGTTGCTAAAATGTTATATATACACAACACTGATCATTGCAGCTGGAATCAGGAACACTTCTATGTGTATCTAAGAGATGCAAATGTTTAATCGGTCTTAAAAGACCTTAAGGTATGCAATATACATTTTCCCCTAACATATAACTTTACAATTTAACTTTAAGTCCTGGAATTTTAATTTCTCATTCAAGATTCAGTCAGATTTTGTAGATACTGTGGATATACAGATGTACCAGTTAATACATTTGGACTATTTTAGAGACACTGATCCAGAGAGTAAAAACAGAGCAAATATACAAATAAACATAGTAACCAAAAGACACTAAATGCAAACATTACATTGCACAAAGGTGCTGCTATTGCATACAAACTATTATCCAGTTTCCTGAAGCTCAAAGAATACTTTGCGCAATTTTGTATTATTAGAGTCAAAGTCTTCATATTTTTCTTCAAGCAACTGAACATGAATAAAGAAAATTAGCTGAGTAAATCATGAACAGTGGGAACATTACAGGAAGCACCCATTTGACTTTCGCCTGCCCATTTTGTTCTTATTTTAGAAGCGTAAGCTTCTAAATGCATCCTGAAAAGCCATCCGAGGTTGTTTGATGTAGGATTTGCTGTGATTACACCACAGGTTAGCTGCATATGAAGAAGTGCAATATGATCTAAACCTGGTCATTTAACATCATCTGAGCATTTCTAAAATATACTTACCAACATACTAACCTGTATGCACAACCTGGAAACAACTTGTGCACATTATTTTTGACTCATAAATAATTTATTATGACATGACCAAACTAATTTCCTTGGGTCACCACATCAGAAAGATGGTTTGCTCATCATGACATTTTTAGTTTGTGATCCATCTTAGTTGTAGCAATCATAACACTTTTCAGGGTTTAACATGATGTCATAACTGACCACAATAACAAGCAGACAAGTGTTGCAACTCAACATTTGATATCAGTCTTATCAAATCATACAGTCTTAAAAATCAATTAGTTTTAAATATCTAAATCATGAGTGTCCACTTCCAATCCTCAAGGGACTCCTTCAGTCCTGCCAGATTTAGGTCTCTGCTCCTACATAGGTAATTCAAATGGTTAAACTACCTGTTAAGACCTGCTAATGAACCATCATTTGAGGTGTTTTGAACCAGGGAAAGAACTAAACATGCAGGGTACTTAAAAACTTACTTTGAACACCACTGATATATATGTTTTATGTGTTTTAAGTTACGTTTAAAGACATTACAATAGTTTCCAGTTTAAATTGTATCTCAACTGCACAATTTAGTGCAACACTGATATAGACTTACATGCCTGTAAGTTGCACTCTCTTAAAACGCATAGTTTATGCAGTTTTGTTGGAAGAGTGACATTCGTATATTGTTACATATTTGTCGAATATTTTTAAGATACTGTGTGACACATTCACATCTATTGTAGGACAGAACAATCTGACAATTTAAAAATAGCAACTAATGTTTAATTAAATATGATACAGTAAAGTGTACTCAACAAGAGGTTCGTTTTAAACAACCTTTCGCTTTACCCGAAAAACTATATTACACTACAAATATGAAACTCATTTCACCTCCGTTGCTCTAGTAAAAAGTGCAAAACAGCCAAACTCACCAGTGCAGAAGTCATTTTTTGATTTTGTTGAAGGCACACACTGAATAAGACTTGTTCCTCTTACTTAAATGACTAAATGTTAACTCAACTTTAATTCGCTTGAGATAATCAAATGTCTCGCACCGTTAGCTCTTCGGTTTGCTAACATTAGCTGAAAGCTAGCCGCTAGTTGCTAACAACAACACTTTCAGTTTACGCGCCGCGATTGGGCGCTGAGACCGTTGGTCCGTGCTCTTAAAGGAGACGCCCTACAGTAAGGTACTTTTAAGTCTAAAATTTGATCAGCAAGCAGAATAACGTAAATTAGATTAAAATATAAAACCTTTTCGCACCATTTTTAACAGCTTTAACCAGACAATAAATGTAAGTTTTATCACCGAAACATCTAGCAACTTCTGACCACCAGGTGTCATCAGTAGCTCATATGAGTTTCTTAAGAAATGGGACCCTTATTGTGAAGCTTGATGTACTTATTTTATTTTGACATTTCTTTGACCGAGATCACAATTCAGTTTTCATACAGGAAGACGTGGGATGGATTGTGTATTGTAAAACGAAGAACAAAAACATAATATTGACACATTTGAAAATATGCAACTCAGTTCAACTTCATTAAAAAAAAAAGTTGAACAGTATTATTCAATAAAAAATAAATTCACATTTATTTGAGTTCTTTTTAATGGAGACTGCTAACGATACATCCTACTTGCAAATGCACAATTGTCATATCATTCATGTCAGGTTTTTATTTTACGTTTTATAAATGTGATGTTAAACTAGCAAAGATACTGGAAGATGAAATAAAGGATATACCTTTTTACATCACAGTAATCACAGTTTTTTAATCTTCACGTGGTGGACTTATTCTATTTAAGAGAAATAAATTGTGTTGCACACATACAAATTTCAACTATAACATATATATTTATATAATTGGAACCATAACAACAACAAGCCACAAAGCAATCACATTGTCAAGTTACTTGGAAGTGTAAAGGTTTTGTAAGTTTCATATTTTTCTAAGACATAAAAATAATTAACAAAAACCATTAACGACTGCAAAAGATTTGAGACAATATTTGTAATTTGGGAAGAAGTTTTTAAAAAAAGTATATTTCTGTATGACGTTATGTCTAGCAGCGGGTAGGTCAAATGGGATCTTTTCACTCCAACATATACTTTACCTAGATCCTCTTGTGGGCTGTTAAAGCCGTAAGGTTGCTTTGTCACATAGCAAATAAGACTTGCCACAAATGCTTTCAGAAGTCATACTTTTTAAACTGTGTTTATGTGGATTTACTGACTGTAATTATGTTGGTTTTGCCTTATTTATTATTTTTAGAATCTTATCTCAAAAATACCCAACACACCTTCTTCTAACACAGGAGCCATTTTACCCAAATGATTTTTACAAACTCATAACATTAGGCCATTATTAGCTTGCATGCAAGGTATGTGACACATTATTTTACTTAAACACATTTTTTATAATTGCAGTAGCTCAGAAATAAGGTATTTTTGTAATATTGATCATCATAGTTTCTTACTTATTTCCGCTCCACCTACAGACCATATGGTCAGTGGTTAAATTTCTTGATTACTAAACCCCTCTAAAATTCTGTCCCTAACATTAAGATAGTTATTAATACACCAATCGACGTCACGTTCGTTCAGTTACAGCAAAGTGGACAGGCTCCAGATAATCTGTATGAGACACACCCATAGGTTAATCTTTTGCAGCTAAGTAGTTCCCATCAGATCTCTGGAATGCTTAACATGAAACTTTGCTGAGAAGGAAGTTAGAAGCGAATGAACTGGAATCCTTCCTCACACAGTAGCCGTTAAGAAGTGTTTGTCTCTATTCTTATTTTGGCCTGTGTCCATGAACACATTTCCGTTTGAGGCAGGGGAGGATGTTCTAGAAAGTTTTATCAGTAGAAGTTCTTGACTCATTTATTGCTGCTGCTTCCAAATACCTCCAATCTTATCTTCCCAGTTCAGTTTACTTTCTCTGGGGCTTCTGTGATTTTAATTATCACTGCATGATAATTTTGTTTTCTATACTGCAAAATGAACATTTATAGTATGCAAAAACTGTTAGCATACATAAACGTTGTAGCTGAGAGTAAAGGCAGTTTTTTTCTACACATATCATTGACTACAGGAGTAAAACTTTCCATATCCTTTTTCCTGGGTTTTTTAAAAGCATGTTTTAACTGTATGATCTCCTTTCAAGTCAAAAAGCCTTCAAATGCTTCATTGTTTCACAGTTTTAGGACCTGAATCCTACAGTTAAAACAATGCTGGATCGCAGCAGTGGTTTATATTTAGTTACAACAATGCCTTTCATGAATGAGTAACTACAAATACCTCTGAGCTCAGCTGGAGAGGGTTGTGAACATGATCTGTTGCACTGCTTTGTGGTTTTCTTTTCTATCATTAACTGGAAAGAACCAGCATACTTGAAAAATAAAGTCTGTCAAAATTACATTTTCAGAGGTTTCATTTTACTTGAAGCTCAGAGTATTTATTTGACGATTCAAACAAAGAGTCATTTGTGAGGACGGTTGCCTCCCAGCTGCGTCCTGGGTTCAAATCCCAGCTTCAGCCTTTCTCTGTGAACTTTAGTATGTCAATTCCTGTGTGGGTTTTCTCCCACCATCCATTGACATGAAAAGGAAACTTGCCACTCAAAATTGGCCTTAGTTATGATTGTGTGGTCGTTTGCCTCTGTGGCAGCCTGTACAGAGTGCATCCTGCCTCTTACCTAATGATTAATAGAGAAACCAGTCCCCCCATGTCCCTCTATTGATTGGGTAACTGTAGCAAATTGATGGATGTTTTATAAAATAAATAATAAAAATCATGTTTTGGGTTTCTATAATGAGCTTTATTTTAGGTCCAAAGTGTCTACTCAGCAGAGATCAGGGTGGAGTATTATGCTTAATGCCAAAGGCTCCTGTTCCTCGCTCACCTATGACACGAGTGCCCTCAGTCACACTCTTATGTATTGTCAAAGTTCACAGCACGGAACAATAAAAGGTTTACTTTGTCAGGATCTGTGTTTTCTGTGTTCATTTAGAGTTTTTTGTGTCCTTGAGTCTCTTCGTTGTCCTGTCCTCCCCTTGATTGTTCCCAGGTGTGTCTCGTTCTGTGATTACCCTCCCGTGTATTTAACTCCACCTGTGTTCCTTGTTCCTCGTCGGGTCCTCGTCAATGTTTCGTCAATGTTTAGTCTTATTCATCGTCAGTGTGTCCATGTTCCTGCCGCTCGTTGTTTGGACTGTGATTTTCTTAATTAAATCATCATTATTCATCTTACCTGGGTCCGCTGCATCTGCCTCACCAACCCTCACCACACCTCATGACATACTTACCTGACTGTGCTTGTGTGTACAAGTGTATGTTTCCCTTATGATTTTGTCCACTAGTCTTGATGAGGTCAACAAACTTATGGTAGTATTATTGATCCATATGTGCTGTTTGTATTGAGTTTTGCTGTAATATGCCAGAAACATTCATTTTGTGTTGACATCTGCTGTTAGAATATTTCCCATGTGGCCTTAAAATTCACAGCTATGATTGGCTGGTTTGCACGAACAGATCAGTCTTTGGAGATTTGAAAGGGGAATACAAAAAACTGCTAACTCATTGCCACATTTTACAACCTAAAATAATGGTTCTCTGTATAGAGAAGCAACCACCTGCCAGCTACCATAAAAACAGACTCCAAATTCATTAAACCCAATTAGTTGCAGCTGGTCAACATCAAGCAGAACAGGGGGATTTCTAAGTAGTTCAATCCTACATGCTTGTTTTACTTCTCCTCAATGCAAGCTAAAATCATATTGGTATTCTGCTGAGTTAATTTCTGTTTTGTCTGAAATTAAGGAGGTTGATTTTCCCACATCTAATCAACAGAAAGTGATCAGAGAATATAGGGAACAAGGAAAAAGCTTATCCAGTTTTGCCCTGTGTAATATTAAAAAATGTACAAAAATCTCATCTCATCTAAAAATTAGATCACATTTTTAACGTGTTGGTGAGAGTATTGTTTTTTTTTGTTAGTAAACTGCAACAAGTCTATTAAAGCGCTACAACTAATGTGACACAGAGCTCTTACAAAAGCCAAAGAAAAAAAAGCATAATATTGTCACATATCCCTTCATTACCAATTTCAGAAACATCTTAAAAAAGCTGAAGTACAATCTCTTCTGACAAAAATGGTTCCATGGAGCTAAGAGGGTTACAATAGTCCTCAAAGAGAACATCACTTTAATCTCTTTTCTTTCTCAATCCCACTATTTATGCCACGCGTTTCAAACTCTTGATATTTCTAGGTCATATTTACGTCACTAACATACATAGTTATTTAAATCAACTGCTTTATCTACATAGAAAAACAACTGTGTGCATGAAAAAATATTTATTTATTGAAATGTATGTTGGTGCACAATTATCATATTTGCATATCAGAAATTGCACGTTTTTTAGGTTAAAGAAGTGATTTCATGCAATTTCTTAGTTCTTTCTCTTGTACATCAACTAGATCAGACATCAGAACATTTTTGTAGGATTAAATAAGAAATGTGTCACTGTAGGAATAAATCTTATATATCCAGTATGTAGTCAAACCCAGTAGTCATGTTGTGTTAAAGCAAGTCAGGGTTGGGTCAATCATGTTTGACCCAGATTTGGGTTGGAGAAACTACGCAAATAGTAGTTCTTCATATGCGATTGCCAACTTTAATGTATTTGGGGTTTTTTCAGTGGAATTTTAGGTCTCTCTGTGATCACAGAAAAATAGTTCATTTTCTCTTGCTCTCTACGTGGCTCTATCTTTACATGTTTTTGGGAGTTGACCCCATGCTGTAAAAGCTAAACCTGTCGAAGTCAGTTTTTTTTGTAACAGTTCAAGGAGGAATATAATTGTCCCAGTGAACACGTCTTTATAGAGGTGCAGGAAATGCATTTGTGAACTGTCTGAGTGACCAATTTGCATCATAAAGTACTTATTGTTACTACTACTAACACAGATAAGTAATTTCTGAATCATTTATTCGGTGACGTATATGCAGTTCATTCCAGTAAAATGAAGACAGCCATAAACAGGGGCCGTCCCATATATGTTTACTGCTGGAACGTGCGGTTGAAGGTTTTGTGGCTTTCTATTGTTTACTGGAAAGCCTTTTATCTCCAAGAAGAACAACAGCACAGTGACAGAATCAAAGTGAAGTCATGATGTTATTCTTTATATTGTCTCACCACCTGCAAAGTTAACAGAGGACTTATAAAGTGCAATATAATGGTTTTAGCAGGTTGTCTTTGGTTGCAGTGTTTTTTTAATCTGAGGGTCTACAATCTCAAAGGAAGAAGAATGTTTCTGTTGGCCTGAAGAGAGGAAAAGGAACGCCTGGATGGCCAGAGAGTGGCTCTTATCTGCTCATCAGAGTTTGGAGTCACGCACACAAACATACAGTATGTACTGAGAATATAACAGAGCACTGTCTGTCCCAAAAACACAAAACTTTTAAGTTTTAAATCTGAAAAAGATGAAAATAGGTGTTGCTACCATTTTAGCTCAACAAATAAACAAGTTTGGAAATAAAGACATTGCAACATGGTAAGAGAAATTACAGTAACTGCTCCCAAGATAACAAAAGTCTCTTCAGGAAGGAGGGTCCTTTATGGCATGTTTCTTTTAGACATCCTTGTTCCTCGTCTGACTTCTTGAGATGACATTAAACTCTGAGTCACATGCTGGAGAGTGAAACGTTGCAACAATTGCAAATAACTGTGGAAGTTAAGAGATCCCCTTTCCAAGGAGAAGCACCAAAAATATAAACTGTTTTATTCAGTTTGTCTATGTTAATGTATGTCCTTCTCTATCAAATAAACCTTTTAATCAAAATAATAATAATAATAATAATAATAATAATAATAATAATAATAATAATAATAATAATAATAATAATAATAATAGCACATTGTGGCTTTGTCCACCCAAAGTTTTTTTCAACTGAAGACAAGAGACATGAAAGGCAAATGAGAAGCTGGAATGTCCAGCTGGGGAGCCGGGAATATGGGCCAGTCTGTGTCCATCATCAAATCTTAAGTTTCTTGTCTGTTCTTCATCCTCCCAATCTTCATCCATCAGACTTTTAAGGTTCTTGGCTGTCTAACTGAAACCTAATTACATTTATTTTTCAGTGACGTCCTGATAAGTCCCTAATTACTTTACAGGATTAAATCAGACTCTTAGTTCAGCTCGGGACTAAGGGGAAACCAGGAGATGCACAGTGAATGTGAAAATAATAGTCAAGCAAGCATAAATGTCAGACCTGCAGGATGAAGCACTGAATAACAATTTCACATTATAAGTACTTTTTGTGTCAATTGCTTGATTTAATATTTTGTAGATTTTAACTGTGATTTCATCTGCAGTATTTTAGGTTATATCTCCACCAGCTTTACACATCTAGACAATGACATGAATTTGCTTTTGTAGGAACTCATACAATTGCAGCTTAGGTTTTACGTTTATGGTTGTTGTCTTATTGGAAAATATAAACTTCTTCCACCCCAGTCTCAAATCATTTGCAGTGTCTAATGTATTTTCTTTCAAAATCGAATTTAATTTATTTCCATCAATATTCCCATCAGTTCTGGTCATCTTTCTCTCTGCTGAAGGAGAGAGTCCCCACACCATGATGCTGCCAAAAACCTTTTATCATTTTTTTCTTATTATTAGACCTTTCATCTGTTTAGATAATGTATTGATGCATATTTGAGATGCTTAAAATTCATTCAAACTTAACACGGGAAGCCAACGGGTGACATGACTCTCTCCTTCCTTGAGCTATGCAGGCTTTGTGGTTAATGTTTTGCACTGGTCGTAGTTTCATTCATCTGCTTTACAGTTCCAGTAAGCATAAGAGGAAATGGCTGCAATATTTTCAAAGAATTTGAAGTAGACAAACAAATCCTCTCTGTGTGGTTTCCAGTCAACTATTAATAGCATTTCCTCTCATGGGCAGGCCAGAAGGTAATTAGTTAACACAAATCAGCAAAGGTGAGTACAGGTATAGTAAAAAGGCTTAAAGGCAGTGGCTTGTTCTGCCTTGTCTTTTTTTTTACTTTCAAGTGAGCTTTGCCCATATATTTACAGTGCAGTTCTCTTGACGTTCCTGACTAAAATGTTAGACAGACTGAGGAATCTGTTTTGAATTAACACTGCAATATATATATTTCAGTCATTCAGTTTTAGACTTGCTGTCTGCTTTGTTGCACAAGAGAACCTTGAATAACAGGATTGTTAGTGTTACTGTCCATGAATACAGTACACCTACATGACATTTTAATGGCTGCTGAACAACATAAGCAAACAAATGTTTACATCAAACATATAGATTCACACTCTTCTTTGGGCCACTTTTCTGGGACTGGGTTGGACCATGTTTGGTCTTCCCTACATGGTCCAATTAAGCTATATAAGTATTTGTTATATAGCTTTTAAAATATATCAATCTGAGATTGTGGTTCATAATGACATGATAGCACCCTGCAGTTGTTGCAGATTTGTTGACATCCATGATGTAAATCTCCCATTTCATATCAATCCACCAGAGGTCTGGTGACAGTGGAGGACAGTGAGTACAGTGAACTCATTGCCACGATCAAGTTACAAGAAGATTAGAGCATTGTGGTACTGTGCTATGTGCTGCTGGAAGTAGTGTACCGTGGTCACCAAACAATGGACCTGGTCAGAAACAATACTTAAGAATACTGGAATGCTTCGTTGGTGGCTGTAAAATAGTTTCCCACTGAATTACAACCAGCCTGAGCCATTGACAGAAGACAGGAAGGATCCATTCTTTCCTTCATTTTTATACCCAATGCTTATTAAATTAAATTTAAATGTTTTTCAAGAATACTTTCTTAATGCTGCAGGGGTAATTGGATGTTGTAGTGAATTAAACTATATTTACAATTTATTTACAGTTGTTGAAAGACAAGCTTCTTTATCCATTTTCTTGTTTATTTTAAATTCCACATTTTAATTATTATTCTTTTATACCCCTTTTTTTATTTTAACCACTTTGTGTTGGATGCATTGTGTAAATTAGAAGGATTATTACAGACGGTTACCTGACTGCAGAGGGTAATGACATGTGAGGTCAATAACGAGATAAATGGATTCTGTGGGATCTGTCATAGCACTACTCACAGCTATTAAAAGCCAATAAAACATTGCAAACATCTGAATAATTACCACCTGACATATGTTGACATATGCAAGAGGACTGTGTGAAAGCAGCGTATGTTAGAAGGAGACCTGATCTGAAACACTTACAGAGTTTGGATTTCACAAACTGGCTTATAATCAGATCTGCCCCAACCCTAATCCTAAAGACGGAAGACAGTTGGCTGACTCCTAGAGAGAGGATATCCATCAAACCTCATGAAAAGCAGACAGTGATACTATAAGACAGGTTTTTCCCTCTTATGCAGAGCGCTGTACCCACATCTTTAACCAAGAGAAGCAAATATCATCTCAGGGGAATAAAGCAGAGGTTAGACATATCCAGGAAATGCTCAAAACTTAAACTAGGATTTGGAGGGACAAGTTAAAGATGTCAGACAATTGTACAGTAAAACTGAAAGTGCTACTTTCTTCCCTGATGATATGGTGTGTAACAGGACAGAGAACATTTAGCACAAATGTGTAGAAATCTAATTGAGTAACTGTAGATGAATTTGTTTTCAAACTAGAACAAATGATATTGTGAAATGTGAGTCTAAAGTCCTTATGCAGGACCTTTTGGTCTCTAAGCTAGTATATCTATCACCAGCCGATTACCAGCTGTCAACGAAGGAGCCTGAGAAGTTTTTCAGGCTATCTAATCAATCTCCATATTCAGTCTCCTGTTTATTAGTGACACACCCGACAACTGCAGGGTCATCCAAGTATTTCCGTAGACGACAGGACTCTGACCTGTACCAGAAGGCAGAGATGTACAGAGTGAAAAGGACAGGTGAGAGTACAGTCTCTTGTGGTGCTCCTTTATGCGGCTGAAATCTATGCTCATCAGACCAGGCATTGTTTATCCAGTGTATTGCTGTCCAAATTTGGAGAGCCTTTGCAAATTCTGGTTTCAGTTTTCTGTTTTTAGTCAACAGAAATGGACCTGGAGTGGTTTTCTGTTGCTTTGTCCTGTTTGCAGTACATTAGCTGATGGTTTTTCACCCATAATGGTTGCAAGTAAGTTTTCATTTGGACTCCTGGTCAGCCATGCATTTCTTAAACACTCAGCCAAACCCATCTGCACCAACATCCATAGCTGCGTTTCCATTACAAATGTCTGCAAAACTTAGTTGATGTTCTGCTAATGTCTAAAAACTACAATTTTGCAACTGCAGTGTTTTCATTAAATAAGAAATGCAAATAAAATCACATGTGAATTAGCTTGTTCAAGTGGTAATTAATTTAAATTCATAGCAATGGCAGATGTAAACACTTATATTCATATATTCATATTTCAATCACAGCACTATTGCTCATTATCAGCCACCAGACGCTGATGTCTTATTGAGGCGTTGGAGCAACAAGCTCCTTATACTTGGAAGTGGCTATATCTGCAACGTTTTGGGGAAATTGCAGTGAGCAATTTTACGGAAGCACTATGAATTCAACCCTTCCAAATGCCAAACTGAACATTTGACGAACTGTGTGATGCTGTAAGAGCTCTGATAGAGCCAGATGAACATTGTCCAAAGAGGCCAGTACCAACAAATAAGCTTGTTGCTGCTGCACACAAATCTCCTTTCTTCTTACTTCTGATCAGTTTCAGCAAGTAATTTCAGCAAGTAATTTCCCCTTCATCTAGTAGCTTGAATCTAACAGGGGTGTGAAGCTGCCAGTAGGTGCATAATGCAGAGATCTTGCTTTATGAGTATAATCTGACACTGCACGAAGGCACGTGGCCTCTACTGACTCTGTGAAGCAGTCAGATGGAGACATGCATGAAAGCCCCAAGGACCAGCTGTTATCAAGACCCTGACAACAGCAGTGAGATAGATAGAGAGGTCGGTGTCAAGGATAAACAAGAAACAGGACTGGATTCAACAGCCGTTTTCACAAAGTTAAGGAGAAATTAGTATCATAATAAACTCTAATTATGAGTTGCTTTCATTTAAGTCATTAAGCCGTTACTTTTTTTTTTAATGAACTTCCTCTTTGTTTTTCAGCAGCCTATTTGGAAATATGTGAAATGTGTTGAACATCTTTCTCTTTTAGTTCTGTCAAGCAAGGATAGAAAATATGGCCATAAAATGATCTCATATTACATTTCAAAGAAAGTGTCTAATAAGAGATGTATTGTTTTCAAAACTCAGGTGCAATTCTGGACATTCCCTGAAAACTGACTGGAATGTTCAAAATCTTGAAACTTGATGCAGTTTGAGCCAGTTTTCATATTATGGCCGACAACCACAGAGACACGATGACATGGATGTTGACAGAAATTTAATAAGAGACTTTGAGGTTACGTTTATGAGGTTACGTCAGTGCATGTGTGTGTGTGTTACAAGGCCATCTGTATGAACATCTGTGGTGTGCTGCAGGCTGTTTAACCAGTTGTCTTGCTTACTGCAGTGCTTTCCTGTGTAATGGGGAAGTGAGCTACTGGGAGAAATGATCGGATCACAGCTTCCAATCAGTTAGGCTGTGTGGTTGAAGTCACAGGGATGATCCCTAATGTGACTCTGAAGAAAAATTTTTATATTTACTGTCTTAAGATGCTTCAAACTCCAGAATGCGTAAATATGCCACATAGTAAAAACAGACCACCACTCCTTGTGGATCATGCAAGGTTTCAAGTCCCATAAATCAACAGCAAAAGGAGTTCAACACTTAAAGCTCACACAACTCTTTAATGAAGCTCATTTCATATTCAAACCTGCTTCTTTTTCTTTTGGTTTGAACTTTTTCACATAATTCATGTGTCGTGCAGTTTGGCACACCCCCAAGTACCATCTCATTAGCTGGCATGCTATTAGAGCATTTTTGCATAGTGCAATAAGTTCTAGTAGAGACAATATGTCTCTACTAGAACAAGACAAACTGAGTTGACTTTTACCACCTAATGCTTGTCCACAGCTGGCATTCCAGGTGAGCCATGTAGACAATATTTAGCATGTGAACACACATAAGATATCATAAATACTAAACGTTTAATCAAGTATACAAAGTACTGTATGTGTGTAGGAATAAAATGAAAAACAGAAAAAACAACTACTATTTTTAATACTACAGCAGTAGGAAGATCATGACAAATGGTCTGCAATGGATCTAGTTGTTGTTTCAGTGTCTAAAGAGTCAAGAGGAGATTGTTAAAGGTTGAATACTGTGCTGTTAAAAGAGTCTGAATCCATCCTGACATTACCATATGCTGATGTTGCCTTTTGTTACCTGTTAGCAATCTTCAGGAAGCAAGGTGTGGCGAAACATTCAGCTACTAACAGTGATGCGTATCACATTTCGGTCACACCAACTTGAAACATGAGAGTGATACAGTCCCTAAGCATCGGATTCACTCTGTGGGGTCACATGAAGTGAAAAATAAAGTCCTTGCAGGGTCACAGCTTAATGTCACTCTGACAAAACTGTCATGTTTGATCCCACTACTACGTACATAGTGCTATTGTTTAGCATAAATAATAAAGATAAGTTATTTCTTAATCAAAAATATTTTACCACACACTACTGTTTGGACAGTGACTTTCCAATTTCTGAACTAAAAAATGAAAAAGTAGGAGGGTCATGACCCTGACTCATAGCTATGCATATTTTATCAAGTCATTTATTATAAAGCTAATGTAGCTTTTTGTCTTTTTTTATCTATAGTTTTACAACATTTCTAAAATACACATGCTTTGTCTTAGTCAGTTTCAGTATTTAGGTAAATTTCTATCATCCTAAATGGGGTTTGGGTACTACTGCATTAGGATGTGTAGTTTAAAGTTGGCCATTTTTATTCTTTTGAACTATTTTCTCAAAAACAAAAACATGAAATAAACTGAAGTTTTTAGTTTGTTGTATTACTTTTGTTGTTTCACGTTAACCGGTACAAAAAAACACAAAAAAGGGAATGCAACTCAAAGTACCTTAAAATATCTAAACTTGTGGGAGTGCTGCACTTAATCCCTGTGAAGTAGTGAAGGCAACATGTATGCATACAGTCAGACCGCTGTCAAAGCAAATCAATGCTGGTTGATCATTTTCTATGCATATTGCAAATGCTGCTGATTAAACAAATAAAAAGTCAGCAAAGATTCTGAATGTAAAGTATTCTAGATATGACACATGTTGTTTAGGTACAACCCCCCCCCCCGAGCTGTTTCAGTTAACTGAGACAATAAGTCATGAACATATGAATGAGAATTTATTAGGAAAAGGCTACTTTGGACATTTTGTGCATCTGGCACAAGAGAAGAATGTTTGTAGTTCTCTTCAAACTCCAGGGAGTATTTAAGTTTTGAAAAATATTCACCAAACAAACTTCTGAAGTATTGCCCTTTTACACTAAAACAGATCTGCTCAGTCCTTTGGTGTGCAAACTGAATCTTTTAACAACATGTGTGGGCTCTCTCTTCTTTGCTCTGTACTTTTGTCTGGATCACGAGAGCTGGCAGCTGTTCAGGAATGAGTAGCCATGGAAATTCAGCCACTATGCTCACATCTCACAAAATGTAAACAAATAGCTCCCAGTGAAATGTCTTTCACAAGACTTTCTCACACCAGGACAAAAATGTCTATCATTTTAATGAAGCACTAAGTCAGAAAAAATGAGTGAGCATTCACAAAGCCAGCACCATCAAAGATAAATTGTCCTGCAATGCTGTTGACATGACAAAAGACCACAGTACTGGCTGAACACCAGGCTTACCATTACATCATAATGTGCATTTATTTTGTATATTTTTTATGCAAGTTTCTCTTTTTGTTCTGCTTAAGTTTACTCAAAGAGTCCCTTGTTGGTGTCATCTAGGAATTCTTTGAAGATCACATGAAAACTTTGATCACTAGATTTTGAAATGCAGTCACTGACAAGCATGAGTTTATTCTCATTTGTCTCTGTGTTAATATAAATAGACGAGTGTATCGGTGAAACTTGTTTCTAAATCACACGTGGGAAGTAAAAATTGTGATTAATCATAGGATTCACTGTCAGATGTGATGAATTCTGCATGAGCATTCCCGTACACCCAGTTCCGCTAGCATTTAAAAGTTAATGTGGTTTTCTTTTATGATTCAGAATCCACAAAATATGCATGGTGGATATTGATATTATGCAATGTTGAGTTTTTCTTGGTTTAAGCTTGGAAGCACAATACTTAGAATGTACCAAATAATTTATTGACTAATGATTTTATTTTTCATTATAATATTTTCAGGTAAATAAATATAAAAATGCAACATACGTTGTCTTTCGTACTGCTTGCTCTAAGTGAGATTTTTCAGGGCTCCCAAATAATACAAGGCTGTGTTTTTTATAAACTTACCCTCAATGAGCACACTTTATATCGTCTCTGATGCCTGGAAATTGAGTTGATAACATAAATGACTGTAATGAGACTGTCATACAGAAACAGCCTGAGGTCAGAGGTCTCTTCTGACATGTTGCAAGACTTACTGCCACAAAAGATCCTTCCTGGCCACAGCATCAACATCTACAAGAACTCTGAAGATAAAACATGTAATTTCCCTTTGTGGATAAATAACGTAGTTTTTAATTAAATTAAAAACTGTCAACCACCTTGTTCAGTAGGCATGTGACTTAACTCAAGATTTTCATGTGTCCTCACATGAAGGAGAAAAATCCAAAATATTTTGGTATATATTGTTTAAGTTTTGGTTTTACTACTTCTTCTTTACAGAGTAACTTCCCTCCGTCAACCTCTTCTTTCTGTTTTGAAATGTATTTCATCACGTTGTGTGTCTTAATGTTCGTAGGTGTGAAATTATTTGACAAATCTTGCAACTTTGGATTCCCAAAGTCGTTTTTGGTCACAATTGATTAATGTATAATTAGAAGTATAAATTATTAAGGACAATTGTCAAATTTCATCAGGTTATAAAATGCAGGATACATTTTTGCATACAATTCCTGTAAAAATGCATTTTCTTGAGATTCTATGTAAGGCAATATGGGAAAGCAGTTGTGCAGTAAAAGAAAAAAAAATAATACATGATTTTCCATGTACAAAAACTTTAATGTGAAAAATTGAAAAGTGGTGTGCATTTGTGTCCACATGCTTTACACTGATGTCTCATAATTAATTCACATCAATTTCTTCAAGTAGCCAGCTAGTAGTGTAATGTAATTTAATCAAACATGTAAGTCTTAAAATATACAATGGTTTTGATTGAAGTGAAAGGTGGACGTATTTACTCATGGTGGCTGATTTCAGATCCGCATCACCATTTTCAGATATTGTTTTTTTCCATTCCCAGGTATGCACTATTTTCTGTCAGTCTCTCTCATGACATCCTAATAAAAACACTCTGGAATGTATTTGTAAATGTGAACAAGTACAAGGGTAAATCATTCTGCAAGGCACTGTACATATATGCTGCCACTGCATTTGCTCAGCTTTTGCTTGCAGTCATAGTAGGACTCGCCTCAGAAGTGGAAATATTTACATATTGCAATGGAAAACCTCAATTCTTGTAACAACCAAAGGCAATTCTCACTTCCATTTTCAGAGAACTTCTGCCTTTTTCTAAGGCAGCTGTGACATTTACTGCACCTAACAAGAGGGAACAAATGTTGGCTGTGTGCTGATGTGTTGTGGTGATGATGAGCTGCGAAAAAAGCTCTGTAAACTACCAATAAATTTGTTTTAAAAAGGAATCAATGAAACCGCCTTTAAAAGGTTTAGAAAGTGGTGCAATAGTTTGAGATTTTGTGTGGTTGTGTTTATTATTATCAGCATGATCTTTGTGGATTTGTGTCTTCCAAACAAATTTATGTAATCTTTACCTGAATTTACAGGTTAGTGGGTCAGTGGGTCCTCCACTCAATGTTACGTTGCACACAGCAATATAAAACAATCTAGTTTTTGAAGCTAAGATGTGCAAAAAACTGAAAAGACTGAATGAGGGACTTTTATTCAAATCATCTTTTCTAATTTTAAATAATAATGAAAAAAACAAACGGATATGATAATACAAGTGCAGAATCTTTTATTTGTCCTTTGCATAGCAGTGATATCACTTTTTGTGTTAATGAGAGCCAAATAGAAAAAACGTGTCTACGTCCTGCTTTTATTATGAACCAAACCCACAGCAGTGCAACGAAATAATAAGGCTGTTCTATCAGCAGTGAGACAAAGATTCAGCCTTTCAGTGAGCTGAGCCAAGCTCATTATAGTGACCTATTTCTAACAAAGTATTAGATTCCACTTAATGTACGTGGCTAAACATCACATATCTGCCCTTTTGTTGCTCTGGAAGACTGTGGTTTCAGATGAAACACTTGATTAAGCAAATTGAAAAGCTCCACTAAGGAAGTATTAAGTATTTTCTATGATAGTGACAAAAAATGCTATGTCTGCATTCATTAATTCAAATCATCTTAGCTTGTGAGTTTAGCACTTAAATCAAATGGCAGTTTACAAGACAAAAAGGTCTCAATACATTCACATCTGGTTTTAATTCAGTTCAGATTATTACTGCTGATTCCAATATAATCCAAATTTACAGCCAAAATCAGATCCAGTTATACTTTTTTCCGTGAATGGTCCTGCCCTTAACATATAGGTGAGCTGTAGTTTTAAACTGGAGAGCTGGCACCTCTTTGATGTGCCATGAGCTTCTTAAGTCCTTGTTAAGAGGCTCATGGTACATCATCAGCATTGACTAAATAAAGGTTTCTGTGTGTCGCACAGATCCTAACAATATGCACGCCCTTCTTACTTTTTCTCATCATTAGATATGGAGGTACTTCCATGTTCAGGTCATCTAAGAAATTTACAAAAAAGGCTTGACTCTGATTTTCTAAACCGTTCACACGTTGATTCATGTAATCAAAACATCCCATAAGTTGGCTAAGGTACTTAAACAACTTACAGGTGGCTAAAATCACTCCTAAGAAGCTCATGTCTTAACTGCAGCTTATAAAGCAGTTAATCAGAAAAGATTAACCCTTTCAGGGTAAAGGCAGCTGTATTGTCTGAAACCAGAATTTACTGTGCACAGTTGGAGGTTGGGGAGCATCTATGACCAGCAGATTTAAAGCATTGCTACAGATTCTCAGTTCCATTGAGGTCTGGACTTTAACTGGACCAATGCAACACTTCATTCAACAGTAGCTCTGACTGTATGTTTACAATTGTTTTAGTGCTGGAAGGTGAACCTCTCTTCCAGTCTGATGGCTTTTGTGTTTACTCAGTCAGGTAACAAGAACCCAGAGTTTAGCACTGTATCTCTTACCAAAAAGCAGCCTCTCAGCATGATGCTGCAAAAACTATATTTTACTACATGGACCGGTGCTCAGGGTTGGTTTTAGAGCTGTCAAAGTTTTGTATGTAGGCCAAAAAGTAAAACAATGCTCTCATATAACCACAGCACAATTTGTAAACTTTGTCATGACCCCTTCACAGTCTGAACAAGTTTGAAACAGGACATACAATAGATTTAATCTGGTTAGTCTTCAGTGACTAATAGTTTTGGGGAGCAAAACTGGGGAGCAAAACTGAACCATTTGCTCCCCAAATCTGGGGAGCAAATGGTTACAAAAAAGGCTTGACTCTGATTTGCTCCCCAAATCTGGGGAGCAAATGGTTCAGTTTTCTTTTCACCTGATTCTCCGACTGAGGTGTAACTCTCTGCAGCTTTTCTAGAGCTACCATAGATACCACTTGGCTGCTTCGCTGATTATCGCTCTTCCAACAAACCCTGCTCAGAGTTCATTCACACCATCATGCCAGTCCTCTCTACTGTCTTCATGATGCTCAGTCCCCAGCAATAGAGCTGCATTTATACAAAGATTAAATAACTTATTTTCATAATAAATGTCTGAATACAACTGGTAGCACTAGATATTAAGGGTGTCAGATTAAAAGGGGTTTGAAAACATTTTGCACTCTACAGGGTTTTTTTTTCAAAAATTCATTTGCAAGATTCTGTAACCTCTGGGTCACAAGCAGCAGCTACCACTGTTAAGCCACTTAGGTGTCTTGCAGCAGAACAAATTTACTTAAGGATATAAACAAAGTAACCTGAACTTGAACCTAATGATGATATACAGTTGGCAAACTATGATGGGATGACTATGAGTTTATGTTGTTGTGGTCATTTAGAAACTAATTTCCATACTTCTTAAGTAGTACTAAAACATTCTCAGCCTAAACCTGTTTCTAAAGTCCTTTAGGGCCGGGCTCTTGTAGTTTCACAAACTGATGTCTGCACAACTATTTACCTGCAAAACTAAAATTTTATTTAAATTGTTTAATCTCCAGTAATCACCAATTTTTCTCCATTTTACAGAACACAAACTGAGTATTAATGTTTAATACATTAAGTTCAGTTTCAAGCATACACTTAAAAATGTAGTCACTGATTAAGAGCATTGACTCAATTTTTCCCCTGCGTTTCAGTTGCACTATTGTTTATTCAAAAATTGCTAAAACACGCACACATAAAAACACAGTGAAACAGTTTTCCTTTAACATTTTATTTGAAGCTTATAGAACATCTGAAGATAGAATATCTTAAATATTACATGTAATAAGACATATCAAAGATAATTAATACATTCTATGACAGCGACAGAGGAATGAGTGTTTATGTGCCATTTTAAGCTAGCAGTGGTGTGTAGTGTTATGCGTGGGCTGAGATGGGGTGACTGAGGCCACTGAAGTACGACTTCTCTCGTTCACTCATCAGCTCAAAGTGCAGCGGCTGCTGGCAGAAGTTGCATTCTGCCGATGAGTGGGGCTTCAGCCCGAGGCCCGACTCCTTCCATGTTTGCACCAGCTTCTCTGAAAACAAAACAAAAAAAACAAGAGAAGCGTCAGTAAAGGTAAATATGCAGCCTGTTACAGTTTAATTGAATCAACTACTCAATCTTAATATTGTGTGTCACATGTAGATGTTTTATCATCTTACCAACAAAGTATTTCATCATCTCCGGGGTATGGTGAGGGGTTGGGGCAATGCGCAGAAGCTCCTCCCCTCTTGCAACAGTGGGGTAGTTGATGGCCTGCACATAGATGTTGTGGCGATTCATCATGATGTCACACACCTCTGTGTTTTTCTCAGCGTTTGCCACCTGAGAGCAGAAAGTCACACAAGATGATTAAAGAGCAGTCATCAGGGGTGTCTTATGTGGAGCTTAAAGCTAATCAGGCTGTCTGTACTTAAAGTGTTTTCGTTTGATGAGATTAAGCTGTGAACTAAATCGTAGATTACCCGAACGGGGATAATGTGGCTAGGGCAGTGCACAACAGGCAGCCCTTCGTCCATCAGCATCTGTCTGAGCAGCTGCACGTTGCGCTGATGTTTACGTCTCAGCATGCGGCCTTCTTCCCCTTTCAGGGTCTGGATCGACTGCCGGGCCCCGGCCAGAAGCATCGGGGGCAGGGAGGTGGTGAAAATGAAACCGGCTGCGTAGGAGCGCACAGTGTCCACGAGGGCAGAGGTGCTGGCGATGTAGCCCCCGACACATCCAAAAGCTTTCCCTGGAAAACAAAATGGCCAATAATTTTACAAATGCTTCCAGAACTTAGAATCAAGACAAAAACATTCGTGAAACCAACAAGCTTCCTGAAGCAGCCGATGCACAGAGTAGCAGAGCTGATGGGTTAAGCTCGACAGTGACACAGTAACTCAATAAGAGTGCACTAAGAGAGCATACAGTTTCCTAGCAACAGCACAACTACTTATGCTCCTTCAAGCACACAGGCATATTGGATGGCACTATTGAGGCTTAATCCTCAGACAAGCATAAACACAAAGAGCAGGATGAGTCATGCAAACTGGGAACAGCTGTTTTGGTTTAGAAATATAGTCCTGGATAAAAACAGAGGTAGCTCAATAATATCCCAAAAGGAATTGAAAGCCCAAATATCCTATTAAAAATCACTACTTTGTTTAGTAGATATTGCATGCTGACCTAGAGTTCCTGAAATTATATCCATCTTGTGCATTACGCCATCCCTGTCTCCGATTCCTCCTCCTCTGGCCCCGTACAGACCCACAGCGTGAACCTCGTCAACGAAGGTGATGGCACCGAACTCATGAGCCAGGTCGCACATCTCCTCCAGGGGGCACACGGCACCTGTTCCAGAGAAAACCAGCACAACATAGGTCACAATGCAGCACTTCGAAGGACATTTGATAGGTGTTGCCAGACAAGTAAATGAAAACTGACCATCCATGGAGTGGACAGTCTCAAACGCCACAATTTTGGGTTTGGTGGGGTCTCCTTTCTCCAACAGCTCTCTGAGGTGAGCCACGTCGTTGTGGCGGAAAATAAACTTCTTAGCACCACTGTTCCGGATGCCCTGGATCATTGACGCGTGGTTGCCTGCATCCGAGTAAATCTCACAACCTGATGTTGTAAGGAAAGATAGTTAGTGAAAAGTTACATTTAAAAGCCTAGGCAATTTTGCTTCACCCCCTCCAAAAAACCTACCAGGAAGCATCTTGGCGAGGGTGAAAAGTGTGGAGTCATTGGCAACAAAGCAGGAGGTGAAGAGCAGAGCGGCATTCTTGTTGTGGAGGTCAGCCAGCTCTTGTTCCAGCTCCACGTGGAATTTGCTGGTCCCAGATATGTTTCTGGTTCCCCCCGCACCTGACCCGTGCTTTTGTAAAGTGTCCCTGAAAGAAGAACACAAGCAAAGGGAAGTGTGATAATTTTGTCTGGTTTTCTAAAGCAGTACCGCAATAACAATCCACACCTTTTTCTTAGCTAGAAACTTAAGTAGGTGTGAAATTACAATGACCGAACAACAAGTATTATAATTGAGCTGCAGCATGTGTCAAAGTATGAAAACAAGGGCAGGCTGAAACAAGTTGAAAGGAAAAAAAAAACTTCTCATCTGAACTCTGACCAGCTACTTCCACTGAACCAGAGACCTGGCAGCGCTCCTGGGTGTCTGGTCATATCTAATCATCATGTAGTGTCTCTAAGCAGTTCTAGTTCTTTCTGTCCGACCTCAGCTCTTACACTGGGGCAAAAGCCACAGAGCAATCAGAGGCAAACAGGCACCATACGCAAATATTTTCTTTATTACATAACAAACCTTGAACCTAGAAAGTAGAACAAATGTTACAATTTGAAGGCTACACCTCCATGCTCGTTGTCTTTGACTCACATGATGGACTTTACGACTCGAGGGTGTCGACTCATGCCCAGGTAGTCGTTGCTGCACCAGACGGACACTTCCCGCTTATCCTCCAGCGATCCTGTGAAGTCGTCTGCCATCGGAAATTCAGTGGCCAGGCGGTTCACAGTCTTAAACACCCTGTACGTGTGGTCATTCTTCTTCTCTACTATCTTCTTCTCAAAAAAGTCATCGTACTGGAAGCGGGACACTGCAACAAACCAGGAAGTTAAGACTTGCATGATATGTTGCAGAAGTAAATGATGCAAAGCTCAACAGTCAAATAAAACCTACTTCTGCCAAGCAAGTTGTCCTGCAGCAGGTGGGTGACCCTCTTGGGATGCTGCTTCAGGAGAGTCTTCATCAAATTACTTTGCTCTCCCACTTTACTGGTGATGGTCAAGGGTGGCTGTTTCAACTTGGCAGCGGAAATCTCTAAAATAGGTGAAAATGACAAAAAGAGAAAAGAAAAAAACAGTATTAGATACAGCACAGCAGACAGAGTTAAAATTTCCTAAATTTACCATACAGCTCAC
Organism: Xiphophorus hellerii; assembly: GCF_003331165.1. Classification (NCBI taxonomy): domain Eukaryota; kingdom Metazoa; phylum Chordata; class Actinopteri; order Cyprinodontiformes; family Poeciliidae; genus Xiphophorus; species Xiphophorus hellerii. Next base: position 12,362,119 of record NC_045691.1, on the reverse strand, counting down.
CTTTCTGAACAGTGCGCACTTCCTCAACATCCTCCTGGAACTCCATGGTAACCTGGCGGACCACACCGCTGTTCTTCTGCTTCATCTCAGCAGCCAGAAAGGGGCATTTGGAAGCCACCGCCTGGCCTGTAGTTGGCACAGGATGACCAGTAGGCAATTTGGACTCTACTCCCACTACAGGGACTGGAAAAAAAGGATACAACATTTGATGTGCATGGTTAAAACCAACATATTACAACTGGCAAGCTAACTCATTCCAGCATCTGTAAGATTTATCTCATTATTAGGTGGCTTCAGTGTATTTATTCATGCTCACCTTCATTTCCAGTCTTGATTTCAGTCGTCTGATTGGAAGTTGAAGAGCACAGGGCCCGTGCCATTGATGGAGCCATAGGTTTTGAAGCCAGCTCCATCATGATGGGACATCGTTGAGCATACGTCACCATGGATTTCCTGGACTGCTGGAAAAAAGCCTGTGGCACGCATGCCAGAAAGGGACAGCGACGGACTATAACTTCCATTATCGTCAACGATGATGAACGTTTAGAGACCTAAAGGAGAGAGAAGAAATGTAACCAACATAGAATAAGATGCTGAAATCGCATGCACTAAAAATGATCCATGAGGAAGAAATATTAAGTGAAGCTACGTTAAGTATCGAGAATCACCTGTTCTTAATAAAAGATTTCTCCTAGACAGTAAAGTGCACATAAGACGCTGAAAATCCTATGACATAATAAAATAAATCTTCGAGGATCTAAAAGTTTGGTCAAAATACAAACATAATAAAAATGCTATGTATCTAAAAATAAATAAGAAAAAGACAACTAAATTTCTTATACTGATCACGAAATGTGGCTGTATGTTATAGAGACATTATGATCATGCATCATGTTCCCTGTTTTTTTTTTTTTTTTCTGTGGATCTTGATCTTAAATTTAGGTCTGTGTCATCGTAAGATTTATTTTTTAACAACACAGAGAATGATAATTTTGGACATACAAGACTGTCCAAAACAAAACATCTCTAAAGAGTGTTTTGTCTTGCTTTTGACTTAAGCTCATTAATCATTACCAAACACGGCAACTAGGGTCTGATGACGATTATTTAATAAACAAAAGAGTTGCCTTTTGCGAAATTTCCGAAACTCTGATTCCCACCCAGACGCTTTTTTCCAGATGACGCCGGTTTGACGACATTCCCGGAAATACAACTCACCACGAAGTATTCCATTGTTCTAGTGGAAGAGCTCAAAAAGTTGGAAGGACTTTGTAATAAAAGGTTAATTGAACAAATAATATAGTATATAAACGTTTTATTTCCGGTTCTAATGTTATCATTTCAGACTTTTACCCTCTCAACCCCACCTCAAGGAAAAACAATCACAACGCTTAAGATATTAACACAACCACTGTGACGACCTTTGTAATTTTGATTTTAACTTAGGTGCCGTTTACTAAAGTTATCGAAATCGCATCAGCACACCATAGTAAAAATAATGTTATTATTATGTTAGCTATAATAACATAAATATATGTTGTAATTTGGCAAACCTTAGACTTTTTTCCTAACAACTAAAACAGCTATTTCGACACGCGTCTGGTATTACAGTGTAGAAAATAAATGAACGGTATATTTTACGCGCAATGTGGAAATAATGTGAACATCAGAGCCTCTTCGTTGATCCTTGCCGGTTGACCTAGCTTGACGCTAGCTGCACTGCCATATTAAGCAACCAGAAGTAAGTATGCAACCGCTAAGAAAATACATTAAAAACTCACCTTTTAAAAATACGAACAGAGTAGCAAATTCCTCACGGGTTCGGTAGGGCGGAAGAAATCAATATAAATGTTAAATAAATGTAATGCCTGGTCAGAATTACTTGTTGTTTCTGTTAATGAAGAGAGCGAGAACGCCGCGTTATCCTGCACTGAGGACGAACGAAGAGGACGAGGACGAGCAGGGGTTTATAGAACTGCACGGCATGGCTGAGTCTCGCGATATTTGCGTCATATACGTCATTTAGTCAATGACATGATTACGGTGGAAAGAGGTTTTAATCACGAGTAAGCTTTAGTTTTTATACCCCAGAGAGTTAAGAATGCGAAGAAGTTGATCTTTGACTATAATGCATAAGTATTTAAAGCCACGATCAAAGACAACTTGTAATCTATAAAGAAATCTTATGATAACTAATCAGATAACTAATGACAGAATTTTCGAGGTAAAATTCACACAATTCAAAGCTTTTAAAAACCATTTTAAACTATTTTGTATTTAATCTAACAATTAAACACCTTTTTTGCAATAATCAATTTGTATCTTTTCAAAATTTAATGCTATTAAAAATATTTAGGCCCTTAAAGATTATGTCTGTTTTTCCCCTTCTGGCACTTTTACATGTTTCAGATTTTAAAACTAATTATATGCTAAAGTCAGTTTTCACATGATTATGTCATTTATTAGGCAAAACCTTTCCAAGTCAACAAATCCAAGTTCATATTGGAAAAGAAATAATTTCCCTTTCTAAATCACTTTATGTTAAAAAGTCTCAGTCTGTCCTGAGACTTCTCTTGTTGTACAAAGTCAAGTATAATGCAACACTGCCACTCCCTAATCTTTTGCTGCCCACTGCTTACTAGTTGCCTGAGAGACCGCTTGTAAACCTTATCCTGTGTACAAGAAAGACATTCAGCTGTTTGTCAGTATTTCTAATCGTTCTGCTAAAGAAACACCACTCATTTTTACTCAAAATGATCATACTGTAAGATTATGGTCAGATGGTAAAATATTAAAGAAGATAAATAATTTTTATGATGCACATTACAATTAATGATAGTAATTATGAAGGTCAAAAGACTATCCTGGTGCTAGATCAAATGGTTGTCAGTTCAGACATGACTCAAAAGCAAACATTACAACACTGTTTAGTGGGATTTCAAGTCAAAGGTCAGTTTAGACAGTTCATCTGACATACAAATATGTATAAGTTGCAGCAGCACAGTAATGGATAGATCAATATTTCACCATATGGATACATGTGGAGAAACATATGCTTCTTCTATATAAGGAACCCTGAGTGTGGGGATATTTTACATGATCACGAACAATACTGTGATTGACTTGAATGAATTTATCAATCATGCATACAAAACGTATGCATGACTGATAAATTCAGGTCATCTGTGGCACCTCAAATGTGCCACTCTCGCCATCCTATTCACTCAGTGACACCATCATGTGTCACTGATTAAATAGAAAAAGTTAAAAGTAACACAAATTTGAGATTTATGAAATTGATTAATTCTACTGATATTTTCCAATAGCTAAGTGCTCTCATTCTCTAAACCCCCACCATAATCACAAACTGAGTGCAACAGCTGCCTAAGGAGGTTTTGCAAGAAATTATTTCTATTTCTATTCTATACTACAGACCAGTATTATAATTATTTCTCAGAGGTTGACAAGAAATAATTACTAGAAATCCTTGTTCTGTTCTATAAAACAGATTTGCAAAACACTAAAACCAAAAAAGGAAAAAACAACTTAACTCAGACTGAAGTTCAGAAGGTTAAAAATTAACTTTACATGTAAACAAATTCACATTACCATTATTTAAGGTTCCCCTATTTTTAATAAGTGGAGGTTTAGTACTTCCTAATGAACTTTATGCTCAGTAGGAAGTAAATTACAAAATATGATACGACTATGACACATGCACAAATCAATTTTAAAAGCAAAAAAGAAAGAAGGATAAATATATAATAACTAGAAAGATGGAAAGGTATTTGCTATCTACAAAACAAAAACAAAATGAAAAGGAAAAGGTGTACATTTTCTACAAGATTCAACTTTTCTTTTATACTAGCATTTACAAATATTGCTCATTGAAACATACATAGGATATAAAATAAATAGTTAAAGAAGTTTTTATTTTATATTGAGGTGAACTATTTTAAATGTAGAAAGCATTTGTGCCTTCTGTTGTTGTTCAATCTTTTGCACCTCCAGTGTTCTGCTGCCCCCTGCTGTTCATACCAGGCTACTAAATTAAAGCTATATAATTATTGTATTTTATCCAGTTGAGAAAATACAATAATTTAAAGACTAAAAGTTGTAAATAATCTACAAGTGCAAATGATTATTGAACAATTAAACGTTTTTAGTTTACTAGATTATTGGAATGCTAGAGTTAACGTTTGTTCATTCTATTTTATGTTTTGTCTATAGCTACAACTTCTCATTCTTTTTAGCAACTTATCAAGAGTTTTTATGTTTGTGACCACACAATAAAAACTGAATAAATATAATGTGAAGTTAGAACCAGATGACTGCATTTCCAGTATTGCCTCAGAGGCTTTTCTATCCTTAAAGGGAACTTTTCAGTCTTGATGCTTTGTTTACATTTCTGGCCTCATGTGACTCTGACCACTTCCATATACAGCTAAGCAAGAAAGTAATTATTTAAGATAACATGAATCCCATAGCCCCGTGCCTGTGGGGAATCACTTTTTTAATCAAACATTTTAAGAGCAGCTCAGTTTGATTCAATTAAATAAGTACATGAATACAGAAACATTTACAACGGAATTCATTTAATTTTGTTTCTTTTTGACTGGTTAAAACATTTGTATCGGTGCAATACAAATGTTTGGTACAATACAAAAACTTGGTATTGGTACAATACAAAAACTTTTGTTTTTGTTCAAAAATCAGTTTGAACAACAGTAAATTAACTCAAGACAAGAAAGAAAAAATCCAAAATATTAAGTAGTTGTGAACACCTAAGGGCAAGTTTTATTCTAAAACCATGATTTTAGATATATATAAGATGTTATTCTTGTTTTAAATTGTTAGATTTTTTTTAGTGCTTCTTTTTCCCTGACCAAGTGGTCAGATGATTAAGGAGTATATCTAGCATGACATATCACATGACAGCCATAACTGAATGACGCTTTTTGTCACTACTTTTTTTCCTGTCCGTGTAATAGTTGATAAAAATAGATGGCAGAAAATAACTATAATCTTTCATCTACAGTCAAGAACAACAAAAAAAAAAGAATTGTCCTTTATTGTAGGGATTAGGATATCAACCTACAATAAAACATATTTGGTCTCTAAAATTATTCAAATACACAAACCCAAACAGATTGTACACTGTCATTATTAATTAAACTGAAGGCAAACCAAAATGGAAAAACTTTTTTTGTTAATCTATTTTTAGCAGTGCCAGCCAACAACTGATTGCTTCACCCAGAACATGTGTATGTTTACATGTTTCTGTGGAATATCCTCTCTCCTGCCTTGAAACTAAGCAATGAGTGGAAAACTACATATACAAAGTAAAATACCAGTCCAGTGAACACAACTGACCTTTTACTTACTTGAATGGAGGGGACTTAAGAAGAAACCAGTTTAGCCTAATTTGGTGTCAACTGGTGAGAAACAAAAACTGCTGTTTTATACTTTGCATGTAAATATGTGTTTTACATCATACGCTGCATGTATCAAACTCAAGGACCAAATTTGACCAGCCCTAGGTCTTTAAATACATAATATCTCCAAGACAAGTAGCTATGTGCTAGTGATATTGATAATATTGTAATATTGATAAATATTTTATCAAAGCTGTTTTTCTCTACTGCCAAATTAAATCAATATGAAATATGTTCAACATTAATCAATTTTAAGAAGTACTCATTGAATAGACAGGTGCTTATTACTATTTTAACAGTTTAGTCGGTAGTTTTACCAATAAATTTAGCCACATTCATAATCTTGATATGGGCCAAATTGAAAATGAGTTTACCCTGCTGTATGTGATTTCAAATTGTTGCATGTTATCACAGTATTTTATCTACACTTTACAAATTTACATATTTTTTGTTAAAGAAATAAATATTTAAAATATTACTCCAGCTATTTCAGATATACTTTTTCTAAAAAAGAAGAAAAAAAGTATCTATATTACGTATTTTGGTTTGTTTCGGAAAGCTTCATGCTTTCCTCAGAGTCGCAGACTGTGTTGACGTTGCTTTATCTTGTCTTTTCAGTATGTCTCTGAAAAATGGAGGCAAAAATAATTTATACATTTTCGTAAATAAGAGGACCCTCTTCCTCTCATGAGCTACTTCATGCTCCACCCTGTGTGAACGCTGGAGGCGGGCGGAGCTCCTTGGCTACTCGCAGCAGTGGGTTCAGGACGGTAGACTTCCTCCTTCAGTCGGCGAGGTGGAGGAGATTTGTCGGTTTCAGGACGGGTTCTGGGATAATAAAAGCAGCCATGGTGCCAGGCGTGTCCGGTGTAGTCGTGTTGGTCATCTGTGCCTCCATGTCCAGTCTCTGTCTTTGGTGAGTGTGGCTGATTAAATTGATAAACCGTCGCCGCTTTCTGACAGCTGGTTAGCCGCAGAGGTTAGCTTCAGGCGGGGTCTCGCACGGCACACGTCGGGACGAAGCAAACCTACAGTCCCTTAATTAGAGGCTGACAGTCTCTGAAAAATGGTTATTTATTATGGAATTTTGTCAACACTAAAACGTTTTTTCTTTAAACTATTTGTTTCAGCAATCTAAAGGAATACTAACCAATATAATCACTTTAATATCGGGTTGGCAGTTGGGAAAAGCCTACGACAAAACTAACTTGTCGAACTTTTAAGCAAACTAATTTAGCTACAAAGTGGTCGTATATGTATTTTATGTACTTATGTTATTTATTTAGCTTTCTTTTTAAAAAATTGGGGAAAACATTAACCAGAGCATTTTACTTTTACTGGAAAGGTAGGGGCCGCTTTCCCTATTTGTGATTGGATCCAATCCCCTGGCAACAGGATGTATGTCACTTCCCGTCTGTCTAAGGCCAGAATATACTTCAAGTTAATGTTGACGAGTTTATTATAGAATTAGAGAAAATGTAAGTGTTGCGTATTTTTATTTCTTTTAATGAAAACTGAGTTGTATGTAAATGATGCATATTTATTGTTCTAAATTATAGTTGCTATGTTAAAATAGGTTAGTGAAAGTAACTTTTCTTATTGACTGTTCTTATTTACATCTGAAAGAAAATCAATCAAAGAAACAAACAATCAACATACTGAACCAAGCTTTCATTTCTGGTTGTAGTGAAGAAAATTCAAAGCACTATTTCCACTTGGAAACCACATCTGCTCTTCAAAATATGTAATCTTCTAGCTTGAACAGCCACACATTTATTTAATTATCTGTTTGTCTATTTGAGTTGAATTAAACCAATTAATCATTGTGTACGTATGAATGCGTATGTGTGGTTTTGGTTTCGACTCTCTGAGCCCAACAAATGCTGATATAAAGCCTAGCCATTATCAAGTAGGCTATTTCAATGCACCACTTACATTACGTAGTGTGGTTATATTGCTAAAGAGTATACAATTACCGCCTGCAGCAATACTTTTAAATATTATGTTATTCATTGGAAGTCTCACGGAACTAACAATACAAAAATAGTTCCAAGATCAAAAGCAGCAATCCCATGCTTACTTTTAGTTTGTCTGAAAGTAAGCCTGGTAAACAGCAATTAGAGTTTAACCCTATATGGTAAGGAAAACATAAAATGTAGTTATTTTTAGCAGTATGTAAGTCTAAGAACAAAATAGAACTTGCTGAAAACTCCCACAAAGTTTTGCATATCTTTACAGGGCATTTCTAAAGTACTCATTCATGTTTAACTTTTCCACTTTTTTGTCACACTGCAGCCACAAACCTCAGTGTATTTAACTTGGCATTTTATGTTACAGACCAATACAAAGTAATGCTGAATTGTAAAGGGAAGATATGTTTTCTTGATTTTTAAACATGCTTTGTAAATTCAAATCTCAAAGGTGTGGTAACCATTTGTATAAAGCTCCCCTGAGTTAGAGCAAGTTGTTCATCATTATTCTCTTCACTCTAATTGAAAAATAGATCAAAGTCAGCCTAGATGGAAAGTGACTGAACATCAATTTTCTTATTGGAAGGTAAACTTCATCCCTAAGCCAAAGGCTTTTGGCAGCCTTTGAAAGGTTATCTTCCAGGCGTGATCAATATTTAGACAGTTTTATCTTCCTATGAACTCTGACCAGTTTCCCTTCCCTACAGAAGTAAAGCATCCTTACAACATGAGTCTACAATATAGATATGGTGTGTTCAGGATTGTGTGCAGTCTTGGTTTTCTGTCACTGCACACATTTTGTTTGCATTAGTGCCTAAAAGTTATCCTTTGGTTTGATTTGACCAGAGCACATTTTTCTGAGTTTTCACAGTGTCCTATAATGCAGAAGTTTTCACGTGTGGGAGAGCTATCGCCCATAAACATGATCATACTTCCTTGTTTTTTTGTTTTTCATTTTGCTTGGTCCAGACCAGTGATCTCCAACTCTAGTCCTCAAGGGCCAATGTGATGCAACTTTTAGATGTCTCTCTGCTTCATCACACCTGGCTCCAATATTAGCTCTTTAGCAGAGCTCTGTAGGGCTTGACTACATGCTAGTGAGACATTTTCAGTGTTTAGTTCAAGTGTGTAGGACGAAGGACACATCTAAAAGTTGCAGGACTCTGCCCCTCGAGGACTGCAGTTTGAGATCTATTCATTTTGCCTGGCATAGACTTGATGAAGTTAGCTAAATGTTTAAAGTTACTTATTCTGGTTTATTTATTTCCTCATGTGTCAGAGCTGTGGAGGAGCGGCATGTAAACAAGTGTGATTGACAGCACTGACTGTTAAACTACTGGTTCTGGCTGGTTGTTTCTAGTTAGCACTGGGAGAAGGCAGATGAGTTTTTTTCTTTTTCTCAGATTATCTGCCTTGTACCATACTGTGACAACATGGTGGCAGTTTCAACAAATATGTAAAATAAAAATATTTTTCATAAAAGTTATGTACTGCAATTTTAAGAAAATGCTGCTTAATTTTACAACATGATAGGAATGTTTTCTCTTAATGCACACACACGCGCACACACGCCCCCACACACTCCTACCCTGTCTTCAGTCGACAACAGCCTGGAAACCCCAACTTTCTCAATAACCTCACTTATCTGAGGCACCTGAAGTTCCCCTTTTTGTGATGTCACAATCTCCTATTCATTTTACTCGAGGGTTATATACAAGAGAACAGCTGAGTATCTCCTCAGTAACTGTATTAAAATATTTCTTTTCTTTAAAAGGCGGAATATACCGGATCTGTTATTTAGGCAGGTTTCATGTTGTTTCAACATGTATGTAAGGTCAATCAATGTCAGGGTTGTATAAATTTGTTTTTCAAGTCAGCTCACTTTAATTTAGTTTTCTACATAGTGTCAATTTGGTGCTAACTCTAAGTTCAAACACTTTACTAGTGCAATTCATCATGTTGACTGAGTTGATTTCAGGATTCATTTTTTTCTTTCCTAAGCTGATTAACAGGATATGTTTAACCAAATTAAACTATATTATAATAATATAAAGAAAATGTTCAAGAAGATGGTTAAATGGATAATTCTAATAAAGAATTTAAAAAAATCCGATATAAATGAATAAGACTTAAAGAATATGGTGACCCGATGTAGACATTTTAAATAATTGCACATTCAAGGGAAGCCTTATTGGTGTTTGTAAATTCATGCTGGTTTTTAAAATTTCTTTGAGAAGTTGTTTCTTTGCAAGTAAAATAGTTGTGTCTTTTTTAGTGTGCCATATGTGCTTTTCTTTGTCTGTCAGCAATAGGTATTTAAATCAATTATGGTATTTCTTTTGTCCTATGGCAGATAAAATAATTTCAGTGTCCCTTCGGGTACTCTTTAAAAATATATTTGTTTACCACAACCATGTAAAGCATGACTGAAAACTGCACCCTCTAAGCAAATCAAGTTAAATTGACTCCATTTAGAGGATTATCATTGTCATCTCTTTGGCCTGCAAATCTGCTCCAACAGGACGTTGTGTTGTGACTCTTTTAACCGGTGTAAGATGGTGCTGATGGTAGCTGAATGCTGCACTCCATGATCTGCAGTTTGCTAATTTTGTTAAATCAAGATTATTTTATTCAATGTCAACATGTAAGCAATTAGTAAACTTGGGGGTTTAAATCAAGAAAAATAAAAAAATGATTTTTATGTGAATATCAAAGCTACAAACTGTTCCAGGCCACATGTAAAAAACATTAACTCAATCGTTAATCATTGTTTCAATGCCATGAAATTTAACCATTTAGTCATTCATGTAGATGCCTATAAGTATGATCGTCTGCCCTTTTTTGTATAATGAATAGTTTAAAAACCATCAAATATTTACTTACTTCATTGCATCCAGTATATTTCCCCATGAATTCTAATACATTTCTCTTGGTGTTTTCTCCTACAGCATTGGATTTTGACTGTTTACCATATAGGGATTCATACAATAACTACCATAACTATAAAGAGTGCAAGAGAGGATTTTGCTGTGGTTCCTGTACAAGCAGAGATTGCTGTTCCGATTTTAGTCGAAGACTCAGTGAAGACGCTCAAGAAAGATGGTAGGTGATTTAATTTCTCTTTGTATCTTCATATATCAATTCACAATGTATATAAATGGGGAGCGAGTTGGTCCAGTAGTTGTAATTTTGCATTAGATGTAACCTTTTGATTTTTATAATTGAGAATCTTAATCTTGAAAATAGTATACAAAATGTAGGACATTCATTTTTTAATTACATTTAAAAAATTTATTTTTTAAAATGTATTTCTAATACATTCTAAATATATTTGATATTTCCTATTTTTTTATTTGGTATATTTCTTATTTACAAATAAGCACAGATGATTTTTCAGATCAATATAAATGAGTATGTGTGGGAGTCAAAAAATGTCAACAACAATTTAAACAACCAACTAATGCTTATTTTTAACTAATATTATTAAGAATAATATTATTCTTAATAATATGTCATTAGCAGTATTATCAGATTGGTTTCGATTTTGAGAGAAAAAAATACAACCTTTTTTATTTCAGTCGTTTTGCCAAAAATAACCAAAACTTTCATATAATCAACATTTAGCCCAATTTCCACCAATTGAAACTGAAATCTTGTCGTTCTGGTAGTGAATATATTTACTCATCTTTTTTAGAAGGAATCTTTTGCCTTTCAATAATATTTTTCAGCTTTGAATCTGAAATTTTAGCATTGTGATTCCACTAATAAGCTGGCGTTTACTACTTTCTGATTTTATTGAAATCTAACCCAGAGTTGTCTTGATTACTGAAATTTCAAACTCAAGACCAGGCACTAAGAGAAGCAGCTCCATACATGATTCAATTTTTTTGATACCACAGCAACATTGAAGGCACAAGGATTCTTTCTGGTTGAGAAAAAAAATTACAACATTGGCAATATTTTAACTTCTCTTATTAGGGTTAAAGCCAGTACGTAGGGTACAGAAAATATCTCACTTAAAATAGTCACTTCCCTGTTTGGCAAAACAGGAAACAGACTAGAAGACATGTAAATAAATAGTGTAAATGTTATTATCCTTTAAAGATGGGCTCACCTTTGATTAAGTCCTGTAGTTATTTTATTTGATTATAACTGCTTATCTTTAGTGTACCATATGTGCTTCTTTTTGGCTGTCAATTTGCTGTTGATACAAATATGTTTTACTGATGAGGGACAATTGAAGGATCATTGTACAATAAAAAAAAAAGCATGGATCTGTTCCTTGCAGGGCTGATGTATTCAACATCAGTCGTGTACAAGATCTGTCTTTCTGGTAATTTTGCAAGGTATTATCTTTAGTGATCAACTATAGTATTAGGGTCGGTAACTTTTGTTTACAACTTTTTTCTGCCCTGATTGCCTTAATTGGCACTGCAGTAAAACAGAATTTAACTGTTCGGAGTTTTGTACCTGGGAAGCACATCTAGATGCAGAAAGCTGCAGGTTGTATAAATGGACTGAAGTGTCCATGAAGGCTTTTGGCATTTTATTTTTTTTTCCGTCTGCTTCATATAGAAAGTAACGTCAAACAATGGTTTTGTGTTTGCTATGGCAGTGAAAGAGGATTGCTCTCGTTTATTTATTTTTTTTCTGAATTTTCCTGTTTGTTTAAAACCTACTGCATCTTATTATTCTTGTGAGAGGGAAGTGGCTTAGTGTCTCTGCTGTTGCAGCAAATGCTACTGCTGGAGCAAATGCAGCAAGTTGGGGAAATCTGGATAGGTACGTTTGTATAAATTTTCATGCAAAAAAAAAAATATCTGAATTTTTTTAAAGAATAAATTATATCAAAATATTGTCAATTTTGACAACCAAAGTCTGATTGTAAGTGTACAAAACAAACATGATGCAGGAGCCTTAAGAACCACTTTCAGAACAAAATGACTTGATATTGTAGATTTCTGAATAAATTGTTCTCTCACACTGTTTTTGAGGACTTTGGGGCAGCTCTTCTTTATAGTTCTGCTTCAGTTTATTGGTGGTTGCAGATATGTGTTTAAACCAGGCGGTCTTGGGGACTCGGCCCTAGAAAATTTCACACCTTCTTTTGGTTTGGTTCGCTTCAAATCTGCACACCTGCAAGCACCACAAGCCACCTAAACAGTTTCTCGCTGTGGAGTTTTACCTAACAATAGTGATATCGTATATGAGAATGATGCAACAGTACTAAAAGACAGAGAGAAAGAATCAGATTTCTGCTGAGAGATTACATAATCATTGATGTCTGTTTTTCTGTCATCTTTTTATTTTTTTTAGTGCGGAGAAATTCCATGAAAATTTCAGGGATGCCTCACATGTGTACATGATTTCTGGTATTGTGGGCTCCGTCCTTTTCCTTCTTATCCTCGTCTGCTGCTGCATCTGTCCCTGCTGCTGTATTTACAAGATGTGCCGCAGGCCGCAGCGTAAGTAGTTCTCAGGAAACACCTGATTTATTTATGACTTGTATTAAGTTTATTCAGTTTTAGGATTGGCTTTCTGAATGAAAACACAAACAAAAAAGGTAGATATAATTGATTTGACTTCCACCCTATAACTATTTAAGCCTTAAATGCCATTCTCCATTCAGGACTCTACACTAACTTAACTTTTTCAACTGGTGCGCCAACCCTTTTTTATTGGGTACACTTGACTTTTATTTCAGATTGGAACAAAAAAATTGATTTGGAGCAGAAAATCTGAATTCTTCTTCAAATGTGACCTTCTCAAAAATAAGATCACATTTGCGACCTAATTGGTTACAAACACGCACTATAGATCAATGCATTTTATTATTATTTCTAAGATATTCATTATCAATTTACTATTTGCATCTGTAAATTATTAACAATCATTCTCAAAAGCACAATTGATGAAATCTTTGCTGGACCTCCTGCTATACTTTAAACTTAAACAAATATTCAGTGATTATAATAATCGTTATCTTGTCAGTGTAAAAATGTAATAAAAAATTGTTTTTGCTAAGTTTGGATAGTATACATACATTACTTTCTTTTCTTTTTACTTTCAGAAGTAGCTGGGATCTTTAAGCTGTTGCTGTTTGTTAATAATAATAGTAATAAAAATTTATATTACCTGGCACATTAACATATCCAACTAGCTAATCATTGGAACAAAAACTAAATGGAGGATAATACATTGACATTTTGCAGGCATTTGCTGCAGAGTCTGCATCGTGCTGCTGCACACATGTAGGCTTCCTGCACACAACCAACAAGAAACTCACTAGAGCTGCCGGCTGTTTGCGAGCCTGTCAGTGCATGTAGTGGTGTGGCTTGAACATAGTCAGAATAAAACTTGCACTCGTGGTTTTCAGTGCATTGGAGTGTAAGACGGAACATCAGGGGACTCATTTCAGGACGGTTGGCCCACCCACCACCTGACTTCCATTACAGAAATAACACAGACGTGACATTGAGGGCAAGCTGAGCAGAGGCTCATGAAGCCTGATAAGTAAAGTTCTTTTTAGTCATCATCCTTTGGGATTATGACACATTCAGTCGTCAAAGATAATTACTGCTTGTGGTCTGAGCCAAACTTGATAGTATTGCTTGTTTTCTTGGAAATTTGCTTTAGTAAGTTTGGTTTAGTAAATTTGGTTTAGTAGCTGCTGCCTTTTGGGAAACATGCACAGTATCTCAGAGTGTTTTCATCTCATCAAATTTTATAGTTTTTGCTTTTGTCACATTTGTTTAAGATCATAAAACAGTTTTGGATTTACAAATATGAGCTACTTAAATGCAAGAAGCAATTTTCAAATAATAATTTCTTGTATTGATGAGATAATAAGCTATCTAATCTACCTGGCCTTGTTTGAAAAAGAAATTTCCCTCTTAATCTAGCTGATTCTCCCAGTCTTGGCAGCAACAATTGTCCTCAAGTGTTGGCGATAGCTGGCTAGTAGTAGATAGTTTGATTAATTAAGTAATCAAACTGGCCTTGGACAATTGTTCTGCTGCAGAACCAAAATGTGCTTGAGCAGAAAGTCACAACATTACATCCAGGATTCAGGATTCAAGATTTTCTGGTAGAGAGCAAAATTCATGGATCAATAGTGAAAAGTTGTCCAGTTCCTGAAACAGCAAAGCAGTCCCAGAGGAGCTACCACCGCCATGTTAGGCTCTCAGTGTGATGCTTCTTTTCTAATATGCTGTTACTTTTACTCCAGATGGAAAAATAATATATACCTTCTAAAAGATTATTCCTTTTGTCTTAGATTTGCACAAAATGTTTTTCCAAAAGTTTTCAGAATCATCAATAATCTGGAATGCGGACCTTAGCTGCGGCAGGAGGAATTTTGTTTGGCAGACCGCTTCAGGGAAAGATCACCACCGTTCCATGTTTCCTTTGTTTATGATGTAACTGTGGTTTGCTGGAGTCACAGAAACCTAGAAAAGGCTTTGGTGATTGGGTTTCCTCAGATGTATGAATTTGTGATATCTTCATATTTGGTAGGTTATATTTGAATTATTTCTTCATAGTTTAAAGCCTGGCAGAGAAGTGTTTCTTCTCTAAGTTCAACAGAGAAATTGAACTTAGCTTTCCAGAAAATAGTTTTTGAATAGCTTTTTACATCTTATAATAGAAGTAGTCTGTTGAGAACAGCTTTTTGTCTTTTCGTGACATTCAGTTTTTTGTAACTCTGGAAAATTTAAGTGCGACAGAAGAGATCTGAAATGGAGCCAATATTTTTTTACAGGATAGTATTTCAGTCTGGATGAATATGGAAAAATAAAAATGGAGTACAGAAAAATATTTGATCTTCCAGATTTTTTTGATTTTTTTTTTTATCTTCAGTTTTTTTTTTAAAGGACTCAAGTCTAACAGTAAATAATTTCAGAGTTATGTAAACTGATTTAAATTTAGATGATGTGCTTTATCTTTGAACTGCCACATTACTCCATGACTTTTTCTGGGTCTTGACAAAATGCCAAACTAAAACTGCTGTGGTTTTGAATTTCTACAAACAAAATAGAGGCAGAAGTTCACAAACTGTTTTACAGAAACTGTGTCTATTCTGGAATAATCCAGTCCATAAATGACAAGTGAATAGGTTACATAATTTGAACTAGAGCAGCCAGAAAACATTATCTCTAAGCAGAAGCCAGTTCCAGTATTGTGTTGTTTGCTGAATTGCGGAATGAAGCAATGTCTGTTTAAGGTGAATGCTTGTTTACTTACTCATATTTTGAAATGAAATGTGTAGAGACTCTAGTATTAAAAGCGCTGACTAATTGCTAGTAAGCTGTTGACCTAAAATGATTGTTGCACTGTAGCTACTGTTACTAACATCGGTCTGCTTTTAAAATATTTTTTTGTAAAAGATTGATATCTTTAGCAGAAAGTTGAGTGCTACAGGCACAGTAAGGGTTGAAAATGTCCTTGTTTAGTCCTTTTATAAGATTTACTGAAAACAAGGAATATTTCTGATGAAAAATGAGCGATGAGGTCATTATTTTAATAATACAATGGCTGTACACTTGTAGGTTTTTTCTGAATTAAAGTAAATAATTAGTATGATGCACTAGTACATAATTTTCTGTGCTAGTGTGCCATGTGGTTTCTTTCGCTAAATGCTCCACAAGGCTGATCCCAGGCATGTAAATCTGCTGCTAAACATTTGATGTTACGGTTTAACCGCAGTTGTTGTTTGGCTCTGACCTAATTGGACTTTGGTACTGTTGCAGAGGTGTTTGTTTTTAATTTTAGACAAGACTGATAATATTTTTACTCAAAAAGCTCCTGAACTATATTTACTTCCAGCAGATTAAGTAGAAAAACAAATAGTATGTTCAGACATTGTAGAGAAGGATAGAGAACCACAAGACAAAAAAATGCAATACAGAAAATATAAAAAGCTGCTACTGAAAAAGAAAAAAACAGCTACTAGCGTTTTTTTTTAAGCATAAAGCACAAGTAAGCCAGACGATGTGGCTTTCTGGCCTTGCATTCTGGGATCAGATACAGGAATGTTCAGTCTGAGTCATTGTTTCCATGACAACCATTGAGGGGAAATCTCAAGAACTGTTGACGTCACTTTCAGGAAGCGGTTGTGAAGATGCCCACCCTTTCTTTAAAGGATAAATATAGACATTTTCTTCATTGAACCTCGGTGTAATGAAGAAAATGTCTATTTTGTGGTCTTCAAGCAGAAATAGTGTGAGGTTTCTTTCCATTATAGATGTTGATTTGTCATTTTTTTTATTTTTGAAAAATAACTTGTATTCAGTAGAAGACCTAAACGTTTGTTCTTTTGATAGTTGTCATATATTCATGTTTTATGCTCACTTATAAAGCATAATCGACTACTCTCTGATCTTTAACTGTTTCAGTCTTTCTAAAAAAAATCTTTATCAGCATTAATGATTACAAAAACACTCCTTATGCCGAAATAATAAAATAAAAATAATAAAAGTTTGCTTATTCTCAGATGTGAACGAGATAAGAGATTCAAATAAATTCATGGTTCTATAAATTAACATTTATTTAACATCTTGTGGTTTCAATTGATGGGTATAGTTATGTGTTATAATCTATTGTAACTTTTTCATGTTAGGAACACCTTTTGATTTATCACATTTAGTGAAATCAGTTGACTTTTTCAACTAAGCAGTTCCTTAGATTGTGTTCCTTAGATTCTTCCCTACTGAATCCTGTTATGAGAATCGTGCATTTACTTTTTTCAGACATTCATCATCCTTGCTTGTGATTTTCTTACAGCTGTGGTAGCTACTACCACCCATACCACAGTGGTGACCTCTGCTCCTCAGCAGTACCCCCAGCAGCCAATGTCAGTGCCTGGACAGCCTCAGACCTACCAGGTGGCCCAGTATCCACCCTACCAGCCCATGCCAGTTCAGCCTGGCTATGGAACACACCCCATGCCTACGCCGCCTTATAAAGGACAGGCATTCACCCCAGGACCACCACCACCTTATCAGGAAGCCAGTGAGTGTGAATTGTTATTTGAGTCCAGATGAATAAGAAAAGCCTGGAAGCTGGCCACATGTTTGTGGTTGTTTTAAATAAATATATCCAGTCTACATTATTTTTTTTTTTTAAATCTACAACTGTCATGCTAATGTTATCGCATATCTAAAATTACATAAGAGTATTTAGCCAGTCTTTTTTCTCAATGTAGTATTTATGTCGCTTTATAGCCATACAAGATTTCTCAATTATTCTGCTGTCAGGTTAAAATTTCCTCTGAACAACTTTCTTCGAGTGTAAGCAGTGATCCAGATGATAAATATTTCATTAATGTATTGTCTGGTCAGCAGTAAAGCTAGCATGACAGTGACTAAGCGTCTGTTTTAGGGACTGGAAACTAAATGCAAACATTTATTTTGCAATAGAGTGAAAAACACATATTAAAAATAAAGATAAAAATAACACACTTATTTGTAACCACATATAGCAGATTAAAATATTTTCAAGTTTTGTTCAAAATGCATAAAGGAATAAAAATTTTTTATTTGATCTCATTATTGTGAAACTAGTTTGCATACTCTGTATAAAAAGACACATTACCTGTTTTTCACTAATTGGTTGTCATTTAGGACTGCCAAATCTATTTGTACGACATTTTTGAATTCTGAAATTTATACACATTTCCTTAATTGTGTAGAATTTCTTCTAAACTGTTTAGGTTTTACTTACAAAAGTTTTTAAAAATAGCTTGTTGTAGATTTTGCCTGTTATCTCTGAAAGAACTGATGTAACTAAGTCAGGTTTGTAGGTTGTCTTAGTTTATGTACACCTTTTCTGCTCTGCCCACATTTTTTAATTTACTGAGTTTTTCTTTCTGATGTCAACGCTAAAACATTGTCCAAAAGCCAGTAGGTAACTAATTTGGCTGTATTCTTAGAGTCCTTGCGCATACGGAAGGTTAATCTGTGCCCATCATGCCCTTTCTGGCTGATGTCTTTAGATGTTGAATCAATATGTCATCATAATGTTCTTTCCTCATTATGCCATCTATTTTATGAAGTTTACCATGTCCCTCTTGCAGCAAAACACCCACACAACATGATGCTGCCACCCCCATATAGTTGTGACAGTGTTCTGAGGTTTTTAAGCATCTTCCTTTTTCTTCCAAATATAACAATGATCATTCTGGCCAAACATTTCCACTTTAGTTTCGTCAGAACACAGAACATTTATCCAAAAATAAAAATCTACGTCCTGTAGTATATTTGCAAATGTATCTTGCTTTTAAAAAGATGGCTTTTGGGGTGGGGTTTACACTTGAAGGCTCAATTAATAAAATAGCACTTTTCACCAATCTTATGGTTGGATAACTAATAGAGTATAAACAAAAAATAGTTTTGTTGTTGAGCTCATATGTTTCAAAGTCAATATTTTAGTAGCAAAGAGGGTATTTGAATTAAATGTTGCTTAACTTTGTCGGTTATATGGTTTTTGAATAAAATTTGATAAATTGTGAATAATTAATTACAGATCCTGCAATTAACTTGATTAAAAATTTTAGTCAAGTTCTGCCTGTACTTAAAATGCATCAATAAATATGCCTTCAGTATAACTCAAATGTTGCAATAACTTGCAAAATCAGCAGAAAGCTGATTTTACAAAAGCCTGCTTGCTTTTGTGTCATCTTGTTACTCCAGAATAGCCGGAGAGGAGGTGGATTAATTACTAGGTTATGTTTGAGGGTTTTTTTTTTTTTTTTAAGTAAAAGGAAACGGATCA
Organism: Xiphophorus hellerii; assembly: GCF_003331165.1. NCBI lineage: Eukaryota > Metazoa > Chordata > Actinopteri > Cyprinodontiformes > Poeciliidae > Xiphophorus > Xiphophorus hellerii. Next base: position 12,342,945 of record NC_045691.1, on the reverse strand, counting down.
TTTCCTGTTTACTGAACTGTTGCAGACTTCTTATGTGGTTAAAGGATATTTCTGGCCAATTCATTCTTATGCTTTTTCCCGTTCTATTTCCAGTCGGTCCAGCCTACCCTCCCAACCAGCCCATGCCTTACAGCCAGGCTGCGTACAACCCCGGACAGCCAGCGTATCCTCTACATCCTCCCACCTACCCACAGCCAAACGCTCCATCCTCTCACGCGGACTTCCGGGCACAGCCTGCATACAACCCAGATTATGTTGCACCACCCACAACCGGGTAAAAGTACTTCATACCATAAATAAACTACAACGTTCCTGACATTGGCAGAACCTGAAGAGAAAGTGTTTATTCCATCAGTTTTATGGTAAACATGGCAATGTAATATAATGTTGAGCATCTGTTGTGTTCAGTTGTCTCGAAGTACAACGTGTTGATGCCCTTTGACTTGTTTTGCATAGACATTCAGCATACATATGTAAATATTGTCTGATTTCATTTTGTTGGTGGATCCTTACACATCTTGGGAGAATGACTGTCTGACTTGAGTTTTTAAAATGTGCAGAAATCTTTCAGCTTTATGAAGATGCCTCAAAATTTCCTGTTTGCCTTTTAAGTCCAGCTGAACCTACAGGGACTCCTTCATTCACCTTCAGACTTTGAACAAGGTGCTTTCATGTCTATGCTCAACACCTCAAATATCTGCCAGGTTCTTGCAGAAGTGCTTTAAACTTTCTTCTTTTCATACTCTTGTTTCTATAATGTTGAAACAATTGTATATTAGTTGTTGAAATACTTTTTTTCTAAGCACTCTTTATAAAAGGGAACACTTACTTTCTCATCAGTTAGGAAAATGTTATTAAAAAAAACAATAGCTTATATGTGGTAGAGTTCATAGGGTTTGGTATTTATTACAGTTGCGCCAATAAAATCATCCTGTCATCCTGTGATTGGCCGATGCTAGCATGTTCAGCCCCTCTTGTCCACCGATCTTATCTGTCTATGCCGTGAGAACGACTTGACTGACAGACACACCTCTGAGGTCATGTTTGCAGTTTACAATAGTTGCCCCACTGTTGCCAACTCGGTGACTTTGTTATATTTAGCGGGATTTCAGACTTCAGAAACTGTTGAAAATCGGAACCAAAATCAAAATCGGTAGGTTAGGCTTTTTCTGCCAGAAAATCGCAATCGGTGCACCCCTAGTTTTTATTGATTGTCAAATGTACATCTGTACACTTTTGTATCTGTAGCTTCATTTAGTGTTACTTCAGGACTTTTCTCTTGAGTCTACCAAATATTCAGTCTAAACCAAAAAGGAGAAATGTTAAATTTTTGAAGACACAAATGTGCCTTCATAGCAAGGTTGTGGAACCCAGATGAACATGTCCTGGCTTTGAGAAGTTTAAGTTATTTTCTTTAGAACTTTTGTACTGTTTATTATTTGATCGCACCTTATAGTAATTTTGTATCCTTTTTATTTCAAACAATGAAACCTGTTTACATAACAAATTACTGTCTTTGTCATTTAGACATTCAGATTAGAGATTAATGCATTTTATTTGTTTTAACTCAAATTAGACACTAAAATGGTTTATTTCAATAAAATACCCTTGTACCTTAATTGCACAACTTAATTTATGAATAGTTGATGCCTTTCCCAGCTTTTGTGTATTTCCTGTGAAATTTTGTGTGGTTTCTGTATGTGTTTTCTTTGTTCAGTTGTCACTAAAAAACTCAACTGTTTTTGCCATTTACAAATGTGTTGGTTTTACTTTCATTCTTTAAGAAAAACAAGTTGTTCTTGGTTTGCCTTTTGCTTTAAACTAGCTGGATATTTCTTTGTTTTTCAGATTTGTTTGAATCATTGTCACTGGGAAAAGAAAACAACAGCTTAGGTTTTACTGTTTTTCATATTGTGATCCAAAATATTTTCCTTGTCATATGTACCATTTATCTTACAGACTTTCATAAAATATATTTTTTCTGCTTGCATCTGGTTATTTAAATTCACTTTCAGTGAAAGGGTTAATGTATAAGGCATTTAAATATTTTGGTTGTGCCCTTTGGAAAATAAAATTGAGAAGAGGAAGGAAGAGGAAAGATGGGTGTTATGATCTTATTATTGAAAACTGCAACAAGCCACCGTTGTTGCAATCACAGCTGCAGATCTTTTTTGGTGTATTTTTACCGGATCTGCATATCTAAGCACTAAAACTTCTGTTCAGTTTTCTCTGAAAAGAAAGTTCATGCTCAGTCAGGTTGAATAGAGAGTGTCTATAATCACCAATTTTCAAATCTTGCTAAAGATTTTTAATTGAATTTATGTCTGGACTTTAACTGGGACATTCTAACATGATTATTCTTTTATCTAAACTTTTCCACTGCATCTTTGGATGTATAGCGTGTTTTGCAGCCTCCAGTAGGATTTCGCCTACTGGAATTGCCTTGTCTTTAGCTCAGTCTATCAGCTGCCCTTTCATGATGATGTAAAGTGCACTATAATGGTGTCCTCTACTTTCAACAGCAACAAATTGGTCCTGTGGATGTTTCCAGCTCCTCCAGAACCACTTAGTGCTCTCCCGAGACTTTCAGTTAGGTGGACAGACATGCCTTGGTAGTATTTTTTTTGTTGTCCCATAGTGCTTTGTTGAAGGTTTTCATAAAATTAACATCTTTTCACACTGATGTAATTTGGTTCTTTACATATTAAAACTGTTTTGACTGATGAAATAAAATTTAGGTACACAACTGTCAATTTCTTTGGCTGTAGAGCCTTGGTGTCCAAAGTATGACCCAGAGGCTATTTGTGGCCCTTGAAATGGTTCTGATCAACCCAATAACCATAAGCCAAGAACAAATGAGAAATAAACTGATAAGCCCAAAAATTTTGAAACTGACCATTTTTCTTTTAAGGTAACAATTCAGAGACGTTTTTATAATTGGATCTTTAAGGAATTTATAGATTTCTTGCATTTTTTTTAATTATAGAGCAGGTAAAACAAAACAAAAAACCCTCCATCACTTTTGCATTTTTAATTTAATGAATTTTGTGGCTTGCAAGTAGCTTAAATGTGCCAGTTTTGACCCCAGGGTCAAAAGGTTTGGACACCACTGCTCTAGAGGGCCACAAAGATACTTGTGGCAGGCTAAATTTTAACCTGCAGGTTGCGAGTTTGACGCCTTTGCACAGAGGCATTTAACAGCTGATTATATACTTGGATCAAATTAATTAGGATATTTATAAAGGGAGATATCACAGTAAAAGACATTGATATTTGCATGTCACACTTTTCAAAAAGTTTATTAACATTAACGTGATTTTTTCTTTTCCACACTATGATCACAACTATGCACGACTATGTCTCTACATGTTGATATGTTACTTATCTCCATATCAACATGGGATCAGTAAATAGTCCAGGGAACAAACACTTCGATTGCAGACTGTTTTAAGTAGCCAGTAGTTACTTTAACAATGAACTGGACTGGATTTTTCCACACACTCTACAGTAAAGGTCAGGATAGGGCTATACCAACTGTGGAGCCTGAGGCCTTTTGGAGAGCAAATTGTGCTTTTTGACCATGTTTAAATCCATTTTGTCTTTAGTGATTTTCCATGGTGCAGGATAAATTGCTGGGTCCCAAGTGAGGATAGTCTTATCCCATTTTCTTGCTCACAGCACACCTCACAACCTACCCCCCCAGGGAATAGTACATCACAATACAAAGATTTCAAATTATATTTGTGCAGCCACTGTAATGACACAGTATCTATTATTAGTCTGTAGTAATCATGCTGGCAAGTACCTCAGTTTTTCTGTTTTGCAACTTTAGTGTACTTAAATTTAAATTTTAAATATAAAGTAGTTTTGCATTTGTTTTCTTGACCCTGTTTAGTGTTTCTGGTATCCTAGAGCTTATTTCCAGCAGTCAGTCGGCAAGGTTGATCATAAATAACTCATCAGTTCTTCGTAGGCCGATTAAAGGGAGAAAACACAGGAAAGGCAACCATGCATGCACTTTTCACATCTCTTCCTATTTAGAGGAGATGCTTAAGTTAAATATTCACATTTTCTGCCTGATGGAGGAAACAAGTGAATGTGACAGCAGTTGGGAAAAGATACAGACGCCACACAAAAATGTTTGGTGAGATTTAAACCAAGAAACTTCTTGCAATGGGGGAAATAACTAATTCTTTTACTTTCAGTATTTGGTTTTGCTGCTCAATTTCAGCTCTCTTCTCTTTGGGTTGATCTTTATTGCTCTAATTTTTTTTTTTACACAAATGTTGGTTTGTTGCAAAATATGACATTAATGATGGAAATAAACTTTCCTACACTTACCTCTTGTGCTAATGATGAGGCCTGTTCTAATAAGCAACAATAGTAGCTTTTTAAGAGTGACTTGTTCAGTTTAATGTTTTCAGAATTATTGTAGGTTCACATCTGAGACTATCGGGATGATAACTTCTGCTGGAAATTGAACCTATACTGTGTCAATATTTTCCACAACTGTAATGACAAATCAAATTAGTTCATACCCTGTCAAAATAATTTCGGAGGGAACATTGTCCAGATTGACCTATCTTAGCAGTAAAGCCAGATGTCGGGGGGATATAAGGTTCTGCAGCCTTGCAAGAACAGCAAACTACTAAATATGCTTCTCTTTGAGGAATGACAAAGACAGCCTTTTAGGTCTATGAAGGGGATGCTGCATTATTGGAGTCAGATGCTTAACTACAAGAACACAGATCTGTAGAGATTGGGTGGATGCATGAAAAACAGAGAGGTTTCGAGCAAATTTGGGTGGCGTCACTTATTGCAATCACATGTTGCACAAGAGAGAAAAAACCCTGAAAGTTATTTTAACTATGTCTGAATCTGGTTATGGCCAGAGTTTCTGTACTAACCGGTTTCATTATCTGTTTTGTGTTAGAAAAAGTAAATAAATGTCGCTTTAATGAAGACTAATCTCACTACTCTTAAGTTATTGTGTAGGGGGCATACTGACACATTCATGTAAGTTTTACTTGTTCTTTGGTAAAAGAAACTGTTCATTTAATAAAATATAGCACTATTATTCTAAAAGTGGGCCAAATTACATAATTTGGTGAGAAATTGTGATCTAAATAATAAAGCGTATATTGTTAAAGGGTGAAACTATCCAGAAAATCTTGACCTTTCCATTTCTGCTATTACATTAATGCTTCCTTTCACTGGCAAGCATAACCTGTTCTGTGACTGTTTGTCACAGACTGTTTGCATTTAACTTCTATCTTCTGGGCTTCAACCGCCAAACCCCCCTCCCAAAAAAACCCCTTAATTAATCCTTTCACTGAACACCTAATTTAAAAATACTCAAATCTAAAAGACTGGCAGGAGTACACATCACTTAAAAGTGTTGACCCTTATCTCTATCTCACACTGAGAAGTGTTTTCCATGTGTTGAGGAATGCTGTTGAGTGAGTTCTTTTTGGGAGGGACACACAAGTTCCAACAACCGTCTCCTTGCAGAGTAATTTCCTTGGTACAGTGCTTCATGACAGTTATGGTCACCGGTGTTTGGGTCAGAGTTTTGTGTATTTTCTGTGTGATTGTGGTACCAGAAGTAAGATGTGAGTTTTTCTTCTTATTTGCATTGATTGTTCGATGTTAGACAGTCCTTTGTCATATGACAAGGACAAGAAAAACAAAGTGAAACTAAGATCGAGGTGTATGTGTAAAGTGTGCTAATGATCGTGATTTACAGACTGTAGGTTTTAATCAACTTGAGTTCTGGTTCTGCTTATCAGGTTTTACAGGTAGTGACTGTTACATTTTAATGATACATATAGTTTTTTAAAACAGTCTAATTCTCTCTTAATCTATGTGTTTCACAGCTCATCGTTGCACTTCGTACACAGATTCACAAGATAAATACCATGATCTAAAGTTGTGTGAAAAGTATTGCTGTGGTAAATGCAGTAATAAATATTGCTGCAGAAACAAAAATGAGCGTTTCACTGAAGAACAGGCCAACTGTCCAAACTTGTGTGTCCCTGTTTTTCTCTTCCTCATTACCAAATGTTTAATCATAATTCATAGTGTGACTTTCAAAAAAATGTGAAAACATTGCTTGCTTTCCTTTTTTGAAGGACTTCCCCGTTTCCAAGCTTTCCCCCTCTTGTGACTGTATGCGTTATTGCTTCAGTTATTTTCATCCTCATCTGCGTGTGTCTTCTCACCTGCTGTCTGGCTCCTTGTTGCTTGTGCTACAAATGCAGAAAACAACGCAACCAAAGACAGATAGGTAAGCCACAATTTCTCTATTACTTTAGCTTCTGCAATTAGCAGGTTTTAGTGTTGCAAAGATATGAATATTGGATCTTGCAGCAATATTCACACTTCTTGAACCTCTTCATACTTTGTCATGTTATAAACACAGACTTTATATCAAACTATATCATTTTTTTATGTTAGGATTTTTTATGATTGAGCAACACAAAGAACAATGAAGCTAGTAGAAAATGGAACACAATCTGAAAAGTGTGACAATCATTTTTATTCAGACCGTACATAAAAATGGTCTGACTTGTTTTTATTCAATTATGAATATATTTACTCTATCCGTAAATTTCAGTGAAACCAATTGCCTTCATATGACAGTTTGTAAACAGGGATGTAATTTGACTTCGGGACAAATATAGCTGTTCTGTGAAGCCCTCAGAGACTTCTTGTAAAACATTAATAAACAAACAGCATCATGAAAACCAAGAGAGCAGACATGTCAAAGATATTCCAAGCTTTGAACATCCAATGAAGTAGTGTTCAACAGTTTGTTCAAAAATGCAAAGTGCCACCACTGCAAACCCCTAAAAAGCTTTAACATGCATTAATATGCACAAAGGAAATCATCTTTGGCACTGTGCCACAGAAGCTAGCATCCTCTGTCTTTATTATCTCTGCTCTTGGAGATACAGGCAATGTGCAGAAAGGAAAGTAAACTGGTGCTCCTGAATTTGCTGCTTTGCAAAACGCAGCAAGTAGTGTGTCCACTACCATTGAGCTGAGGTATTTCAGCTGCCAAAGCTGCATTTTCTTTTCAAATATTTTAGAGAAAAAGAAAATAGGCACATTTTTGAACCGCCAATGGGTAAGGTCCTCTTGTATGTCAGAAAGCTAACTCCTAAAATCACCCTAAAACACCTGGTACATGGTAAAACATAACAGTGATGGCATCATGCTGTGGGGATGCTTCCCTTTCACAGGATTAGTCAATCTGTCAGTTGATGGAGCTAGAGGGCAATCAAGGAAGAAAACCTGTAAGTCTGTAAAACACATACTGGAGGCTCAGGTTCCTCTTTCAGCAAGACACAGACTTGACCCATGCCCAAACATATGGCATGGGTCACAACAGAATGATTTAGAAAAAAGCATATTTGTGTGTTTAAGTAGCCCAGAGCAAAATCGTACACTCCATCCGACTGAGCTCAAATCTTTTTTGCTATAAAGAATTTACAAACATTCATTCTCTAGATTTGCAAAGCTGGTAGACATAGCTCAAAAGATTTGCATCTGTAATAATAGCTTCTACAAGTACTACAAGTACAAGTACTACAAAGTACTATTTTGACTTAAACTAAGGTTTATTTATGTCTTCCATTAAAAAAGTTGAAAACTTTAGACTTCACTTTAAGGATTAATTTGTGTTGGTCCATCACACATAATCCATATAAAACCCATAAACATTTGTTGTTGTGATTTTACAAAATGTGAAAAAGTTCAAAAAAGCAGTATAAATTCTTTTGCAGCAGTAAAATCCGTGGATTATATTAATAATATTGTTTGGAATCTTGATGTTTTTGCTTTAATATAAAAATGTTTTGCTGTGTAAAATGGTGAAACTTTAACTTTTGATGTTAAGTCAGCAAACATATCTGGCGAGAGTGTAACAGTCAAACTAAATGTGTTGCTTTCTCTAGTGGAAGCAAACACTGCAGCCTACATGCCCCAGCCTCCCTACTCACCTTCTGGATATCAAGCTCAGCCTCCAGGATTACCAGGCCGTAGCAGGATACGAGGGCTCCACTCTGCCCTCCATCCCGCCACCATCATATTGGGAAATCAGTAAGTTGTTTCATTAGCTGCCAAACCTTGCTTCAACCTCTGACTGTACGACTTATTCATACAGACAATCAAAAGATAAACCTAGAAGTCCAGGTCAGTCTCCCGAGAATATCTAATTCAATTCTTCAGCATATTTCTAGTCTTTTCATTTAGCATGAAGTCAGATTTGGTCCTGGTGTGTATGGGTGCCAAAACAAAATGTGATTTATGGGAGCTTCCAGTTAGCATTAGGCAACACAGCTCAACTAATATGCTTTTATATCATTCTTCTGTGCCAAAATCGAACCCTTACACATCTAACAATATTATAATTAATATTATCCATTAATATTTGCATTCTAATGAAACAATAAATCCAGAAAATTATGTGGAAAGCCAAATTCTTTTCCTGCTCTTGAATTAGTTTAAAGTAGCAGAGAGGTGTAGTGTTAAAGCAGCTTGCAAAGCTTGCAATTTTTACACAAAATAATATAAAAAGACGTGTCTCTGTTATGACAAGCAATAGAAACTGTACATCTGGTACATCATGCTCTGAAGCTTTGCCCCTCACTACTATGTTCTGGGAGTGACAGCTGTTTATCATTTCAAAAGATAAATTAATAATTCTTTCTTGCTTCCTCAGTTTCTCCAACGTACCCAGCTCCTTTTGTACCAGGGCAGGAGATGTATCCTCTCACTCCTCCCAGTCAGCCCAGCGCACCTCCACTACCTTCAGATGAAATTGCAGAGTCCCCCTTACTATCCTATATAACACTGATCTGAAAGCTTGCTACTCAAGTAAACTGTATATCTCAAATACCTAGTTCAATCATTTTGATATTGTCAGTGTCATAAAAACTCACTATGAGGTGTTAAATTAGAACTGATTTACCCATCAATGTTTGTAGAGAACTGAATATGTACTACTGCTTTATTGGTGTGTGTGTGTTTGTGTAGCTGTTGTCTTTCTAGCGGACACTCTTGTGTAAAATGTGAACAAAAGCCAGTTATCCTGTTCACATGCAAACATTTTCTCATTAGGATCAAATATGCAGTGTGTTCATATTCATTTACCATTTCTGCAGAAAAGTTCCATTAGTTCTTGGTTTTTCTTTGTTAATATGTTCAGATTTTGTTGCAATAAAAGCATTATGGACACAATATTCATAACACTTTTATGAATATTTCTACATTATATATACATATTTCTACATGTATATATAACGGATAGCAGATGTATGTTTTATATATATTTGTTTATTATTACATGTCTCTCCTTTAGATTTAAGAGTAAATTGACCATAAAAGTATATGCAAAACAAACAAAAAATGCGTTTACCTGACATGACTGGGATTCTTATAGGAACCCAGCAGAGGGCGCCTCTGACCCTTTTTTTTTATATATATATATTTTCTAAACCCTGTTTCTGCTTCCTGTTTTTCTCTGTTTTGTCCAGTGTAGCAATGCATTGTTGGGTGTTAAGTGGGTTTATGGTCACAAAGTCTGTCATTGTTATATTTCTATTTGGTTGTTAAATATTTGCATAAACTCTGCAGAAGATCATGAGTAAACTATTTTTTTAAAACACAAACACATCTTTCAGTTTTTGTTGTTCTTGGAGTAAGTATGAATGCAGTCTTTCAGGTAGCATACAGCAATTTTATTTACTTTAAATTATTTATTAGACATGGACTGTGGACAGCTTTCAATTAACTCACTCCCCATCCTATGTAGCTCAGCGTGATTTTTCTTCTGCTGTTTAACCATTTTGGTTAATTGGAAATTTTCCATAAATACTCGCTGACATGATTAGACTCCCTTGTACAGCCTTTATTATCCTGCCATTGATAAAGATATGGCTTCACAAATCCCCTTTGTACAAGGAATCTCTGCATTGGATCACATTCCAACACAGTTTAGCTGAGTTTTATCCTGATTCAATTTTGGTTCACACTTGTTAGTTTATTTGTGCCCAAAACAGAATACATCCATTCCAATAAAATACAGTAGAAACAGATAATATCTGGCAAAAAAAGCCAAATCAGTGAGTGTGCGGCCAAGATTTGTTGATTGATCAAATGCATAGATTTCCGTCAGGTCATCCTGTATAAATAAATAATTCTAGATAAAATAATAATAAAAAAACCATTAACCACCTCTAACCCCAATTTCTCCTCTCTGCATTTGTTATGTCTACATAAATCCAGTACCTGCCAATTGAAATCAGGTGTCATCAATGGGACTGGAGAAACGATAGAGGGGAATTGTATGATATTAAACTATCACAGCCAATCCTCCATCAATTAGGATGTATGAGCAAGTGAAAATCTTCTGATATTGTCATTAGAGTAAAGCCTGAAACATGGGTGTGACCCCTTGTACCTAAAAAATCTATATGCTTACTTTCTACTTTCTTTTGACATCAACATTTTCGTAAATGTTCTTTATGTTTTTTAAATTGCATCAAAGCTTTCTCAGTAAAACGATTAGTGAGCCAAAACACTGTGGCTAAATTTAACAAAGAACCTTGTTTGGGCTTAAGGCACAGTTTCATAATGTCTACCCTGCACTCTACCCATGACTGATTCATTAATATATAGTAAAGCAGCCAATGCAGAGTAAATGTGGAAGAGTTCAGTATTTAAGAAGGTCTATAGAACATCAGCTCTTTGGCCCTTGAAAGCAAACAGACAAACACACCAGTATGCATGAAAGTGAGACGGTTTCAAATTTGGCCCTGCAGTAGAGTAGGATTACTCACAGAGTTTATGTTTGCCTCCTTAAAGCTTTTGGGGGAAAGCTGAGTCATAACCCTACTTAATAAATTGGCCTATTGCAGATTTTAGATTACATTCATGTTAAATGTCATTACCAGTCCACCACAGCCTTGCAGTCCGTTTTGCCTTTTCCTGTGGGCTTGTGTGTAGTCAAGACTTTGTATGCATACATTTAATCCCATAATAACCAGCACCACTCCCTCCTTTTGCGCTGTCCATTAATCAATACAGTCACAGTGCTGACTGCAACTATCTCAGTTATCACACTGATGGACTAAATAGGGAAAGCTGACCCTGACTGTACACTGCTGCTGCCACCTTCAGAAACAAACCGTCTCCTTGAAGTGTGGCTCAGACTGCTAATGAGCCTTTTGTAGTGGGATTTTACCCTGTCAGATAATCTTTAGATGTATTCATCTTTGTAGTTTCCTTTCTCTTTAATGCCTGTGTTCTGTTTTAGCTTCTTCTCTTCCCACTCGCTGACTGTGCTTTGTTCTGTCTCAAGGTGTTTGGCTGTCTGCCCAAGGTGCCATTACAATATTTTCAGCTTGTTTCTCAACATCCCACAGGTCCTGTTTTCTTTTTACTGCTCTACAGCACCTGTAGAGTCCTTCAGATATTTCTGTCTCAAAATGAAGGTTTTCAGCACACATGCAGTAACATTAAATATCAAGTTAAATTTACCTGTAGAGCATCTACATGGTAATACTGGACTTCATGTGCATGAAAAAGATAAAAAATGAACAAACATAGACATAAAAGAAGCACAAATATATGAAACACAACCAAGGAGTATTACTTATAAAGCAGAGAAAGATAATGAAATAAATAACACTTATCCAAGTAAAACATGTGAGCATTGTTAAAAACTTGACAGTTCAAAAGAACAGAACCATAACAACTGAAAGAATGATTGAGATGATATTGGGTTGATTTTAGTTAAGACCAGAAAACCTTTGTCTGAAATGTATGCAAAAACTGTGTCACAACTCACAAACCTCAAAAACATGGAGCTTATCACCTAAACTAAAAAGCCAAAATTCCAAAATTGGCTAAAACTAATAATTTGATTGCTATAATGCCAATATATATAGTCATATATAGTTAAATATATAAGTTAAAGCTAGTTAAATAAATATATTTATATTAAATGTGTGTGTCTTGTGTGTGTATTTAAACATATATACACATAATGTGTAAATATATATATATTTAAATTATTTTCAAAACAGGCACTTTTTATTTTTGTTTTTTATTTTGTAAATCTAAATTTCCCAGTGGTGTGAATAATTTGGGCTTAATTGTACATTTTATGCTCTAGCCTTTATTATTCCTTTATTATTTGTTTGTGTCATCTAAGTACCATTAGATTTAGGGTTAGGGTTAGGGTAACCTTATCCCTAATCCTATTTTTTTTTCTGGTACTTAGTAAAAAATTGCACATTAACTTGACTAGTACCAACAAACCTGCCTAGCATGGTCATCTTCAGATGAAGATACAACCTGTGGCCTCACAGAAATAAATGTACAGTTTAGCAGCTAAAAATAAGCTGGCATCACATATGTAGAGTTTTCTAATGAAAGAGCTTTCTAAACAGGTGGTGAGGACAGAAAACTGCTTTCAAATGGTGCTATAGGAACAGCAGGGGGCAGATAGAGTTCAACACCATAGTTGACAAAACCAGACAAATCACATGAGGAGATTTTAGCCTCCTGTTAGTTGAAGCTGGTGTACTGATGCTGATTTATGAAGACACTAATCTGGAGATCATTTGTATTCAGTCTTGATCTGCAAATATTTTAATATAGCTTCAACTTGTTGATGATTGCTCAACAGGAAGTAGCGCATTATTATGAAGTGCTACTTCATAGCAAGTGCATTGTTTCCATATGAAGTGGAAGTTCAGGGCTGAAAATCGCTAGGTTTTTCTATCTGCAGACTTGTTCAATTAAAATGTATAAAATTTTATGCTTAAATACAACAATGATTGCTGCATTAAAAAGAGAATTAGGAGACATTAAGACCAGCTAATGTTAACAACATAGGTCAAAATTAAAAGGCATAGACTTAAAAACAGGACTTAGGAACATCTTTATTCCAAAAACTCAAAAATGGACAAATGTTGCTATTTAACTCAGGGGTCCAGATAACAAGGATGAGGAGGAAAAGAAAATGTAGAATATGTATTTATGTATTGTAAAATATAAGAGCCAGAAAGGGAATGATTGAGAAAAATAGTAAGAAGGATAGGACTGTACTAGAGTCTTGAAGGAATATTAGAAACATAGAGGATATTTATAGATTAATCAAAGCATTATTTATTTATCTTCACTAATACAAAAAGTAAAAGATACAATTTCATGGATGTGAGGTAATGTTGCTACACACTCATGTACAGTAGGTGGCGGTATGCACCTGGAAGTTGTTTGCAATCCGCCATTATAGAAGAGAAGAAGAAGAAATTACCCGAGGGCTCTGCCCCCATGCGAAATAGAGCAAACCTCCGACATACAAACCATGCATGGTTATGGCAGAGGTAGTGGCACTCAATGACCCAAGATATTTTTACCTTGTCAGCCATCACTGAGGCAAAGACTGACAGGCAAGAAAATTCTCCAACAAGTCGTACATTAGGTCTATAAGGTTATCAACTTCAAAGCCCAAGTCTTCGCAGCCAGAGGAAGAATGAGGGGCACAAAGTCCCATTGGCTGTGAGTCTGTGAAAGCTGTGTTGGATGCATTTCACACAAAAGAGGTGAGTAACGACTTAAATAATACCAGTTTGTGAAAATCTGCCTTTAGAAAAATGCTTAAAAATAAATGTTAGCATAAAGAAGTGCTTAAATGTAAATACCGCAGTTACTGCAGCACGTTTTCATGTTGCCATAGAGCCATTGGATTTTACACACTATCAAGCATATTCCTTCAATTATTTGATATTAGATTTGACTATCATTAATTATCACTATCATTGATTCTGACAAAAAATAGGATGTTTGCAGCTAGTTGCATTGATGAAGATGAACATGTGACAGTTGCTGCCATTGACCACAGTTTTTTTTTTTTTTTTTTTTTTACTAGAAAGTAGGATAAAAATAACTATTTGGGACAGGTCATGGGACAGGTCACATGAAAAATATCTTCAGCTTAAGAATAAACCATAATTAAAATGACTGTAAACTTTTAATTTAGCTTTAATTAAAGCAGTTAATTTAAGCTAAACAACTGTAAACTGGGCAGCCTTTGTGCTCCACTAAAATCATGAAAGCTCCATTAACAAATTACACAGAAGTCTACACCAAAGAAATTTAAGTCACTCTTTCACTTCAACTCCAACAAAATGTGAGAGAGACGTCTTCACAGCACGGTCCAAGAATCTCACCTGTTTGTGCGACTGCTATGCATCTGTTTGTGCAAGGTTTATTGAGGCAAACAGTTGAAGTGACACACCGACAGCTGCTCACAGACTTACCCAAGCGAAACAGAGCTCAGTCACTTAAAAGTGCTACGGCCTCTGCCTCATGTCCAGTCAGTTTTTCCTGAGGCCCACATCTATTATTGTGCCTGGCTGTCCCTTTTAGTCTCTAACGTTTCTCTGTTCTCTGCTTGGCTGCACTTCATGACCACAGCTCAAACTTTCCTACTCTTCCTTACAAACCTCTTTCACCTTTGCACTTTATATCCAAAGGTTTGGCACAATACAAGCCTGTCTGTTGCACAGCTTTTACAAAATTTACAAACAATCCTATTGAGGTTTCAGTGCTTTGATATTGTCTTGCTTATTATTTATTGTTAGTGTTTCTTTGCCACAGTGTATATATATATTCTCTCACACTTCTTCTCAGGTAAAGGTGGTGAACTTTCTTGGACCACTGTGTAGATGTCTTCTTTCTTTTGTGTCTGGGATCCCTTCCAGATTACTGCAACTAGAAGTGAGATGAAAAAAGTCTTAAGCTTTATTTAGCTGTTAACGTTTTGACTTTCAAGGATACAACTCTTAATTTTTCTCTTCTTGGCACTCAGCCTTACATGCACCGGCTGCAGAGAGGTGCAGAAGAACCCAAAATGGACCGTGTGAACTCGACAGGTAAAACAGTCAAGTGTCTTTATGCCCTCTCTCACTCTGTTCACTATCCTCCAAGTATCCTGACAACCTTGCCTGGTATTTTGGCTCCGGTCCCCTGAGTGTTGATGTCAGCTGAGTGAAGAAGAAGGAGGGGAGGGAGGAGTGGACAGGCTGAAAGAGAGAGGGGAGGGGGAGGAGTGAGCGGGCTATTCAAGGCACTTGTCCTCTGTCTCCCTATGAGCATAAAGGAGGGGGAGGCGCACATGAATTGAGAGGAGCCCTCTTGCACACACACATAGTAGTAGCAGCCAGCATTTCCACAGCCCTCTCTTCAGACTGACAGCAGCAAACGGAGTTGAGAGCCAACACAACAGAGAGGAGGACAGAGGGCTGGAGACTAGGAAGTCATCTACAGAGGACAGGCAAAAAGAGATTTATTCAGGATTTGCAGCTTTTTCAGCACCCTGGGAACCATAAAAGGAATCTCCCCTCTGCTCTTCTTCAGCTGAACTTTCTCTGCTGGACAACCTGCTCTCTGCTATGGCAGCCCTGATGGGACATGGGGATCCGGCGGCTTCCCTCTCATCTGCCTCCTCTCATCCTACGGTGTTCTTCCTCTTGGCTCTCTCCTCTCTCTTGAGTCAGGTCTGCTGCTTTAACCTGGACACCACTCACACACTGCACAAGCTGGGCGACCGGGGTACTTTCTTTGGTTTCTCTGTGGCACTTCACCAGCAGCTTAACCCCGAGTCTAAAAGCTGGTGAGTTGATCAATGCTGGGCTAAGCTTGCTCTGTGTTATTTCTTCAAAATTTAAGCATGGGATTTCTTGTAATTTTAGTACCTGCTTACTTTACAAAATATTCCCTAAAACTTTGAGGTTATACTTTGCATTTTTGTGCTGCATCGCAGTAAAAGATGCCAGTGGTCTGAGTTAAACGAGAATGATTTACAGTAAATGAAGAGTGGATGAAAGTGGGTCTGATGAATCAGCAGAAATGGTTTGAGTGGTTTAACATTTTCTCCAAATCCCAGACTGATAGTCACAGTCAGAGAATGGTCTCATTAATTTTAAATTGATTTGTTTCACTGATTTCACACTGATTGTAAGTATTTTTTTGATGCAGCTACGAGAAATAAGCTCTCTTCAAGCCCCTCTAGAAATTCGTCGATAAATAATGATGACACGTCTTGTGTGCTTGTAAATCTACTGAAATGTTTGTTGCAGGACAGTAAATAAAAGGCAGTTCTCTTGGAGCTTTGGCATTGATATTACAGGAAGGAATGCAGATTGTCCACTTTATTTGTTGGTAGATTGAGTGCATGACTCTGTGTGAGTCATTAAAATCCTGCTTCCTGCGGGCATGTTTCAAACTACTCCAAGTCTGAAAACATGGTTTTTGTGCAGCTTCCAGATATTAGACATATTTTACATTTGCTTTAAATATCCATATAATGTAATCTTTGTAAAGTTTTCAGTTAAAATCTTTATTTATTAGTTTAATGGAATTAAATGTAAAAAGAAATACAGCAAAGTATAAAAGTACAGCAAATCTTAAAGTAAAACATTTAGTATAATGTGAAACTAAATCGTTTTTCTCAAGGGGAATTCATGTTCTATTTGCTCTTGTTTTGTGGCTCCATATTTAACCGCCAGCTCCTCAGTTTACCCGTGCTGCAGTCGTCCTGACGCCTGGTAAGTCCAGGCCTGTGACATCAGGCAGTCATGTCACCCCTCTAAAAACCTGCTTGTATGTCCTGCAGGATTCCCGTAACTAGTTTTGAAAATTGACTGTAATAGTAATAATTTAATACGGCTCACTGCGGTGGCCTGCAACAAAGAAGAGGGATGACTTCGAAGATTTGGACATGAGTAGTATTAGAGCCTGGACACAGTCAACAAATGGGATGATGCACCAGCTGGCAGAGGAAGTAGTATGAATAATGCTTGCTTTTAGTATGCTGTTACATCAGTTTTTATATTCAGTACTTATGATGATTTCATCTCTGATATGATTGGAATCTGATGGCATCCTGGGCTGAAGCCAGGACTTCAGAAATACAGAGTTCATCTGTGCTCAGTGCCATTTCTCTAATGTGCATTTGACAAACTATCAACATTTTCTCAATATTGCAGTCGTATGATTAACTAGTGTTGGTATTTTAGGTTTATGACCACGCCTGTTGTTAGGAAAATGAGCAAGATATATTTTTTCATCTACAGCATCAATTTCCAAAGGCATCTTTGGAACAGTGAATACTATTAAACATTCCAAATTCCTGTTATTTGGCTGATATTAATTTATGAATCAAAAAATTCTGTTCATCAGTTTGATCCTCAAGGCTTTGAACCAGCATTCAGAAGACACTATAAACAGACCAAGAGTATATCGTACGGGACGCAAACGAGAGTATCAATCATGGATGCCAACAAGAATGCAACCCAAGGGATATCTTTTCAATTTCAAAGGGATATCTAAGAAATTAAATGAAACATATGTCATAATTTTTACAACATTTCCTTACTAATTATGCATAAACTTGCATTTCACAGATGATATTCTTGTTCATGTCTATGATTGAGAAATAATTTTAAAAAGGCAGAGAAAATAAAGGTTAGCACAAAGTATCTGAGGATAAAATGAAAAGTTGTCAATGATGTTAAGTTTGTAAGCTCAGCCATTATTGCTTCCAAACTCTTAAAGCTCAGTCAGGCTGCATGGGGGTCAGCTGTGAACAGCCTTTTTCAAATTTTGCCACAAATTCTCTGCGATTGAGAGCTGTGCTTTGATTAGGCTATTCCAGTCAACACAATTTTCAATTTTTGTAGCTTCATCTGGATGTTTCAGATCTTTGGCTTGCTGGAAAATAAATAAAGTCGTACTTCTCTTGAAGATGGAAACAAATTGTCATCCAGGATTTTCCTGTATTTTTCTGCATTCATTTTACCTTAATAAGCTTTCTAAGGCCTGCTATCGTGAAGCATACCGTACACCAACATACTTCACAGTAGACATGTGTTTATGTGATGATGTACATTGTTTGGTGTCCGCCAAACACAGTGTCTTGTCTGATGGCCAGAAAGATTAAAGAACTTTCCTTCACTTGATTATGGAGTCTCCCACATGCTGTTTGGCTAACTCTAGTCAAGTCTTGATATGAGTTTTATTCAACAGTGTCTTTCTCATTGTCACTCTCTCGTGAAGCTTTGACTCAGGCATCAGTTGTTGTCTGCAGACTGCCTCCCATCTCTGCCGCTGCTAGTCATGATGAGCTGATGTCCTCTCTCTATAGTTTCACCTGCAAAACACACAATTTTACCAAGTACTTTTGGTACAAATATCACTTGGAACAAGACAAACTAACTTAAAAGTAACTTTTCAGCAAGATATATGCACTAGTTTTAAGTGAATAATTCCTTAATATTGATGAAAAAGTACTTGTTTCATTGACAGATAAATTAACTTATTGCATGGGAAAAATGTCTTGTTATAAGTGAAATAATCTGCCAATGGTATCAGTACTTCTTCAGCAATATTAAGGAATTATTTAATTAAAACAAGCCTCTATATCAGGAGTGACCAAAGTTGGTCCTCGAGGGTCGGAATCCTGCATGTTTTAATTCTCTCCCTGGTGGTAGTTACAACCTTTTCAGCATGTCAGCTGTTCTTCTTAGGCCTTCTAGTGAGCCATCATTGGATCCAGGTGTATTAAACCAGGGAGTGAACTAAAACATGCAGGATGTCGGCCCTCGAGGACCAACTTTGGGCACCACTGCTCTATATCTAGGTAGAAAGGTACTTTTACGTTAGTTTTGTCCTTATTTCAAATCTACTAAGATATTTGCACTATAAACTAGACCAAAAATGCTTGGTAAGGATTTTGTGTGTTTACAGTGTTTCTTCTTGCATGGTGACTCAGTTTGTGAAGTCAGCCTGATCTAAGCAGATTTACACATGGGCCATATTCCTTCCTTGTCTTTATGTATTTAACTGACCTCCAGGAGATGTTCGATCCTTTAGACATTTTTTTTATCCATCCCTTGACTTTTCATAACCATTTTCTCTGATTTGCTTGTTAGTGTTCATTTATCTTCATGGTGTAATGGTAGCCAGGAATACTGATTAACCAGTAAATCCACTCTTTATGCTACAATCACCTGAGACACACTCAGGTGATGCACTCTCAAGCACCAGTACTACTAGCACCAATTAGCTGAACCTCTGATGAATTAGTTCAGTCAATTTAAAGGTGGTAAATATTTATACAATCTTGTATTTTATGCTACATGTTTTTATTTAACATACAACATAAAATATTCTGTCAATATTTTGTAGGAATCAGTTCTCACTTTGACATTAAAAGGTTTCTATGTAAGTTTTTTTGTCAAAAAGCAAAATTTTCTTTCTCAAAATTGATTTGTAAAAGCAACAAAAGGGTAACACAATCATGTGATGAGTACTTTTTACAGACACTGTAGATTATCTTTTCTATGAAAGTGCTTCACAAAAATATGGCATTATCAAAAAGCAGCCAGACATTTAATTGCCAAATTCCTGTTAGAAAGATATTTTTGCCAAGAGAACAATGTGTTTTCTGTCTACAGCCTTAGAGAGCAGCAGGCTTTGTGGTTACAGGTCCGTATGTCATCATCCATATAGGGTAGTATCTTCAGAAAGAGAGCGTGTGCGCTTGGTGTTTGTCCTGTATTTCTCTGTGATGGACTGAATGACCAACTAACCAAAATTTCTCCTGGAATGGATCGATGACTTGTCCAGGAGGATGAACCCAAAAGTAACCCTAGTGTTCATGATTCAACCACAGTAAGGAGAGTGGGCAGAAATGGCATCTTGTAGAGGGTTCCAAGCCAAAAACCATTGCTGACCCAAAAGAACATAAAGACCCCTGTTACATTTGCCAGAAAAAAGAACATAGATGATCCACAATACTTTGGGGAAAATAGTCTGTGGACTGTTTTGGAAAGTGTGCAACCTAATATGTGTGATGTCAAAGTAACAGAGCAAGAAATCAAACCAATAGCCAAACATGCTCCTGCTTGCTGCTTCAGGATGTACAACTTGCTATATTTCATAACAGCGTTTAGGTTTTGGGGCAATTCCTTTTTTCACAGAGTTAGATCGGTTTGGATAGCTGTTTTCTCATTATTGGAAAAGGTTTTTTTTTGTATTTAATTTGTGGTGGAAATATTTTTTCCCTGCACTATATGTGGTGATATGCCTGAACTCAAGCTGAAACAATTGCTCTTCTAAATAGTAAAGACAAATCTAGAATATTTCATCAACATTAATAACAACAAAATCATGGTTAATATATCATTATCTCATCTTCATAAAATGAAACCTCATGAGACACATTATTCATTTAGCAAGCAATGAACATAGCAATTCCTGCTAAAATACATTTCCATGAAACTTTCTTTTAGAGCTCGCTTTGTGTTCAGTGCCGTTTTCTTTTCATACCATTCTCGTTATCAGTTTTGCTTGAAGCAATCCGTTTGAAACTTGCTGTAATTAAATGCTGGTGAGTCATTTTTTTTCTATCAGGACTGTCAGGGTTACTTCAGCCTGTGGCCATGCTGTTCCTACTTCATTGTGTGTTTCATGTCACCTGATTCAATAGTGAATCTGATATTGGTGCTTCGATGCTCTGTTACTCATAACTTGATCACACAACTTGTGATGAGTAAGTGCTGAGCTACCTCACTTCAGTGGAGTTTATATGATGTAAGAGATGAAGATTAGATTGAATGTGGGTGAGAAATGTGAGTTCTTATTGGCTCAAGGGACTGTGCTGTATCTCCTTAGTTGGCTTTAGTATGGCAGCACAGGTCAAGGCAAGTAAGACCCCATGTAACACAATGAGCTCATATTTAGTGTAAATAGATTTTTCCCAGACACACGTCTCGATGAAACAACTGTATGCCGCCCCAGAGAACCTCTATCTGGTGTAGTAAACCTACAAACATTTTAACATTTGCTATTTTGGTTGTTGTGATACAGAGTCCTTAAATCTGAAGGGCTTCTGCTGTTAATGGCAGAGTGAAGATAAGAGGAGAGGGTATTTGAGTTATGTGCTTGTTGGCTATTTATAATGACATGAGGAGAGCTTCTGCTTATAGTTCTCTAATGGTTGAGGGCAGAGAAGATCCTGACGTTTTTCCCCTTCACCTACATTGTTTCTAAATTGCTGCAGCAAATTTTATCTCTAGAGCAACATATGAACAAAAAAGTTCAATTAAGCCCTTGTAAAGAAGGGTTTAAATGACATTTGATAATTACACTAGGAAGTGTTGTTGTTGTTGTTTATTTTTTGTTTGCTGCTGAGCAAGATGTGAATTCACAAATGTTATATTGCATTTAGGAAGCTGCACTCAGATGAATAGAGATTAATATTTATATGAGCATTCATCCTTCTACAATATATTGCAAATAAAAAAGCATAAGTCATGAAGCTGTCAGTCATTTACAAAAACAGTTTTGTGAAAAAAAAATCTTCAGAGTAAAATAAAGTTTATTTTTCATCATAAACCTTTAACACAGGCGTTACGCTAGCAGTTCTGCTTTGCTGAAACCACACAAGTCATCTATTATTGTTTCTTGTTGAAAGATGTGTAACTGGTACTGACAGACATCTCTGCTCTGATCTTAATATCTCCCTTTTCAATGTGCAGCAAGTTTTCTTTCTCTGAACAGCTTTTCAATAGTTCTTGACCAGAATTGTAAGATTTTGATTTATTTCAACCTGTGGCTAGTTGATTCAGTGCGCTTAAAATGGACTGTGCTGCATTACTTTCAAATGGGACAGCAGAAAGATCTCCGGTTGCAGAGAGGTTCATGTTTACATGTGGACTTGCTTTGGTGCTTTTGCTGGCATGGACACTCGGTCTCACTCCCAGGATGGTCTCGTGCAGCCAATGTGGACATAGACATGTTGTCTGGAGTTTGGTGTCACCGGCTGAGTACAAATCTGAAACAAGAATTTCTGAGGCTGAACTAATCCTCTCATTAAACCTCAGGCTTCATTAACAACCTTAAGAATAAGATCGCTGGATAAACTTGAATCCCAGTTTTCTTCTAAAGACGGAAAGTGAAGTCACTTAAAAAAGATAAGAAGGTCAATATAAAGATGCCAGTTAACTAAACATGTACGAGACATCCATATTTTTGCACTATAGAGAAAAAAGTAATGCTTGGTGAAAGCCTCTGCAATCAAACAGCTAAAAGTACCTACCAACATCACCTCAATAATAACAAAAGAAGTAAAACTGAAGTCTTTCTTATGTAACTTCAATAAACTTCTACTTAGAAAAGAAAACACAGAACACTTCCTGTTAAATTTGTCTTAGTCACAGTATTGTATGCATATCACAAATCTCCACTTTAGCCAATGTAAGCAGTTTATAAGGAGCAAAAAGAAATTTGTCTGAAAGCCGCCTCTGGTCTCTCATGAATCATCAGTCATCAGTCTATCTGGTCATCAGTTCATTTCCTGCAGATATGTGAGCTTTCATAAATGAATCTGGCATTGTGTAACTACGTGAGTCGTGGGAGGGAACTCTGTATGGGTCCATTGATTTTAAAACATTGCTGGTATTCCACAAGCTATTTATGACAAATGTTCAGTGATGATTCTCCTGTCTTCAGTGCAAACTGTTCAGGTGTGCTAATGTCAAGAATTTGACAAGCAAAAATAATAGTGTGACATTCTGGTATTATCTTAAGTTTTGAAGAGAGTTGGTCATATGGAGGGAAAATTGCTAGTTATGTTTTGACTCAATGTTCTCCCTCTGTGATGTTATTGCTTCCTGCATGGCACAAGCATTCCAGTATTTTTCCTGGAGACTAATTCTCACATAGGTAGAGGTATTTTGGTTAGAAAGATGATAACTCTAGGTTATTTTGGGGTCACAAGCTTCATTTTAACCTAAGAAAATGAGTTATAAGAGAATAGTAGTGTACAACTACAATAAATTATATAGGGAGTCTGGGCATTTTCATGGCCTTTTATCTTCATAATTTAAAAACCAGCGAAAAACAGCTTGGTGTTCTTTTAAGCAGTTGGGCTGTTTTGAGAAGCACTGGAAACCCAAATGGAAGTACAAAAACATGAAATTGGGAATTTTGAATTATAGATCTCCTTTAAAAAATAATCCACTTTTCACATGGATACAAAACAAATTTGCTGATTGGATTGAAAAGTGAAATTACCCACCATCGCCCCATCTTTACCATTTACTCTGAAGTGCAATGCCCAGCAAGTAGATTTTCCTAGATATCTGAAAAGGGACTGCGTCTACGTTTTTCTACCTCCCCGTTATTGACGGTTTTGAACAATTTTTACCTTACAATACTATGGAGGACCAAACCTGACACACTCCATACATACACACAATACTCTGAGTTTATAAACAGCAAAAGGGAGAACCTGGTTTAGCAGTTTCAGTTTTACAATATTGTACAATAAACATTTTAGAGCAATAACCAAGCACATATTTTCCTTATTTTCTGTTTTCTCTGGGTTTTTCTTTTCCCCAGAAATAGAGTTTAAATTTTGTTTCAATATCACAATGGCTGACAGTAATTATTGTCATTGGTCATGAATGAAAAAAGATTTAGTGTTGTTTATTTTCTGTTGAACAAAACACATAAATGTATACAAATGGCCCCAGTGAACCTGCCTCACACAGTCACAGTACAATAGTGAATTTTAGTATGCTAATTTACATTAGAATAGGATGACTGAAGCTACTTTTCATCCCCGGTTTAGGAGTTCAGACTAACCCATACCCTTATTTCACTCCTCCATTATTTCAATTCATAATTTTTGTGCTTTTTTATTCTCTTTCTCAGTTGGTCTCACAGCATCTGTCCTGTAGAGTGTATGAGCTGTTGTGCCGCTTAAATTTAGTGGAGATCAGGAAGAGAGAAGTATCTACATTCTCTCACACACCCCTAATGTCCTTTCTGCCTCCCACTTATTCTCTGTCTATTTAGCATTCTTCCATTCCTCCACAGTGCTGCCCGGGCGTGGACAAAAGCTCAGTGGGAAGCTGGGCTGCCTGGATCAGGGCTTTCAAGAATATTGCTTTGCCGACCACATGCTCACTGAAAGCACCCAGACAATCTGCAGAGTCAGGGGGAAGCATACAACTTAACTGGAGAGGCAGATAAAATGCACAATTTGAACTGTGTTCAAAGAACCGAAGCTGATTATGTTATTCAGAAGCAGTTTATGTTCTGAGTTTACATTAAAATGTTTTCTTTGTACATTATCTCAGTTAATTATGATTGTTGAGGTTTGATTCCAGCTTAGCTTCCACGGTGTCTTGTATTTTTCTTCTGAATATGATGCGATCTGTGGGGGAGGTGTCCAGTGTCTGATAAAAATAGGGGGTTAGGAGGGGTGGCAGGGATGAATAAATCACTGCAGGGTTCTCTTCAGATTAAATAAGTGTGTCTATACTTGTTTGTGCATGGAGGCGTTTGGGTTGAAACTCATACTGACGCAGTTTAATCAATCAGCCGATGGCAGCTCGACTGGGATCTGATAAAATGAAAGACGTCAAGAAAAAGCCCAATAGGAACGGAAATTACAAGGGAGGTGGAGGTTTTATGTTTGGAGTCATCCTTGAAACCAATCAATCATTTTATGAGAATATTTTAAATATGTAAATAATTGGAACAATTGACTATGCTTTCATTCTAACATCTCAAGGCTTTCAGCAAATTCTAAAAATACACTATGAGACAGCTGAAGATGTAAAAACCATACACATATATAACAAGTGGGGTTAATGACTTTATGTTATGATTTGCTTCAAAAGCACCTTTGAAAGTTTTCAGTCTTTGAGGACCAAAGAGGGGAAGTTAGTTAGTAAGTCTCTCAAGATTTTTTCTGCAAATTAATAAAAAATATAATGGAAGAAATTATTCCTTTAGCAGACAAATTTTAGCATAAACTATATCAGTTCAGCATTTTTATCTGACATTTACAAATACCCAGCGTATATTTCGTTAGTCACCCACACAACCAGTTAAGTTCAGTCAGTGACTTTGACACCGGCATTAAAAGGTGCCTTGAACTGCAGCTGGTTGGGCATTTAACACTGAATCAAGACATTCATGCTTCAAGTAAGACAGATAACTTACACTGAATGTTTTTGGATTGTTACACAGAGTAAATAAAATGCAAAACTTACCGCAAAACTGATTTGAAGCAAAGCTTTCGTAAGTAGATCATTGTCGAAATAATTTCCACAGCTGTTTTAACACGGTGCTGGAGTTATACTGTTTATTTCCTTCAGAGAAGTTTTGCAGGATAGGTGATAAATCCACTGAACAAATCCTTGGTTCAGTGATAAATGCTGAACCAAGAGAGAGGACTCTTAAAACAAAGAGTAAATTTAAGACACCAGATACACATAAACCAATCAATACATGGATAAGTGGATAGGAACAGCGACAAAAGAACAACATTGGGGAGGCCCTCTTTATCTTATGCCTGAAAATGGATCTTCATTTATTGATCAGTGGAGCAGGTGGGGATCTTGGGGGCTGTTAAAGATTAATATGCATCACATACACAATTACCAATTACTTTTATAGGAGGAACATTGTTTTCATTCACTTTTTCAACTTTTCCAGTAGTAGTGTAAAACCTTTGTTAGATTGAGATATTGCAGCTTTTGGGATAACCACAAACTAATCATTTTGGCAGGAAGTTGAGTCACATCCACGGGCAGTGAAGCGTAATGTCCCAGAGGATTTTGTACCCAGACAGGCAGCTGTTTCTGTCTCTCGCTTGCACTTTTTATGTTTTGCCAACCATTATCTGCTCTCTCTGGAGTGGGAGACATCGGAGGTGTTAAACGTGATGATACAAGGTTTGGTCATCCAAATTATCAGCTGTTGTTTTCCCATCAGGAGATGTAAAACGAAGACTTGGTGTTAGGTGTGGAAATTTGGATTTTCTGAAAGAGGGTTTTATTCTAGTCCACATTGTTGAACAGTACATTATATAGAATAGACATATCTTTTTTATTAAATGTAGTTATTAAAAAAAGACCCATTAGTTTTTGGCTGTAGCTCCCATGTCTGGTTTCAACTGGTACCCAGAAAGGAAATTAAAACAATAAACAATATGATCAAAAGATTAAAAACCCATTACATTTTAACATGCACAGGAAACACATGGTTGAAGAAGCTATAAAGACAGCTAATTTTATTCATTGTAATATCTCCTCTGGCTGCTCCTCTTAATAGCACCCTCCTTCTTAAAGCACACAAGAACCTCCAGAAGAGGAGAACCAGCACAGACCCTGCAGATTAGAAAAACATTCCTAATTTTCTGAACTCAGGAGAATACGGTTCCTTCAAATGCAACAGTGATGATACTAAATAATTTCAAAGACAAAGTTCTGAATGCCAATCTATACAATGTTAATGTTGAAAAACTTGGTATTCTAATATGAATGTAAACACTTTTGAGAGCTAATCTATAGATTAAGGAGAAGTGGAACAGCTTTTAAGTCCACCTTCTGAGAAAAACTGGACTTAAAAAAAATGTTCTCGAGAATTTTATGGTTTATTATGTCAAATGGTTTTTGAAAAATAGAGCCTAGAATTCTACTTTTATCCCTAAAACATTACAACTTTTTAGTAACAAATCATGCTGCTATTTCTGTAGAATTGATAAGCCTGAAACTAAATCATGTTGGATGCAGCACAAAAAAAAGTTACTTTAAGATAATCAATGATTTGATATGCAGCACATTTTTCTTGTATCTTTGGTAATTCTGACAGTCCTTGTCAGATGAGTGCATGTTATAAATATTGGATCCATGTGTACAGTACCTGTAAGCTCACAATCGTCATGCTTGCAAATGTTTTCTACTGCATGTATGTGTGTGTGTATCCAGGTCAGAGGTCATAGTCTTTTTCTCAGGATGACGACAGAAGGTCTAAAGTACCTCTTGGCACCTTGGGGATTTCTTAGGGACAGTGTATAGAGAGGAGCAGATTCACACTACTGTGGGATTGACAGATGGTAAATGATCTGAGCACACATTAAGAGGAAGAATCAAGAAACTAACTTTTAGAAGTGTTGAGGATGGGTTTGATTTGGCTTTTAGGGAATTCATTATCGAGTTAAAACTCACAGCTGCAACATTCCAACAAAGGGCTGGGTTTCCTGAGAAATACCTACACTAAAACCACAACACTGAAGAATCCTCTTGGTCATTAAAGAATAAACATATTGTTTGGCTCAAATCCAGATTTCCTTTGTTTTTTTTCTGGTTTGAAGTTAAATCTCAGTCATTTTTCATAAACTAACAAAAGAACTTTGAGTTCTTCTAAGAATGTGAAATAACTTCTTGCAGATGCTTGAGTGTCTTTATTGTGTGTCTTGATTTAAATGTTTCAGCTGTTAATGGCCCGTTACTTCAGCAAAATGTCTTGGTAACAAAGAGAAGACAGTGCTGTTTGGTTAGCTTAAGGGTTGTTTGAGGTTTGATCATATGAGACAGATTTTATAGACGGAAACTCAAAGAGTTGAGACATTTTTATCCCTTAAATGACGATGTAATCTGGCAGACACACAACCTCTGTTTTCAGTAACAATTTATTAAAATGTGTCAAGTGACCTAATGTTTTCTCCTTCTTGTCTGTAGAAATTGAATATGTTCCTAAATATATGCTTTGTGGGTGATATCAAGTGTTGGTGTGAAGATGTATAAGGGTTTGTATGCGGGGGTGCGTGCATGTGTGTGTTAAGGGGGATAAAAAGAGGCTTGGTGGGGGAGGGGTCATCAGGACGCTCAGGAGAAAGTGTTGGGGTCACTGCACATGCTCCCCTTAGTGAACACATCTGTGTGATGAATGCAGCGTAATGGATGCCCGTGTTGTTTTTGTGGCTATCAACTATGAAAACAAAGTAGACTACTGTAGAGATGGAGCAGGGGTCAAAGTAGAGACCAGAGAGTAAAGCAAAAAGCTGTGCAGGTTTCAATAGCAGTGTTTTAATCAACACAAAAGCAACATTTCTTTCTTACACTGAAATCTTGATCAGTACATTCAAACAGTAAGATTAACAGTCTCTTTAGGAGCTAGCTGCATTTGGTGCATCCTGGAAGTCTCGACCTACATCGGAATGTTGTCACACTTCACTTAACCTTGCTTATATTATACATAAGAAAAGCAGGTTAGCCATACATTGCTCAAAGGCACATTCTGAATAAAGTGAAAATAATATGGTTAAAATGCCTTTATGTTATATAGAAATTCCAGTAAAACATTATTCTGACCAAAGATTTGAGACCTGGATCCCCTGTTTGCTCAATCTAATCTATGTCCTCATCCTGGAACACACTCATACAGATGCTGGTACCGACGCTGGTGGCACCACTGGGCTCATAAGGGTATTTCTTTAAGCAGTCGCCATAATTTTAAACACCCGTATATCTGCAGAGCCAGACTGCAGCAAAACCAACATAGCCTGACGATGATACACACCACACACACTCACCATGCAGACCATCTCAAATGTGGATTTACTGAAAATTGAGTTCAGTAATGGGGATTAAGATGGGATGGTCTGAGTCAGCATTAAACAATGAGTCTGCACAGACTTGGCAGAAGGGCAAATAGATGAAAGTATTACTCACCCTTGATGCTTCAGGACAGGTGTACATGTCTGTGTGCTGAGCTGCAACCACTTTACTTTATTTCAGTATCTCTGTTTACATTAAATGCTTCTAAAATCCCAACCCAATGTACCTTACTGCTATAAATAAGAGCAGAACAGATTTTAGTACTCTAAGAAACTCAGTACCAGTAATATTAAAGCCTACCTTCAACGTTTTGGTTTGCTTACATTCCTTCTCTATAAATGTTCTTGTGTGACACCTGCTTGATTTGTTTGAAATGAGCTTTCCTTTAGCTTTAAATAGACCTGCTTTCTTTGCCGAAAGTGTACTGCATAATTGGACCGAGTCCTTTATGCTTAGAGTGCTGCTTAACAGAGATACTTTGCTGATTTTGTTTCAAGAATGATGAATATTATTAATTTTCCAAAGATCCAATGGTGTTGTGTGGTTACTATTCGGTCACTGTGGCTTTAAAACCCCTTTTGCTGATCACAGATTAGTTTAGGAAACAACAGCTCTCCACGTCTCCTTCTGTATAGGGGTGGTATAGCGGATTACTCGACCTCCCAGAATGACACCCCAACACCTGCATCTGCTCATGAATGAGCAAAGAGAGATATCTATCATCTTTACTCACAGACTTAGAACAGAGCCTACTGGAATGTTAAACTGGATCTTATCACGTTTTTACTGCCTTCGTTCCCCCTTTTTAAAAATAAAAATGTGCATTTACATGACATTAACCCTATCACTACTGCAGGTTTACCACTGATGAATTGTAGCATTCTTGCTAGGCTTATGTCAGATCTATTGTGCTTGATACTGGTTATTTTATTCAAATTTAGGATTTTTTACAGAGATGAGCACAGTTAAATCTCAACAGGATTCTTTATCAAGTAGCACAAAATAGAGTTAAGCTGCACTTTAGGTGATACTCATGTCTATGAATTTTCACTTCTTGAGGACCTGTTTTATATAAAGCACAAAGAACCGTCAGGTGATAAATTACAGCAATAAGTAATTAAATCAGAGAATCTAAATATCCTAAATCACCATGAGAAAATGGTTTGGTCTAAACAAATGATCATCTTTTTAGGTGAATCTTAGATGAACGATGTGTTTAACTGGCTTTGGCTATTAAAACTATACAAATCAGACAAACACTTAACTTTACTGTAACTGGAAGCTGGGAGATTTGCAGTAATACAGTTACCGTAATCTTTGGAACTGTATGATGATTGTAACAAAAATGCCCTGAAAAGATTGTATAAACAAATTGAAGGATGTATTTTGATGAACATCACCCACCTTTCCTGATAAGTTGATGCGTACCAGAAAAAGCGTTTTTCATACTTAAATATCTATTTCTTTAATTGAACAAGATTGCTTGACTAAACTTTAGATTATCTGTTATCCCTGCATGTTCAGCTCCTTGTCTCTGTCATCTTTTTCTGTCCTCACTTCCATGCATATGCTGTGGCTGATGGTGTTGTAGGGAAATGAAGCACAACGCTGGGTTTTTAAATAGCATCCTTGCCCGAATCAGCCGTTCCTAATATGGCAGAGTACAAGGACACTAGCCCCAAAATATCAGCCACCCCTCACTAGAAATAAAACTTGTGCCATAATCGTAATCGTGAAAAGTGCACCAAAAACTCACAGAACTAATCAAGACTTTATGGTATGCTGTACTGAATTTTGACAGTTTCACTTGAGCTCCAGAAGACTTTAGAAATAGCCTTAAAAATCTGTGGTTTTGAATATACATTACCTTGTTTGTTGAAGAAAATGCCATCAAAAATGGTAAAATTCTTCTTTTTTTTTGTTAGGATCTTGGTGGGAGCGCCACAGGCAGCAGGGCGGGGTCCACTGACGGGAAGTCGGCCTGGAGCCCTTTTCCGTTGTCCGATCACGCCGGAGGAGTACGACTGTGAGAGGGTTAATATTGATGGAGAAGGTGAGTTTGTGCTCAGCTTGGAAAATTCAACCAGTAATTAACTAGGTGATCTACAAGCAGCTTAATTGCTGTTTGTGTTTTTTTATATAACATTTTTAACTAAATGTGTTCTGTGTTCTATCATTTGTAATATCAAGAAAAAGTCAAACTTTGAGATTGTAGTTACATGTGAAAACATTTCTTTCTCGACAGTCGTCAAATGTGACTGTCCTAATGCTTTTAATCCATTTATTGAGTTGGGATGGTTTCTTGAAAGCTAGAGTGCTTCAGAAACAATAAACACGATGACTCAACATGTCCTCCACAGAAAAAGGTCTAAAAAGCAGAGCTGCAGTAATCATATGCAGTCTTTGGGTGCAATAAATACATTGCGGCATTTCTGTTATTGTTTTATTATTTTTTGTTCCTTTCACTGATCATATAGGAAATATACACTACAATGCCCTGCAATTACCACTGATATTTCTCTGTTTGTTTCATTTGCATAGTCTTTTAGAAGGTCCTTACATTAAGAAAAAATGGGCCAAAGTTCCATAGGGAAAGGTTGTGATAGTTTCATTTAATATTGCAATGATTACATCAGTTAAGAGTACTGCATGTTTTCCTCATTCTTCTTCAGTATCAGTATATATTCTGCAGCTTTAGCATTCTGTTCATTATCATCATCAACATTGACACTGATGCTTCATTTTCTGTTTTTACACAGTAAATTTTGACAGAGAAAGCAAAGACAATCAGTGGTTGGGAGTTTCGGTAAAAAGTCAAGGAATTGGAGGCAAGGTGGTGGTAAGTATTATTCTAAACATCCATCAGTGCAGAACGGTGTCTTGTAATTGGGCAAAAGCATATTTTATCTGAGCCAGGCTGAAGGAATAAATGTCATAAATTCTGTTTCTCACAAGACCTGTGCTCACCTGTATGAGCTAAGACAACGAGTCACGCAACCTTCGGAAACTCGGGATCCCATCGGACGCTGCTACGTCCTGAGCGATGACCTGACGAGGCGGGACGACTTGGATGGAGGGGAGTGGAAGTTCTGTGAGGGTCGACCGCAGGGGCCACGAGCAGTTTGGCTTCTGTCAGCAGGGCCTGTCTGTCAGTTTCACTCCAGACAGAAACTTTATTCTGTTTGGAGCTCCAGGAACCTACAACTGGAAAGGTAACAATTCAGCATTAATATATATTTCAGATTTTACAAAACATCAAAGTTTAAAAAAGCATTATTGCAACATTCAGAAAGTGTGAGAAGTGGAGAAAAATCTTTATTGTAATCTAAGAAAGAAAGGCAGTCAATGGAATTATTATTAATATATTACTGACTGCAGGACAGAGCTCATGATTATAGGCCAATCTACTGATTGAACACAAACAGTGACAGATACTAAATCAAATTAAGCTCTTTGATTTATCTAATGCAATTATTACTTAATGGATTAGTTTTAGTCAGAGGTAAAAATATAACAGTGTTTTCTTATTGCAACTCCTCTATGCATTTTCACATATAAATTCAACTGAGCTCAACTTAGTTTATTTTTGTGATGCAAATTCACAACAAATTTAACCCAATTTACTTTACAAAACAAACATCAAATTTGTATCCAGAAACATGTCAGGAGCACATTCTTTGCTAAAAAGTTAAACATTTGTTTGCAGAAGATGAATAAGCTAGAACTGAAAATAATAATAATAAGAAATACTTGTAAATATTAACCTTTCCAATGCTCACATTTCAAATTTGACTGTACGTTTCATCCTTTTTTTTTTTTTTTACTGATAATTGGCATAGAAAAAGATGTTAGTGTTCAGCCAGCTGAAACTGATACTTTCAACAAAAAAAGTAAAATACATCGGATGTTCAAAATAAGTGCTTTTTTTTCTCAGTTCCTCACTAAAATATGATTTTATAATTATTAGGTATAGTAGAAAAGCTAACAATTAGCTCTCTGTCACTGTGTATTTATTACGCTTGATTCAAGAGCAACAGGGTGCAAACATTTGGAAAGTTTATAATGTTACCCTATACAAGCTCAAAGCATAAAATCATAATATAAGATAATGACGTTTTTGTTGAGGTTAATTGGCTTCACCCAAATATGACAAAAAAATTGTCTGAAATTCTACCAGTTTGAGTAAAAAGTCAGTGACTGGTGCATCAATATTGCATCATGTCATAATTTATTAAACAAAAATGAAGCTGTGGTAGAAAAGTAATTGAAAAGTACATTCCTAAAACATGCGAGAAAAAAAACTGAAATTGAAATGTGTTGTGCTTTCTGCTTTATCATCACTGTAGAAAATGTTTTCTTGTTGTCCTGCTGTGCCTTCACCTGCTTCCTTTCCAGGTGAACTGCGAGTCGAACTCCTGAACCAGACCGTTCTTGAACTCGGTTTCTATGACAACGGCCCGTACGAGGTGGCAGATTACAATGAGCTCAATGCGCTGCTCATCCCCTTGCCCTACCACAGTTACCTGGGTAGGATTCGCCCTCTATGCTCACTGCTGCCCGAGCACAGGAGAGAAAGAGAGGGCCGTGGGAGGCTGACGTCCAGGCTCAGACTGTAATCTGACTAAACACAGGAACAGTAGCAAGACCTCAACCGCCCCTGACTGGAAGAGGGTAAACTTGTTTTAGTGTCACTCCCATTCCCTGAGGATTATTTCTGGCTGAGCCCGTGACTCATAAAACCCAAAATATGACTCAATATCTTTGTGTAAGTCCTTTCTCACAGTGGGTGGACATGTTAAAAACGCCTGCAGCTGACAGTGGCCTGAGATGAATTCTTTTGATGCCAGTGATTACTGGTTTTCTTACAGAAACAAGAGAAAACATTGTATGGTCCAGCTTCAGTGCGATGGTGCTGAACTCATTCCATGTGCCACCCTCTTTGAAAAGCAGGAAGGGAGAAAATTTGTCACATTTTT
This sequence comes from Xiphophorus hellerii, assembly GCF_003331165.1. Taxonomy (NCBI): domain Eukaryota; kingdom Metazoa; phylum Chordata; class Actinopteri; order Cyprinodontiformes; family Poeciliidae; genus Xiphophorus; species Xiphophorus hellerii. Next base: position 12,309,473 of record NC_045691.1, on the reverse strand, counting down.
TGTTTGTGGGATGCAGTCTGAGCCCGAAACGTCATCCTTTCCAACATGAACTCCATGGTTCTGCAGACGAAAGTGCTGCTGCGCCACAAAAACAAAGCATCAGTCAATCACAGCTTGTCTCACCTGCACTCCCTCTTCTCCTCTTTTTCCTCCCTCATCATTTCACCACCCCATCACTCCCCTCCCACACTTGTTCTTCTGTCTTTCTTCTCCCATTTCTGGGCCACATAGGGCTCTTGTTCATGGCTAGCGCCGTTGAAGATACACTGCTGTACAAAACTCTGGAGCCTTCCACATCGTTTGAGGACGTAGCTCATAATAGCTACTTAGGTTTGTAGGCGTGGAGTGTTGTTTGGATCCAGTTGGACTCTTAGTTGATGTAGTCTGTGTTCTGTCTCTGTCTTTGTCTTTATCACTTGTCCTCAGATGTAGATTTTTACTCTGTAGTCTTTGTACCATAATAAGAGAAAGCCATCTAAAGCTTTCTTTTTCTCTGAACTCTGATTAACTTAATTTGACTTAATTTGATATTTTTTAGATTAATTTCAGTCAGAATTCCCAACTTTCTGTCTTTGAGCCAAGAAGATGGTTGTCTCTCTGTGTTTAGTAGCACGAGGGTGTTTGTCTGTTTTGTCCAACGTCATTAGTGTATTTAGACCATTTGTCAGTGTTTGCTTTGGTGAAACTTTCCAGAGCATCTTGGTGGTGGGTTTTCTGTTGATTGTTGGAGTTTCACTTAACAAAACTGTGTTAGAATTTAACTAACAACCCCAGAAGCATTGTTGCACAGATGTGTTTCTAACTAAACTCTAACATAGATAGTGTAACAATAGTTATGCTGTTTTTGCAAAGAGTATTTTTCAGAAAATTGAAAAAACTTAAATGTAGTTTTTTGTTTTTTTGTATTTTATGTGATAGACCAAAACAAAGAAGTGCATAAAAAAGACAATATGTTTTTCTTTTTTGTTTTGTTGTCCATTTGTTTTAAGACCCATTTACTCTCATTACCCAGGATATTATCAATTGAACCTATGTCTGAAGTCATCTAATCAATAGACTCAGATTGGGTGTAATTTAATCTCAGGATTAATCCAACTGATTTGTGAAAGCCTCAACAGTTTGCGGAAGAAAAGGTGAAAAAAAAACTGCACAGAAACAAAGAAACACCACAGACAACTCAAGGATACAGTTTTGGAGAAGCAAGATTAGACTTTATTTATCTCAGCTTTAAATATCTCATTGTGCACATCTCATCGAAAAAAGAAAATGTTTTTCTTCCATTTCACATTTGTGCACAACTTAGTAGTCTGTCATATAAAATAAATTAAACAAAAATTCATAAAAGTTTCTATTTGTAAAGTGGAAAAAATGTTGAAAAGTTCAGTGGGTATAATATCGACTGTTTTATTTCATAAAACGTTACCATATTTTGCAGGATCTTGAGGACGTCTGACCAGATAAGAAAACACGTTTTGGTACTGGGTGGCTTGTAGATCGAAAAAGAGAATGTACATAAATATTACAACATTTTTTATTCAAAAGGCGTTTATTTATTGGTTAGCCAATCTTAGTACATTTCAAGAAAATATATTAATCTTATGGTGGAGCTACAGTACATGAAATCTCTAGGCATTAGAGATTCAGTGGCTTCCGTTAAGCTTCAGAAACAACATTTGGAAGGACGTCTTTATCAGGCATATTAAAACTGTCTGTTGTCAAAGAGCCAGCGTCTGCTAAACCAGACCAGTTTATATTTATTGTCGATTTTCAGTTATTATTCTTGACTGTGTGGATCCACTATAAATCTCTCTCTATTCACATTCATCTGAGCCTGAATACCCTCGCAAAGTTGAGCTGTCTCCTTGACAACACTAATTCCCTCCTGACCTTTTAGCCCTCGTTTATCACTCACATGCTTCCATTTATCCTGCAACCAGATGACATGACACACCTATGCATGCTTGCTAACATTTCAAGTCATTGCTCTTAAGTATCACAGGATTTATGCATTTTGTCACAATGTGGTCACAGCTGATTAACAGTGCAAATTATCCTTTCAAATTGGTGTGTTTTTCTGAATAATGCCAGGCATCCTTAGTAAATGCCTCAAGGCCAAACCAAATGTCACCACAGAATGTATAAAAGCACAAAAAGCAGTTTTATAATACAGTTTTAATACTAGCCTGGTTTGAAATATTATCACTTTGGGTATTTGCAATTATTGCCAATTTTATGCAGATGACTTAGTTTACGATTTAAGGCCAAATTATTTCAGATCACTTCATTTGTTTGTTTTTTTTCTACCAATAAATACCATTAATTACAGGAAGATTAAACAAATAAAATGATTTTTTTTCTTAAAATTGGAATTAAAAAAAAAGTATGTGTGATTTTTGCATAGAATCTGATTAAAAGCAACAATTATGTAGTTACAATATATATAATCAAAAATATTAGACATTTTATTATTCTGTGGTGAAACTATAAATTCCATACAGTTCAGAAGAGTTACCAAAGTGGTAAACAATTTTTCTGCTTCTGCTCCACAGTTAGTTTTGCTTAAGCTTGCTGGTAGCAAAGTCACCATGTGCAGAAAAAGTAACACCCAGCCTCCATTTATTGGTTTTAGAGGAGCTGCAATGTTAAATTCCACACCTGCCACCCTGGAGCTGCTCTCGTTTTGTGTCCTTCTTTGTCTTCTTTTGCATGTTTACTCAGAGCTAACAAATGTCCTTTGTGTTGTCATGGATTAACCCCTCCATATGAACCCTCCGCCTGCTTTTTACACTGAAAAATGTATGTATTTGTATAAAAGACTTAAAGTGATTTGTAATTTGTTTTACATCTTGATAAGAAAATGCTAACACAATATTTTATGAAGTAAATACACACTTGCTACTCCTTTGGATCATGTGATTAACATTCAAGTGTGTTTTCACATTCCTGCACACATCAGGTTGCAGAGAGCACACATAAAGACGGAACAGATGCATTTGATCATAAATCTGGTTAATGTGCTTCCACTTTATTTACACACTGACCCCGCCAGACGCATGCGCTGCAGCGTCATCAGTCTCATCAGACCAAAACCAAACATCTCTTTCTGTTACTGTCACAATTAGCCCGTTTGCTTTTACCGTTAGACACAAACACAACCCACAGCATTTACACACATCATGACTCTGTCATAAAATCAATAGTCACTTAAGCTACACATTTCATTAGTAAGTAGACAAGTAGATCATTGCACATACTGAAGAGCTGCCACTAAACCTCACAGCCAATACTAATGTCTGAACCCTAAATCCGTTACTCCCCAACCCCCTTTTCCTCTTCTTATGCTTTTTTCTCCTCTTACACCAGGGTTTTCTGTAGACTCAGCTAAGGGTATAATGAATCTCAAGGAGCTGACCTTTGTGGCCGGCGCACCACGTGCCAATCACACAGGGGCTGTGGTGCTGCTGAGGAAGGACAACGTGCACCGACTGGTGCCACAGCACATCTTCTGGGGGGAGGAGCTGGCTTCCTCGTTTGGATATTCAGTGGCCGCCACAGATCTTAACAAGGATGGGTGAGGAAAAGCTAATTCATAATTCATTGTGAAATTTTATGAGAGACCTGGTGGCCATCTGGCTTACTGTCAGTTCCCACGAGGGGTCGCCGCACATTTTTTGGCCAGTACGGGGCCAAATAATACGGGTTATATTTGAATCAAATAAACATAATAAAAATATTTTTTGTCCGTATTGGTTGATTTTCTTGGAAGATGTTGGGGAAATCCAATGAACCAAGAATAATCTATCAAATTCAATGCTCTTTGTGGAAATGGACAAAGGGGAAAAGCTGAAAGGCTGCTATAGAAAAAACAGCTAAAAAGCAAACGGCTAATACATTTGCTATTGTCACTACAGCAGCAGATGAGATTTGACTCAGGGACAAATTGAGGAAGAGGTCAGATTAACTATTGTCGACCTGCTAAGAAGTAGCCGAAATGTTCATATAGAGGGAAGTTTCCTGTAGGGTTTGTGTATGCGAGTTTGTGTGTTTAATAGTTCTTTTAATATTAAAAAGAAATAAATAACAAAAAAATACAAAAGCATTCTTCAAAATGAGCATCAAGAAAGTCTGCTTTCTGAGATTTAACCACATAAATCAAATTTGTTCAAAGATGAGGAGAGTGGTCTATAAACCTTCAAGCTCTAAATATGATTTAAATATGTGAAATTTCATCTATTTCTGTTTCTAGATGGACAGATGTGATTGTTGGAGCTCCCAACTTTTTTGACCGCAAAGCAGAGATTGGTGGAGCTGTTTATGTTTATCTAAACCCGCTTGGTCACTGGGATGATCAGGCCAGACCGATCCGCCTCAACTGGAACATACGACTCCATGTTTGGGATGACAGTCGGTAGCATCGGAGATCTGGATCAGGACGGATATGGAGGTGTGAGCAACACTGATTTTTGTTTACAGAGCTTATGGGTAAATCATGAATCTTAGTCAGAAACTTCATGTATTAATAACAAAAAGGTTGTGTTTGAATTGTAAGATTTTGAGACTGCGGTTTCTGAATTTTCAAAATGAGATGTGCTGTTGGTGTTACTTCAGACTGGTGTTGGCATTAACAGGTTGAAAGGTGCTCATTAGTTGTGCTTGGGGAACCAAAAGAGGTGAAAATAAGTTTGTCTGATATTTGCAGATATTGCTGTGGGAGCTCCATTTGATGGAGATGGGAAGGTTTTTATCTACAGAGGCTCCGATGCTGGAATTGAAACTAAACCTGCTCAGGTCAGTTTCAGAAGGAAACCTAATAAATTTGCATGTAAGCAAATGCAAGCAGTGAGGATATTATAAATGTAATCTATATCACATCAGGTTCTGGATGGCCATGACTTTGATGTGACACGTTTTGGATACTCCTTCTCAGGGGGGCTGGATATCGATGAGAACCATTATCCAGATTTGGTGGTTGGTTCTCTTAATGACTCAGTGGTTCTCTTCAGGTAATAAAAAAAGTACAAAGTAAGAAAAAACACAAAGTACTTTTTTTAAGTAAACATCTACACAGAAAGTCATAGGTCTAATCTTTAGTTAATGTTTCCTAATTGTAATCAGTATGTAGAAAATACTGCAAACAACTAGGCAATAAGGACATCTAAGCGAATGATTTAGTTTCCCTTAATGCATCATATTGTGCTGTTTCTGTGTCCTCAAGGTCTTGTCCAGTCATCCATGTGGTCAGAGAAGTATCAATTGACCCTCAAAATATTGATTTGGACCAAAAGAACTGCAAGGAAAGAGACGGCGTCTGGTATGAACAGATAATGTGAAAACCCTCTAAGACAACTCAGCCCTAAACTGAAGGATTTGTTGCTTTAGAAAAAGTGTCTGCTAATATCTAACTGGGTTTTGCTTTTCTCCAACTTCCTTTTAGTGTTGAGGTTGAGGCCTGTTTTATGTTCACAGCACACCCTCATCATTACTCACCACACATTAGTAAGTCAAACTAAAGTTTTCAGCTTTTATATTGTTTAATGTACCTACTTCACAACATAATTTGTATCGTTTGTCAAGAGTTTTATACAAACATTAGAAACCTCTCTTATTTGAAGTATAATTACATTCAAATGAAATGCAGATATGCTTTAGTTTTATTTTGACTTTTTATTTTGACTCATTTCTTTTTGCTCTCCTCAAGCCCTGGTAGTGCAGTTTGAAGCAGACACAGAGCGCAGAAAGCTGGGCCTCCCTCACCGTGTTAGCTTTCTGGGACGCAGCTCGCTGGAACCTGAATACACCCAGACAGAAGAAGTGGAGCTTCATCGGCAGCGCGAGACTAACTGTGCCACTGCTCTCTTCCAGCTGCACGTGAGTTACTAAGTGCAACCATTTCTAAGTTTATGCTGCTTTTTACCGCCTGTGTTTTTTCGGCTAAACATTCCTGGTCTGTTTTGCTTCCTGTCCTCCAGGAAAACATTCGTGACAAACTGCGTCCCATTTCATTAACGATAACCCACAACATCAAGCCTGTGCCGCCACGCAGAAACTCTGCCAAGAGGCCGCAGAAACTACCGCCTGTGCTGAATATCTCTCCATCTAAAACGCTAAATTCTGAGGTTTGTAGCAAAAGTAAGGGTAGTAGATCTTTTAATTGAAACCCTTGAACTAAATGCTTCTTCTGCTTTTTTTAAATAAACTCTGAAGGTGAACTTCCTGCGAGAGGGATGCGGCAGCGACAAAATCTGTCAGAGCAATCTGAAGCTGAGCTACCAGTTTGGAACAACGCACCTTAACTCTGACTTCTTCACTCCTCTGCCAAAGTTAGTGCAGTCACTGGTTAATACTTCAGTTTGATGAAATCTTTCACTGCAATAACACAAAATATTACCAAGTATTTTTATCTAACTTATACGTAACTCTTCAGCAAGAGGACCTTGTTAATTGATGTAAAAAATCCCTTAATATTAATGAAAAATACTAGTTCCACTGGTATTTTTTCATCAATATTAGGTTTTATCAATATTTAAGAAGTATTGACTTAAAACAAGCTCCTAGGCCTTCTTAAAAACTTACTTGTAAGTTAGTGCTATTGTATTCCAAGTGTACTAAGATATTTATCCTACAATCTAGATCTAGAGAATTCTTGGTAAGATTTTATATTTTTGCAGTTTAATTATTATTGCTGTCAGACTACTTGTTTATTTTATATCTAGAAATGCTTGCTTTCTCCTAAGGTGAAAGACATATTTGCTACAACCCAGTAGGTTTAGTTTAGAAAGATTGTGTGCTTATATATATTTCTTACTCTAATGCAAAATGTTTGCTTTTCAACCAGCTGACCCAATCTTTTTTTGCCTTGGTGCAGAGATAATGATGGCGTTCAGGTGTTTTCTCTGTCTGATCAACGACTGGTGGTGCTGGAGATCACAGTCACCAACATGCCCTCAGACCCTCTGAACCCCGAGGAGGACGGCGATGATGCTCATGCTTCCCAACTGTTCATCACACTTCCAGACACGTTGCCATACGCCGGCTCCAGGGTCCCACCGCAGGTATGCCTTAAATTAAGGAGTTAAAGGAATCCCTGTGTGAATCAGTATGTCTGTTATGAAGGTATGTGTTTGATGTCCTGCAGATGATATGTCAAGCGAATCAGAATGGATCCCAGGTTGAATGTGATCTGGGAAATCCTGTCAAGCGAAATGCGAAGGTAGAAAATAGTTTATTTTATCTCGTCTTGTGAATGTGTTGCTTCCTAGAAGCACTTTTAAAAGAAATCTGGCACAATCCAATGAAAGATACATGTATTATGACCACTATAGAAGCTCAAACCAGACTAAAACCTCTGTCTGTTTTACAATTATATTTACACTTCATTTCAGCTAAAATTCACCATCAACCTGAGTACATCAAATATTACTACTGAGACCACTGAGCTCACTGCAGGTCTCCAACTGGCAACGTATGTTCCAATAACCCCATCTGTAACAACCAGTGGTTAACGCATGAACACTTTCATCTATTTAATAAGTTTTTATTGTGACTTGTTGATGTTTTCTCTCCAGGATCAGTGAACAGCTTAATCTGGATCCTGTCACAGCTTTTGCTAAAGTTGTGATAGAGCTCCCCCTGTCTGTCAATGGGTGAGTAAGCAGTTTTCCACAAATAACTCTGTTGGTCTTGATACACAAAATGGAATGTAAATATTGCATTCTGTTTACAATTAGATATCTTTTAAAGACAGTTGAAATGGATTTTACTTACAGATATTGGAGTAAATGTTGCACACCATACTTTATAGACGTTTATTTGAAAAAAAAAAGATTGAAAAATACAGTTAAGTTTTTGGTTGTAACATGAGAAAATGATCCAGAGGTATGAAGAAAAGCCTCCAAGCTGAAGTGTTGATGTGATTGTGTCTTTTTTTTTTTTTTTTTCAGACTAGCTCGTCCTCACCAGCTGTTCTTCAGCGGTATCGTAAAGGGGGAGAGTGCCATGACCAGCCTGGAGGACATCGGCAACCCTATAGATTTAGAATTTGTGGTGAGTTTATGCCTATCTAGGTTGCCTGTGTACTCTGCAAAAACATAAAACCTTGCCAAGTATTTTTGGTCTAGTTTGCAAATATCTGACTACACTTCAGCAAGATATAGGAGCTTGTTTTAAGTCAGTAATTACTTAATACAGATTTGTTTTAGAAGTTCTTGTTCCACTGGCAGATTTCTTTCACTTATAATATTGGAAATTTTTTTTTGGGGGGGGACAAAAATCTGCCAGTGGAAATAGCACTTTGTAAAATTAATATTTTGCTGTAAAGTTACTTGTAAGTTAGGTTTGTCTTAGTTAGATGTAGATATTTGCAGTAGAAACTGGACAAAATACCTGGTAAGATTTTGTGTTTTTGTAGTGTATCTTATGAAAGAATAATTTTCTGTGATTACTACAATTTAATTACTCAGTTTAACTAACGTTGGAGAGACTTTTAAGCAAAAAGATAAAACAACAGCTGTTTTCTCAGCTCTCCAATCCTGGAAAAGCGCTCCAGAAACTTGGCTCCGCCTTCCTCAACATCATGTGGCCTATCGAGCTGCCCAATGGGAAGTGGCTGCTGTATCCCGCAAGCCTGAGGTTTGAGGGTCAACCAGACACTCGCTGTAGTCCTGCTGAGGCTGTGAATCCTCTAAATCTACAGAGCTCATCGGCTGCTAATCAGGTGGTAGGTGGAACTGGAGTTAGGGTCATTCAGCTGTTCTCCAACCTCCACTTACATCCAAAATTACATGCTTAAAAGATAATTTATGGGACTATTTACAGGTGGGTAGAAGTCGCCGTTCACACCCAGAGGAGAAAGATCAAGTGATTACAAAAGGCAGCGATGGAGACACCACGCCAGCAGTGGCAGCTTCAGAAAGACGCAAGTCACTCAAACTGGTAAGAGGGACAAGAAATATGGAAAAAAATAACTAACTTTAGTTAATTATTGCAAATGATCTCAGGAAACTGAAGGTAGATACATTTGATTTGCGGAGATTATGTCGCTTTAATGGGTAATCTACTTCAGATGTCCTTTTGCTCCTCAGGATTGCCTGCTGGGGTCAGCGCGCTGTGTGCTGTTCCATTGTCCACTCCACAGCTTTACTGGTCAGGCTGTTCTCAAGATCCACGCCAGGCTATGGAAGAGCAGTTTCATAGAGGTAAAAAAAAAAAGTCATGTCTCCTTTAAATGTCTTTAAAGGCAAGAACTGAAGGTTAGCTGGAACTCATTTTCATTTTCAAAATGTTGTGATGGGTTGAGATGGAAACTGCAACCTAAACATATCCACATTTGAGAAATTAAAATCACTTTTAGGGTTAAAGTTTAATTTGTTTCTCTGTCTCTCAGGATTTTCCAACAGTTAGTGCTCTAGAGCTGCTGATCAGAGCTAACATCTCTGTGAAGTCCACCATCAAACATCTGGTCCTCAGAGATGCATCTGTACAGGTACTCAGCTAACCTCAGAAAAGTAAAGAATAAATTATTATAATATATTTAAACACATTGAGAAACAAAAGACCTGAACATGTAAGTTCACTGAACCAGAGACCAAGAAGATTTTCATGTCAGATGTTGTTATTGCAGAATACATTAAAATATGTGAAAAATATATTTTGCATTTTGTAAATTGTACAATTAACTCTCTCTTCCTCACCAGATCCCAGTAATGATCTACCCAGAGCTTGATCTTGCAGAGCAGTACATGATTCCCTGGTGGATCATCCTGATAGCCATCCTGGCAGGCATCCTGCTGCTGACTCTCCTTGTCTGCATATTATGGAAGGTAACTCACAGGATATCTTGGTGTTGTTGGTGCTGTTTGAGAAGTGGTGTAGACTTCTTTATACTCTAGATATAAACTTTATGTATATATGTTTTAGATAAGGGTCAACTCTCTAAATTAGAAAATTACTGGAAAGATTTTGTGGCTTACTTTTTGCTGGACGATAGTATATGGAAAGTTTAGTGGAAGGAAAATGTGTGTCGGAGAAAAACTGTATGATCTACAAGGACAAGCTTTGACAAGATGAGAGGAAAACTCGTTCAAGAATTGTTGGAGATTTACTTGGTGTGGATTGGAGCTGGACTCAGAGCTGCAGGAGATGCCAAACACAGATGTTTTAAAGACATTACCTACAACTATCGCTTTACTTGTATTAAGCCACTTCTGATCCACAGGGTATGCAGGAAGCCCTTTATCAGGCTGAGGAGAAAAATGACTGGATAGTTATTCAGTGGTCCAGAGTCCTGTTTTTAAATTTTGCATTTTATTTAGAAATTAAAGCATTACTTTTGAAATGAATTAATTTTAAGTGAAATTTCAATTCATTGAGATGCATCTGTAAATAACTGTTAAATATTAAATTGTGATTAAGCATATTTTCAGGACCTACGTGAAGAAAACATTTGGTACTGGTACTTAAATATGCCCTCAAATACTGTCTGTAGCTAAAATGTTCATCAAGGCTTTCTAGAGATCAACATCTAACTCAGAGGTTAAATGTGTAAATTATCCCATCACTTAACTTTCAGTGATGGGATAATTTACACATTTAGTATTCAGCATTTTCTCTGCACTCAATCTGTTTATTTCTTATCTTTCTTTTATCTTCCAGTCATATAAATCTTTCCAGCTGTCTCTAAATTATACTTTTCCCCTTTTCTTCCTATATTTCTTCTACGTTTTCCCATTCCTGTTTTTTTTTCTTTTATGGATCATTCTGTTTGTGAACCTGTCACTTTTCTCTTTGTTTCTCCACTCCCTCTCCGTTATGATCTGATGCCTCAGTGCGGCTTCTTCAAGCGCAGCGAGCGGCGCCCGCACTATGAGACGGAGTACTACCGCGCCCATTTGGTGGTGCAGCCCTCGGAGGTGGAGAAGCAGGCATTAGAGCTATAATATCAAACCTATTTCCATCTGGCCTGCTCTCCCCTCCTCCTCTCTCTCCAAGCGGTAAAACTCCTCATGCACAATTATTCTGCTGCTCAGCCCACAGGAAGGCTGGTGTTGTACGTCATAGCGTGAAACAGAGATGAGTGCTGCTCTATTGGCAGTATGGGTGTTGTGCAAAATCTAAACAGTAGGGCTGAAAATAATTGTGTCCTGCTAGTTTCTAATACTCAGATTTTGATTTTTATCTTTCTGAATCAATGAGTGAACGTTAAAGATGCAACTTTTTTTGTGTTCCGATGTGTGATTACGCCACTGCAGTAAAAAATATATATTTAAAGACTTTTTACACTTCTTTACATATACCAATAATTATTGAGTCTGTTTGTAAGTTATTCCACAAAGCTTTCGATAGTGTCCTAATTCTTACCTTTAAAATGCACAGTACGGTAACAAATCCTCTATATTTGCAACGCAATAAAAAAGAAAAGTTAAAACATTACATTTCTCTCAATCAAATTAAGTACATCCAAGTAAAAACATTAAGTTTACTAAAGTTGTCATGCAAAACAAACGTAAATAAAGTACATTTGGGAAACCTAAGTCAATTACATGTAACAAATTTTAAAAAAAAATTGGGTTGGAGCTCCATTCTCTTTTTTTCAGTGCAATCTTCAAGACCGGAGACGCTTGTTAGATCAATCATCAGTTCCACAGGATGATGATTATTAGCATGTGAAATAGTCCCATTATTGAGGATCTCATCTTAATTAGTGCTTGTTGAACACCATCCAGTCGCCTCTGCTTCAGGGCTTTGAGCTGCCTGCTGTGCTGTGTGCGGTGCCGCTTACTGTTTATTGACCTGCACCTGTTCATTCTGGCATCACTATGTGAAGATAACTCATTTTCTCACATAAACACTTGTGCAACATTTTTTTTAACCATGTTTGGTTTGCATCCCATGATACGCTATAACTAACTGCCAGGATGAACTTGACAAAATCGCTGGGTGTTTTTATTCGGATTTTTTAATAGGACGGATGTTTGTTTAGTGGACTTTACGTCATACGTGTGTATAAATTTGGCAACAAAGAGCATGACAATGTGCTTTATGGTGTGTGCTGTTTTGACTGCGGGTAATCAGAGCATCATCTAAGTAATCTTAAAGGATTAGATGAGATGATTAGGTGATTAAATCACTGTTTTTCTCTTTTATTCTGTGATCTCTTTCTATCTCCTCCTCAATTTCTCTGGACTCGCTCCCCTTCCTGTGTGGATAGTGTGGCTTCTTCCGACGTGCCCACTACAAAGACAAACTTCCTCAGTACCATGCGGTGAAGATTCCTCGCGAGCTCCGGCCACAGTTCCAAACGGAGAAGTCTGGAAGCATCCATAAAAAGGAATGGGCCACGCACTGGAGTGATGGGACCTTGTAACTTTAAAGCACTGAATTTGAATCGGCGTGTGTGGTACTCATTCTGTCTTTGCTTCGTAACTAACTGACTCAAAAAGGAAAAAAAACAAAAAAAAAGCGCGCCAAGATTGGGATCATGAGATTTTGTGCATGTCAGAACATGCAAATTGGGAGCCTCTGAGCAGATATGTATTCTCCGAACTGCAGCTCATTAACATCTTGGCCTCAGATATTCTGTTTACACTGTGTGTCCACAGTGTTTCACAGTTTGACAGCGAGTACTGAAGCCTCACAACCAGATTAGAACAAGTCTAGCGGCTCAGTATGTTTCCCGGCCTACACAAGGGAGCGTTGACGCTTTGCCGTCTGTCAGTGAGTTTGACTGGCAGCTCAAAGGAAGACTGGAAAATCAAAGACCTGCATGAATGCACAGACATGGAGGACAACATTAGATACCAACAGACATGCAGATTGATGCAGGAACCATGTGACAAAGACTACTTTTTGCCTTAACTACTGGGACTAATGATGAATATGGGCAAAGAAAAACAGCTTTTTAACAAAATGTGTGCAAAGTATTTTTTTTTGTTAGTAACAATTAAAGGAATGCATTGTTTTCATGGATACTTGAAAATGTATTTAATACAAGTGCATCCCAACAAATTAAAGTAACATTGAAAGATTAATTTATTTCAGTAACAGTTCAAAAAGTGAAACATATTTATAACATACTAATTACTTCAGTTTAATTTGATGGCTTAGAACTATTGAAAATGTTTTAAATTTCCCACTTTGTGTTTCACTTTTCAAATTTAGTTATGGAAATAAACTTCTTGATGATATTTTAATTTCAGATTCACCTGTATGGTCACTTTTTTTTTTTTTGCTGTCATGATTTAAGAGGAGACCCCTGTGTTACTGTTATTTCTTTTTTTGAGTTATGTTAGTTAAATCTGCTGAACATCTCTGGTCTGCTGCCTGGGTTACCTTGAATTTACAATAAAATACAAAGAAGGGAATGAATTGCTGGGGCTTGTGGTAATGTTGTTGCATGGAAATCAAATGTGTCAGAAAGCTAACCCAGAGTTTCTTTTTCAACAATTTTCTGCTGATAACAAGAAATATAATGGTCATTATGCACAAGACAGAATGTCTACAACAGGTTTTCAGGTAAATAATTTTTTTCATCAAGTGTATTTTTCACCCTGCATTTTTAGAGCCTTGCAGCAAATAAAGTAGTTTTTTAACTATACAATCTCACTTGTTATCCTGATCGCTACTCGTATAAATTCACGTGAACGGGTGTAATAATTTCAGCATTGATTGGTCTAATTTCAAACATGTGCCTTGCAGTAAAAATGGCAGATGGAGATCTACTCATTACAAAGACAAGGCTACTGCTAATTAGATGATGGTGCCCTCAGACATCTGATGATACCGGTGGATTATCACAACCTCTTTCAGACACAGAGCAACACAAAGAGCAGATTTCCTGGTTTTGTAAAACAACAACAAACAGAAGGGCAAACTTTTTTTCGTTTCATTGGAGTTGGCTGAAAGCACGAGGAGACAGCTTGGATTTTTAGGTATTGCTGGACAATCGTTTGTTTTTTGCATGAGGGTCCTGTTGCTGTTCTGACGTCTCCAACTCCAGTTATTTTTGTTGCCATTTGTTTTATTTATTTTTGTTTGGCTGTACGATGTCAACATTGTAAATAAAATACAAGTAGGTTCAGACATTTGTTGTTGCTAGACTTTCTTGATCCAGCAGCAAATAAGGAGTCTTGAATTTAAAAAGGTTGCAGTTCACTACCACAACACAAGGCGGCGGCAAAACAGTGAAACCGACACTAACAAGAATGCACACAAAATACACACCAAGACTAAAAATAGATTCAGCGCAACATTGTTGATGAAATATGACGCAAGTTGACAGTTGACAGTGCATGTCAAAAAAAAAAAAACAGACAATGAAGTCAAAGGAATTGCTTGTAGCCCAGTTGATTGTGTCAAAGCAGAAATCTGGGGAAGGATACCAAAAAAATAAAAAATAAATCAGCATTGAAAATTTGTTTATTTATTGGTTTATTTAAAATTTGACACGTGTAAGTTTATATTTTTTGCTTTTAGGTGCTTAAGGAGACATATCGTACAAAATTTAAAATACAAAACTGTATAGAAATTGTGCGGATCATGGGCACAAACCTGCTACTTCTATGTAACACAAATTCTGCCACAAATTAGTTTCATTTCAGCAGCTAAAGAGTTGCACTTTAGTCCCTCTAAAAGAGAAGGCTGTTTGTCTCCCAAACCCATCTAATAATTTTCAGAGGAATGCTCTTCAAATCACAGAAGTATTAGCTTTAAGAGGAACCAAAGACATGTAATGAGTTTGATCTTGTAAGCACTTAGAAATGGGCTTTAGGTCTTGAAATGTCTTTTTTTATTTTTCATATTCAGTTTTGTAAGGAACTCACAGTAAAGTGATCTGTGTGATTTATTTTTATTAGATCTTTATCAGACAATTATGCAGTAAATCTTCCCTGTGCCATGGTTGTTGTTGCTTCTTGTGATCAAGGTTACAGTGTAATTTAAACCTGAAAAACGTCACTGAATGCATAAAAACTTTGCCGTATGATATGGTAGGAAATCTAATAAGTCTGAAGCAATGTAATTTTACTTTTGCAAGTTTGCTATAGATCTCAAATTTCAAATGTGATTCTCAAATCATATATTTTACATCAGAGATTTGTTTTAAACTTATGTCCTTGTAGAGAGAAATGTAACAGTTTTGCTAGCCTTTAATGTGAGACACGACTGTCAAAATTGTGCTTTATACACAAAGACAGTTATGATGAAAGTAATAAGATGTCCTGAACAGCAATATTAAACCATATCAACAAAGACCTTAAGACTCACAACAGGACACTAGAACAAAGCGTTGGGATACACCTGTATTATTTGATATGTATGGAAGCCCGTTTCTGCCACTCTGTTAAAAAAAATAAAAATAAATTATCTCATTATAATGAGATAGTATCTCAAAATAATGAGATAGTAACTCAAAATAATGAGATACTATCTCAAAATAATGAGATACTATCTCAAAATAATGAGATAGTATCTCAAAATAATGAGATACTACACTGCCTGGCCAAAAAAAAGTCACCACCAAAAAATGGTCACTCTCTAATATTTTGTTGGACCGCCTTTAGCTTTGATTACAGCCCGCATTTGCTGTGGCATTGTTTCAATAAGCTTCTGCAGTGTCACAAGATTTATTTCCATCCAGTGTTGCATTAATCTTTCACCAAGATCTTGTATTGATGATGGGAGAGTCTGACCACTGCGCAAAGCCTTCTCCAGCACATCCCAAAGATTCTCAATGGGGTTAAGGTCTGGACTCTGTGGTGGCCAATCCATGTGTGAAAAAGATATCTCATGCTCCCTGAACCACTCTTTCACAATGTGAGCCCGATGAATCCTGGCATTGTCATCTTGGAATATGCCCGTTCCATTTGGGAAGACAAAATCCATTGATGGAATAACCTGGTCATTCAGTATATTCAGGTAGTCAGCTGACCTCATTCTTTGGGCACACAATGTTGCTGAACCTAGACCTGACCAACTGCAGCAACCCCAGATCATAGCACTGCCCCCACAGGCTTGTACAGTAGGCACTAGGCATGATGGGTGCATCACTTCACCTGCCTCTCTTCTTACCCTGATGCGCCCATCACTCTGGAACAGGGTAAATCTGGACTCATCAGACCATGAGTCCATTCCTCCAGAGTCCAATCTTTATGCTCCCTAGCAAACTGAAGCCTTTTTTCTGGTTAGCCTTACTGATTAGAGGTTTTCTTACAGCTACACAGCTGTTCAATCCCAACCCCTTGAGTTCCCTTCGCATTGTGTGTGTGGAAATGCTTTTGAGTTCACAATTAAACATACTCCTGAGTTCTGCTGTTGTTTTTCTTCGATTTGATTTGACCAAACGTTTAAGTAATCGCCGATCACGATCATTCAGGATTTTTTTCCGACCACATTTCTTCCTGGAAGACGATGGTTCCCCACCATCCTTCCAGTTTTTAATGATGCGTTGGACAGTTCTTAACCCAATTCTAGTAGTTTCTGCAATCTCCTTAGATGTTTTCTCTGCTTGATGCATGCCAATGATTTGACCCTTCTTAAACAGACTAACGTCTTTTCCACGACCACAGGATGTGTCGTTTGCCATGGTTGTTAAAGAAATGAGGAGTTACTCATTGCATCAGCTGGGGTTAAATAACTTGTTGCCAGCTGAAAGATAATCGCCTATGCAGTACATATCCAATAGGAGGCTTGTACCTATTTGCTTAGTTAAATCCAGGTGGCGACTTTTTTTTTGGCCAGGCAGTGTATATTATACTTTACCTTTGTAGCATGATCATGCACTTAAACTCAAATATTTATGCAAATTACAGCAGTAGAGTTCAGCACTCACTACATTTTCAAAGGAAATGCAAGTGATCAAGTGACTTTGCAAGGAATTAATCAAACATATATCTATGTGTAGAGATTAAATTAGTTTCAACTTTAAGAAAAGATAGTGATCTTTAATAGAAAACAGCCACAGCAGAAAATAGAAAAATTATACAACTATGACAAGCTACACACCAAATTATTGGAGAGAATAATCACACATACTTTGTACAATCAAGCACAATCAATGAAGGAAAATATGTATATTGTATTTTCTAAGCAAAAGGGCATATTAATTTATTTGAAAAGCTTTTATATAGACTGGTTAATATAATTTGAAACAAATAACAGCATCAGTTTCAGTCTAGTTTTGCTTTAAAGACAAACCTATCAAAGATTTTTTTTAATACAGTAAATTTCAAAGTGCAAAACAATTACCGTAATGAAAATCTACAAAGAGTGCACAACAGCACATTTTATTTTGGATTAAAAATGTATAAAAGTAAACCTCATTCACCCACTCATTCTTTCCATACAGAATAATACAAATCAATACTTCAAATTCATATTGTACATCTCTAAGTATCCAAATGTCAAGATCCAAATTATCACATTTAACAAATTAGAAACATAAACCATTTTCCCACTTTATAAACAAGAAAGCCCTCCAGTTTTCATCTAAATGACTTTTATAATGAACCTCAACATAGGACAAATATGGAAAATACTTCTACGGCTTTTCACCAGTGTGAATCATCATGTGCCGAGTTAAATTATGTTTTCGACTAAAACTTTGTCCACAGTTCCCACATGAAAACGGCTTTTCACCAGTGTGAATCATCATGTGCCGAGTTAAATGATGTTTTCGACTAAAGCTTTGTCCACAATTCGCACATGAAAACGGCTTTTCACCAGTGTGAATCATCATGTGCTGAGTTAATTTCTGTATTCGACTAAAACTTTTTCCACAGTTCCCACATGGAAACGGCTTTTCACCGGTGTGAATCATCATGTGCCGAGTTAAATCCTGTTTTTGACTAAAACTTTGTCCACAGTTCCCACATGGAAACGGCTTTTCACCAGTGTGAATCATCATGTGCTGAGTTAAATTATGCTTTTGACTAAAGCTTTGTCCACATTTCCCACATGAAAACGGCTTTTCACCAGTGTGAATCATCATGTGCTGAGTTAAATTCTGTTTATGACTAAAACTTTTTCCACAGTTCCCACATGAAAACGGCTTTTCACCAGTGTGAATCATCATGTGCTGAGTTAAATTCTGTTTATAACTAAAACTTTTTCCACAGTTCCCACATGGAAACGGCTTTTCACCGGTGTGAATCATCATGTGCCGAGTTAAATGATGTTTTCGACTAAAACTTTGTCCACAGTTCCCACATGGAAACGGCTTTTCACCGGTGTGAATCATCATGTGCCGAGTTAAATCCTGTTTATGACTAAAACCTTTTCCACAGTTCCCACATGAAAACGGCTTTTCACCAGTGTGAATTCTAATATGATCATTGAGAGCATATTTGGCAGTGAAACGTTTTTCACAGATGACACATGAGAAAGGTTTGCTTCTTTCCTGATTTTTCTTCTCAGCTGCAGCAGCTTCCTGGAAGTTGACTTGGTTCCCGTTTGGTTCTGATTCAGAGTCTTGTGTTTGCTCATAAACAGTAGCCCCCATGAAGGTATCAGCCTCCTGTTTTGATGCAACCTGTTCTTCACTCTGACTGCAGTAAACTTCTTTCTCTTCCACTTTTTTCTGCTGATGTTTTAGATCCTCCTGCTCTTCTTTTCTCTGTTGATCATCTGGCTCTTCCTGTTCTTGTTTCCCCTGCAGAGGTTCTAACTCCTCCTGGTCCAGAGTGGAGCTCCTCTCCAGGTCACATAGCTTCTTATAAACGTTATGTCGTTGGCGATCTAGAGAAGAAAACAGAAAAAAGAGGAATTGTTAACTTTATTTATTGAAGTAAATGAGAGAAGACTTTAATTTAATCCCAAATTTGTAATTGGAAATTTTTAATTAAGTGCAAGTTATAATTATTTCTGTTATTTAGGAATTATTACATTTTATGTTGGTTATGTTAGTTAAATGTCAGTTTTATATTCAGGATTTATTGTTGCCAGTGGGAAACTACGTAAACTAATTTACACTAATCTAATCTATTTATACATACAATAGATTAAATTGTATGTATAAATAGATACATACCTTTTAAAGGTACTGAAGACCTTTAAAATGTCTTCAGTAGAAGACCTTTCAAAGAACATATGTACAAGAAATTTTACTTATAGTTGATTATTAAAGTATTTTATGGACCTTACCAAGCTCCGCCCACAACCGACCCCGTGACCGCAAGTCTCACAAGCAAAGCCTCACAGCGCGTTGTTTCTATGTAAACATGACTGGATTAGTGCATCATTTCTACCGGATTACCACAATATATCAGCTACTACAATGGACAGAGGAACTAACAAGTTCATGTCATCATCTGGGAGGAGGTTACTGGTTTCTCAGTCACAAGCTGGTTGCAAACCTGAGGCCAGCAGGTGTCAATCAGTTATGGTAGATCTGACATTTGGTTTGATGACCTCAATATGAGAAGCTACAGACTGATAGGAGGAACCAAAGAGCTCTGTAAAGGTAAAGGCAAATCTTCTGAAGTTGGGATATAATTAATTTAATTTCACATAATTACCGCGGTAGAAGCCATTTGTTTGTTAAAATTTTATTAAATATATTTGTTCTATTTGATGTTTGTTGTGAATGACGTAAACTCATAAACGAACGAGGTAATTAGTCCAACATTTATAAACTACAGCGGCTGTAATGCGCCACAGCAAAGGTAAACAAAGGTAAAATAACCCGAACAGGTGATCAACTCAAAACCACTCGTAGGCTACCTTTTTACTCTCTCTCTCTTTGTAGCTTAATCACACCTGTTACCGTGGCAACCGCCTGCGCCCCGCAAGCCGAGCAAAGATTACGTTAAAAACATAACATTCAGTCCGTTACGATATCAAGTTTCCAGGCTTGATATTTATTTCTCGATTATTAATCATGATTGACTAGCTGTACTTGGTGCTAACGTGGCTAACACGAGTAACAGTTTAGTCCAAAGCCTTTTCTGCTAAAATAAAATCTTTAGTGTATGTCAGATACAGCACACATTGCATATTGATCTGTTTACTAACGTAAGACTGTGTAGCAGACAGGCTTTAAGGTGTAGAAGTTGTATCAGTTCTGCCATTATTTTTTTTATTTTTTATTTTTTTTTTTTAAACTTTATTTATTGTAATAAACAACAATACAAATGTACTGTGAACAAATCTCAGGAAGATAACAATAATTTACCAGGGGGAGCATAAAATAAAGCAAGAAGATAAGAAAACGACAATAAATATAAATATGTATAAAGGAAATAGCACAAATTGTGATACGTGTGCCAGATGTCACAGTGCATTAACTTAAAAGATAATCCAAAATTCCAAGTTGATTACAAGCCCGTATTGTTGATTCTGCTTTTTGATTAGTGGAGGATTGAATTGTTGATAAATAATGTTTAAGTTCGATCAAAAAAACTAAAAAATTTGGTTTTTTCTTCAAAAATTTGCATTTATGTAGGTGAAATTTAGCCTTAATAATTAGTAAATTGATAAGGAGACTCTTTACATTCATTCCTCCATTTTGTTGAAATCCAAATAAGACATTTTCCCAATATAAGTGAAAGCCTGCTGAAATTTTGGAATCAACAAAGTTACAAAAATGTTGCCAAAATATTTTAGAATGAGGGCACAACCAGAACAAATGAGTGACCGATTCTGGGCAAACAACACAGAAGGAACAGTTCACCTCAATGTTAGAATTGAATTTCTTTAAATAGACTTTAACGGGGTAGATTCGGTGAATGAGTTTAAAAGAAACTTCCTTTATCTTGTTAGAGAGAAGAAAGAGATTAGGGAGCAGCCAGACAAATTTCCAAGACACAGTAATATGAAAGCGATTCCAATAATGAACGACCACAGGAGTAGAGGTCACGTCCTTCAGAAACAGGGATCTGATTGACTTATTATTGTTACAAGGAAAAGGATTCAAACAAATTTTGCCAACAGGAGAATGTATGGGAGATAAAATGGGAGAGTGATCAAGGATTCTCGGCTTCTGCCGAAATAACATACAGATCTTTGTAGAAACGGCACCAAAAACTTTGGCATATTCTCCAGGAGAGACAGGAAAACTGAACTTACAGAGAAATTCTTCATAAGTCAACAACAGACCATCACTGTTGAACAATTGGTCAACCAAAACAATGTTATTATTAAACCAAGAATCAAAAAATATAGTTTTCCTCTTATATAGAATGTCCTTATTATTCCAAATAAAGTATCGGTGAGGAGAGAAGTTATGCTTGTAGATGAGTAACCATGATAAAAGAGCCTGCCGATGAAAATTAGAGAGTTTAATTGGTAGTTTCGTTATATCAAAATTACAAATTAGAAAGAACTTTAGACCACCGAATTTGGAAAAAATATGAAAGGGTATAGTATTCCAGAAA
Source organism: Xiphophorus hellerii (assembly GCF_003331165.1). NCBI lineage: Eukaryota > Metazoa > Chordata > Actinopteri > Cyprinodontiformes > Poeciliidae > Xiphophorus > Xiphophorus hellerii. Next base: position 12,288,111 of record NC_045691.1, on the reverse strand, counting down.
GACGCTGGAGAATTAAAAAAATTACGGATCCAATTTATTTTAAAAGTATTATTTAAGATAGAGAAAGATAAGCAGTTAAGTCCTCCGTTTTCATATGAATTCATTAGAGTAGATTTTTTAATATAGTGAGTCTTATTTTTCCATATGAAGTTGAATAGCAGTTTGTCAATTTCCTTCTCATTTTTATTGTCAATGTCTAATGATTGTGCAGCATAAATTAGTCTGGAGAGGCCTTCAGCCTTTGTAAGCAGAATACGGCCACGCAAAGAAAGATCTCTAACTAACCATTGATTAAGTCTTTTTTTAGTCTTTTGAATCAGCGGGTCGAAGTTTAGGGAGCTTCTTTTTATTTGATCCTTCGTGATGTTTATACCTAAATAAATAACCTCATTCTTAACTGGTATAGCTTCAATTGAAGCTATAGAACAGTCCTTAATGGCCATTATCTCACATTTTTTAAGGTTAAGAGAAAGACCTGAAGCTTTGGAGAAAGTACCAATCTCCTTAATAGCTAAAGAGATTTGGCTCTGGTCTTTTAAAAATAAAGTAGTGTCATCTGCCAGTTGTGTTAAAGTAACCACTCTATCAGCAACAGTGATCCCTTTTAAAGGACCAGTTTTAATATGATCGGCCAGAAGTTGAGCCACTAAAAGGAACAAATATGGGGAGACGGGACAGCCTTGTCTGATTCCTCTGCAGAGGTTGAATCTAGGAGAGGAGCCGTTTCTTAATTTGATGGAGCTGTTGCTGTTTTGATATAAAGTTTTAACAACAGAAGTAAAGAATTTCCCAAACCCAAATTTATTTAGACTCTGAAAAATAAACTCATGTTCGACCGTATCAAAAGCTTTATAAAAGTCTAGAAATAAAATAAAACCATTATCACAAACAAGATCAGGATAATCTAAAATATCTAAAACAAACCTTATATTATTTGTGATATGCCTATTTTTCATAAAACCGGATTGAGTTTCATCGATAATTGAATGAAGGACAGATTTTAATCTTTTAGCTACAACTAAAGCAAAAATTTTGTAATCATTGTTAAGAAGACAAATGGGACGCCAATTATCTAGAAGTAAAGGGTCTTTTCTTGGTTTTGGTATCAGAGTGGTTAAACCCTGAGTGAGGGTTGTAGGGAGCAAACCGTTTTCTATACTTTCATTAAAAACTTGCAAAAGAAAGGGAGCGAGGTCGAACAAAAAGTGTTTGTAAAACTCAGCACTCAGGCCATCAATTCCAGGGGATTTGTTCATTTTGAGATGTGAGATGGCGTCCATAATCTCTTGTAAAGAGATTGACTCTTCACAGCATTCTCGTTCACTATTAGAAATTTGATTAACTGATAAATTGGTCAACAGGGCATCAGCTGAGGCCTGACAGAAGTTGGAGAGATAAAGAGTTTCATAAAAGGAACTGCAATATCTAGCTATATCATCAAGGTTATCTGTAACAACATTATTAATCTTTAGACTGGTAATAGAATTAGTGGTTGAATTGTGTTTTTCTAGATTAAAAAAATAATGAGTGTTTTGTTCTCCCTCTTCTAACCATTTTCTCCTTGATCTAATAAACGCACCTTTACTCTTATTAATGTAAAAATGATCCAATTTAAGTTGTAATTCAGTTAACTCTTGTAGTTCGAAGTCATTTAAATTAGAAGGATTCGACTGAGTGAGTTCAAATATTCTCGTTACAATTTTGGTTTCTTCATTTCTATTTGTCTTAGCCTTGTTACTACCAAATTTTCTTAGAAATTTTCCAGATTCAAATTTAAAAAGTTCCCAATTAATACCATAAAGATTATCTGCTTGAGCTTTATGCCAGAAGAATTTCAATAATTTGTTTATCTTTATAGTGACCTCTTTATAGTTTAATAAAGAATTATTCAATTTCCAGTATGAAGGAGAATAACTAGAATATTTACCATCTGAGAGTGTTATAATTATTTCAACAACTTTATGGTCCGTAAGGGGAGTAGGTAAAGTATTAACAGTCACAGATTCTTTCTTTATTGAATCTGAGATCAGCCAGAAATCTATCCTAGATTGTTGAGATAATGACTTATTACTCCAGGTAAATAAATAGTCATGTGGATGTTCAGTTCTCCAAATGTCAATTAGATTAAATTTTTCCATAAAATCTTTAATAGTCGGGCTTGAGGCATTTGGTCGACCAGGAGGCCATTTATCAAGGTTACCATCCAGGACAGTGTTGAAATCACCTCCCATAAGAATTATAGCATTTGGCCATTTTTTTAACCATTCTATAAGGATCTTTTCAGCTGTGATAAACAGCTTATCGTTATCTCTTTTATTATTGTAACCATAAATATTGGCACAAATGAAATGACGATTTTCATAGAAAAAGAGTTGAAAAATAAAGTGACCCAGCAAATCACATTCAGTAGAAATAATATTCCCATTAAATCTATGTTTTAAAGTCATGACTCCTGCAGAGCGCTCAGACCCATGAGAAAGCCAAACAGAATTACCCCACTGGGATTTCCAAAAAGTAACATCATCAACTGTAGAGTGACATTCCTGAAAAAAACAGAAATCAGATTTAAAATTTTTGGCAAACAAGAATAATGCTTTTCTTTTTAACATATTGCGCAACCCCCTGGCATTAAGAGAAATAAGCGAAAGAGATAACATATAAACAACAGAAAAAGTAACTTAATGAATGAAGGTATTTATAGACGACATAAACACCGTGAGTCAGTACCTTATTAAAGTTCCAGATCTCAGTTTGCAACCTAGGGTAAAGTTCCAAAATAGTGGACCCATCAATGAGAATAGACTTGCAATTATTCTAGCATTGGAGTAAACACTGCGGGTATCTCCACCCCGTTGATAAAACCACGACCCCCTACGAAGTAGGCAGATTTTCCCTCTTCACGAGCCTTCTGGATACATGGCCAAAGCTTCTGGCGGGATTCACGGTCTTCTTTACAAAGGTCTTCGGTAAAACGGAGACCATTTCTCTTCAGGAAGTCATTTCCCTTAGCTGCTTTCCATATGGAATCACGATATCTCCTCGCAATGAAGCGAATGATGATAGAACGAGGGCGGGAGTTGGCAGCGACCTTTCTACCAACTCGATGAGCGACATCAATGAAGATCTGAAGCCTTTCTTTATCCTTCGGAAGAATCTCCTGGCACACCCGCAACACCTCCTCCCGAACATCCTCCTTCTCGGTCTCAGCGACTCCATGAAGTCTGAGGTTCCAACGACGACCATAGCGCTCCATCTCAGTAACACGGATTAAGCAGGACGTTGTATCTTTCTCATTGAGCTCCACTCGTTTTTCCACTGAGTTAATTTTCATTTTAATATCTTTGATTTCTTCTAGCATACTTCCCAGCTTTGTTTCTAAAGCATCACTTCTCGTGTTGATCAGGTTAGCAAGCATAGCAATAGCATCATCAGGATTTGAGTTGCTATTTGTTCGTAACATATTTGGAAAAGGCTTCTTGGCAACAGGAGGCTTACTTGGAGTTACCGGGAGCGGCGGGAAATCCTCTTCACCAATCTCCGGTTGGAGAGCCGGACCGACATAGTCGTGGTCTTTCTCATCAATACCAGTGCAGGTTTTTTCCAACTTGCTGTGGTCACTAGTTCTTTTTTGGGCTGTTTTAGGCATCTTCCCGAGAGTAAAGTAAACTTACAAAGTAGAAAAGTACTCGACTGAGCGCTTGTACACTCAGGAAAATTGCAGAATAAGAGTGCTAGCACTGAGAGCACGGCATAGAGTGACTTACGCTGCCGCCATCTTTTCGTTCTCCTCCTCAGTTCTGCCATTAGCTAACGGGAAGCGTCTGTTTGTGACACGGCCACGCACGTGACGACGTAGAATGGACATCAGCCAATGAAAAGCGGCTCCTCTGGTAAGGTCCGTTGACTTGTTCTTGTACAGGCAAAACGTAAAGATGCCTGGTCATGCGACGATTCGCCGTAGCTAGATGAAACTGATATAATTTAAGAGTAGAGAACCATTATTTTAAAACTTTAACCAGGACCCAAAATGTCAAAGCAACATTTCTAGATTCCAAAAGTTAGAAAAAATGTCTGGCCACAATCGTTGCCGGCGAGACGGAACACCAAACGTTGGTGTTTCCTACCTATTCGGTGTAAGATTATCTGGGGAGTCCGGGAAAAAGCCAGCAGTCTGCGCTGATCGTCCATCTCTTCCTCCGACTCGACGGTTATTTCGTTAAACTCTGTGAATGTTTCTTCCGCAGCACTTAACCACTTGTTCGTGAACTTGTTTAAGCTGGACCGAAGAAATTTTTAAACATTCACACGTTAAACAAAACAGACCATGTGCCCTCCGTCTTCATCCTCTACAACGGCTTCTTCTTCTTCTTCTTCTTCTTCGATTTTTTTTGGCGGTTGGCAAATTTATGGAAGTATGGAAGCCCGTTTCCGCCACTCTGTTAAAAAAAATTATCTCATTATTTTGAGTTACCATCTCATTATTTTGAGTTACTATCTCGTTATTTTGAGTTACTATCTCGTTATTTTGAGATACTATCTCGTTATTTTGAGATACTATCTCATTATTTTGAGATAGTTATTTATTTTTTTTTTTTTTAACAGAGTGGCGGAAACGGGCTTCCATAGATATGTACTCTATTACTTGGAAATTATAATTTCCTCTTTAATTTATGAAGCAATCGCTTTAAGAGGATACCATGCCTTTAAAAAATCCTAATGGCACAGTTAAAAGTACTGCATAATAAGCTGCATTGAGCTTTGTTTTGTACGTTCAGCAACATGTTACTGCCATATATTTTGTTTTAGCTACACATTAAGACATGGTTAAGATAAAATACCTGAACTACATAATAAACTCTACCAAGCTGACAGAAGAGAGTTTAAAGTCCAACAGTTTGAAGTAAAACCGAGCAAACTAAATATGCATTTTACTTTTAATATTTAATGTCAAAGTGAGCAAATAAGATTTTTCTCTAAATTCAAAAGCTTCTGAGCTCATTATAGTAAAGAAAGCTAATTCCCTTATGAATCCTTCAGATGTCATCTTGGTTGCCATGGCGGTTAAACTAGACCAGGGACACGGCGTGTGTGTTTAAGCGGATTGTCACCCATTAAGTGCTTTGATGAGCCAAATGTGTTGACGTCTCATCCATTGCTGGGGAAGTGACTAAGAACTGTATGGAAACACAGGCACAAACCCACACTGAAGCAAATAAAGAAACAAAGTGAACACATACGGAGCTAAGAAACTCATAGTGACAATTGCTAATCCAGAGAAACAATGTCTTCAGTTCATATGACGCTAAATGTTGAAAACTGGCTCTAAGCAGACGAAACTCTTCTCTGTATGGAAAATATTGTCTTCCAATAAATTTGTAAGACAATAAATGCTCAGCAGTATTGGAAAAGCTTGTAATAATGATAATTTGTGGTGATATTTTGGCTTAAAGTCTTTTATATCAAACAATAGTGATCATTGTCTTTTGCAGATAGTGGAGAGTGAATGTTTTCCTGTTAACCCATCTATTCATCTTCTATCTCCACTTATTCATGCATGGACAAGGGTGCTGCTGGTAGTTGGAGTGTTTATTGTTAACATAAGTATTCTGTTTATGTCACCAAAAAGATTTTATTGGCCATTATCACTGATGGTTAACAAACCATAAACCTACAAAATAAAGACATTTTACAACCTTCAGCTCTACTGATCAATGATTTAGACAAATGCATATAAAGTATTTAGCCAGTGTGTATGCTTTGACCTGGTGTATTTTTGAAAACTTGATGCGAGTCGCAGGGTATTTTGTACTGACCATACATTGATTCATTACCAAGATATTTCCATCATGTATTCATAGTCTGAAATAAGAATATATTTTTGTATTGGTCCAGTACATAACATCTACTGACAAGAGGTCGCCTAGATTTATTTTGAATTCATCGGGGATTATAATCTGTTCATCTTTTAAGGGTAACTTTGACATAAATGGAAATACAAAGTTTTCAGACCAATTTAAGCAATTGAGCATTAAATTATAAATTGCATCCTAGCAGTTTTTTTTTCTGTCTGATAATGTATTTCTATAAATAATAACATTACAATAAAATGTTAAAATTAATTAATTGCTGTGGCCTATTTAAATGGGTTAATGTGGTTTGATTTCAGCCATAAAGTAGAGAGGGATTAAACAGGAATGTGTGAAATGAGGGTCAAACTGTAGCAGAGCCACACAATATTTTACTTAAAGTTTTGTAAGGATTACTTATTACTGAGTGGCAAACTTGCTTTTTTCTACTTTGATCACTTTCTTTTTATATTTGATCATTTTACCACTTATGCTCAGTAAATCTGTCTCAACTAAATTCTCATATTGAAGCATAATTACTGTTTGTTTTTCCGTTTTTCATCCAGTGTGAGCAACAGTACATCAGGGGCTGATGAATCAGCTTCCATTTGTGGGGATTTATCTATTTAATAACTCAGAGTTGTGTTTTCTCACCCTGAGGACTTCATAACAATTCGCCCAGGTTCTCAGTCATCATTAATGTCTCATATTTTCCCTCCATCAAGTCCCATGTTACAGTAGCACATTTCTCCAACTCTTCAGAGGTTTCCAGCCCCCTGACCTCAAGGTGTATATAAAACCAGAGAGCATGATGCTGCCAGTGAATATCATCACGACGCCACAAAGAGAGAAAACCAAACCACGATCGGGGTGATTCTTTCTTTTGCTTTGCAGGACTCCAACCTGTGAATTTCAGAAATTCACTTAGCCAACCTTTTCTCCTTCAGTTTGACCTCCTCTCCATCTTCAGACCATGGACACAGCTGCAGTGATGACTCTTCTGGCTCTAATCCTGGCGATGGCTGGCGTCAGTCAGGCTCTTCACATCCAAGGCGGTGGGGATGAAAATGACATGCTGCCTGGCAGCTCGGAGGAGAACATGGCCGACCGCCTGCTGGGGCTGGTGAGGCAACAAATCAGGCACACAAACTCTTTGACCAATTTATTCTGCTGTCTTATGTAGTTTAGGTTACCTTTTGAAAAATAAAATTTTTGTCAAGTGCAAAATCAATTTGGCATCTTCAAATAATAAAAAAAAAAAATACAAAAGTTGAAAGACATCATGAACACACATGGTGTCCCAATATTCAGTCTTAGTAAAACATGGAGTATCTGCCACATTAAACTGAATGAAAGACAGACAGAAGCCATGCCAACATGTTCAGAGTCTGTCATTTCATGTGGTGCAGAATTTAAATGGGAAATGGGCCTTTTAAGGATGAATCACAGAGCCCATTTTATATTTTAGAAGGCACTCCTTGTCATGCAACACGATGAAATACACTGCTACATTCTAATTTCTTCTACATGTGAGAAAAGACTTGGTTTCAGATCAAAAGTAAAAGAAACAGGATTTTCTCTTCCTGGTATTATGGACCAGACATATCTGAGTCTAGATTTGCATTGAAATTAGATTAAATTGATTGATGGGAAGCTCTGTGCTGTTCCACCATCTCAATTTCTCACAGCGCAGCAGTTCAGATGGTTTGGAGTTTTGTTGTAACACGAAACTGATAAATTTGTGGGACTTTTCACAAACTTTTTTTTTTTCAAACTATGCTTTCTATTTTTTAAAAATGTGTGCATGTCTTGATGTGAATGTGTGCTATGTGCTTCAGGAGATTGAGAGCAGAGACACCAGCCTTGATGATCGCCTGCTACTTTTAGTGCTAAGAGCACTGAAGCAAGCTGGTTTCCCTCTGGGAATCCAGAGAGAAACCAGGGAATCTGTCCTCCACCAGCCACAGAGGTCAGTCAAGATGGTTCGTTTGTATGACAACATTTTTCAACAAGCTGACACTGCAACTTACATGACACCTTTTTTGTCTTATTTTTGCAGCCTGAAATTGCATGCCTTACAACATAAAACTAGAATAGAAAAGTGCATTTTCTGTTTGCATCATAAATATGGTTTAGTTTTTCTCTCATTTTCAACCAAATATACAAAAATGCTTTGAGGCTACAGGATGCAGATCTTTTCCCTGAAGTGCCATGATGTCTGGAGTTTAAGTTAAAAGTTAACTGCATGAAAGAAAATATCTATATTTGCATTTTTAAATGGCGCAAGGTGTGATAAGCACCATAATTAACTACATCACTGAGGGAACGGTTTGGTATAGGAGAAAATTGCAACTATTTCTATAAAAGTAGGAAGATGTTTTTCCCTTCCACAGTCCTATTGGCGTCCAAAGGCTGCACATCATTCTGAAATTGTTGGCTGCAGGGTAGTTTTTCTTCTTATGTAATAGCAATTTGAAGTCTGCTCTGTAGCATATAATTTAACTCTGAAAGAAAAATAAAGTAAATGCATTCATGTTTTTGTAATAAACCGAGGTTTGATGTGCATTGAGCTGAAATGCATTGCAACTTTTATCTTTTTAATTGATACCAGTAGATTTTATTTAGATTAAATAGATTCTTACACAAACTTTGTGCCCTTGTGTAACTTCACATTTTTTATTCTGAAAATACTTGTATTCTTTCTACTTATAAGAATCTTCACTTCTTATGCAGGGTCCATTTTTAGCTTAACACTAAAATCTTTTCTTAAAACTCTGATTCTACTTTAGTCTTGCGTTATACAGTACAGACCAAAAGCTTGGACACACCTTTTAATTCAATGAGTTTCCTTTATTTTCATGACTATTGACATTGTAGATTCACACTGAAGGCATTAAAACTATGAATAACACATGTAGAAATATGCACTAAACAAAAAAAGTGTAAAACAACTGAAAATACCCCTTATATTCTAGTTTCTTCAAAGTAGCAACCTTTTGCTGTGATTACTGCTTTGCACACACTCTGCATTTTCTTGATGAGCTTCAAGAGGTAGTCACCTGAAATGGTTTTCACTTCATAGGTGTGCCCTGTCAGGTTAATAAGTGGGATTTCTTATTAACCATTTAATAAGAAATTAAATTAAAAACTTAACAAGAAAAAGAAACACAAAACTTTTACAAACAATTGAGTTTTTAAAAAACACGCAGTCATCTATTAGAAAACGATTAACAGAGAAGAATACAAGGATGGGAGGAGGGGGGGAGAGTGGAGCCTCATGAAAACAAAGAAAACCCATTGAATTAGAAAGGTGTGTCCAAACTTTTGGTCTGTACTGTATATATTAACAAAGTAATGACGTATAGCCTACCACATATTTTACTTGCAAAAAAAGAAAACAAACGTAAGAATCCCACAGTACATAACCTTAAATATTTTTTTTAATCTAATTGTTGCTGATCAGGTTTGGCCGCAGCTCCAATGGGCAGGTTGTGTTGGAGGATAAGATTCAGCCCCGGGACTGGGAGGCCGCCCCTGGTCAGATCTGGAGCATGGCCGTGCCCCAGAGGTTTGGCAAGAAGTAATCTGGCAGCTGGACCCACGTGTCACTGTTCTGGAACAAGGCTGAGCAGATGTCTGCAGACTAAATTAAGATGAATAAAATCTGAAAAGTATTAGCATATTTTTTTCCTTTCTGATGAATATTGTAGTCAGCCACACAACATGGTAAATTTTGATTAAGAATAAAATTAGCTTTTATTCTTAAACTTCTAGCATACAAAAATATGTTAACTAATGTTTTGTATCTACTGAGAGGATTGGGATTAAACACTGAAAGTGTTTGTTGTAATTTGTCCAATAAAACAGCTTTGAAGTAGAAAACTGTGTGAAATATAATAAAGGTAAATATACATACATCCTTCAGGATGTATGTAGATTTGACAAACTAAAATAAACAAGTGAATAATTTAGCAATAAGCTGTACATGTTGACGGGGTACTGAGTGAGTTCAAAGCAGTGAATATGTTGATCCTCTGTGTTACACTGCAATGATCTCAACACGTTCTGCTTACAACTTACTAAACCTTTAGCCTCTGAGGTATATTTGAGTCAACTTACATAAAGCAATCTGTTTTACAACTTATTACTCTGACTGCAGAATTTAGCCTTTAAAATGCATGGGAGATAAATGCAACAATATGCTGTGTCTACATTACTATACATTTCATCACTTCAGAGCAATTAGATAACAATTTAATAGATGTATTGTGAAGAGGATGGAAACAGTCTTATTCAGCATCCGTCCCTTTAACGTGAAGCCTCTGTCCTCAGCCACACCGACGGCTGTTGTCTGTGTTGGATTTACAAGCACCTGGGGAAGCAGCATGCAATAAGCTTGAGCTCTAATTAAAACACAGAAACATGCAATTACTCTGCGAGTTAATGGTTTCCACAGCCAATTACTGGGAGGGGATATATGTCCTTCCCTCTTAGTATGAGCCTTTTATTAGGATGTCCTCCCATTTCCTTTATCAAGGGCCAGGAAAATGAAAGAACTAGAAATTGCACCACTGGTGCAATTCAGATCTAAATAACATCCTTAGTGGTTAATTTTTAAACCTGTCAATGGCTTCATGCCATGTGACTATATATGTATCATACAGTGCACAATAATTACAACAGGGCCTTTTATTTGTAACTTTTACACCTTTAACGGAAATAATCTCTAAACATCAACAGGGCAGCCATCCAATGATTCATTAAATCATGAATTGAAGATTTATACATAAATTCAGATTAAAAGATCTATCTCTTCAAAGTCAAAGACTGAACCACTAGCAGCTCAATACAATGCTGTTTTTGTTTAAACTTAAACAATAATTTCTCAAATAACTTACTCTTAATAAAGATTTAAAATGAGTTCTTTCATTTTTATTCATGAAAGAACAAAGGAAACATCAAACATGACAGAAGGATCAACATTCCTCACCTTCCCCTTCCCCCCACATGTAACAGTGAGGATATAGACAATAATAGGAACTGATTGCTGTTTTTTTATGGTCCCCACGCAATAACAGCCTTATTGATTGGTGCCCCAACCCCCAACCCCTCTTTCCAATAGCTGCTGCACAATGATGTCCCAGTCAGGAAATGCATTCAGAGACCAATGATCCTGCAGGGAAATACACTTTGAAAACAGATCACAAGGCATAGATGAGCAGAAGTAATTCTTTTAACATATTTTTTTCTGTTCTCTTGTAGACCTCTTAGGAGTCACTAATGTTTGACAATATTAGTACAATAACGCACATGATTATATGGAGCTGTTCACATAACAGCTCACTTGACTATTCTCTGTTGTACAAATTAAACTGTTGGTGGCTTTAAAGCAAAAAGAGCAAACATGAGGCAGCAAGAAGGCAAGCATAGGAAAAGCTGGGTGCTGTTTTCTACATTGTTGGAAGCCCTTCATCAGCACATCTGGGTTAAAGAAGGTCTGAACTCATCTGAATTTCATGAGTCCACAGGGGGGCTCTGGAAAAAAAAACGCCCTTGTGTGCACTACAAAGAGACAGACTGAGAGACAGACCAAGGGAAGGAAAGTAAACATATAAACTGACTTAAACATTGTGTCTTGTACACTCTCTGGAACTCTAAGAACAACTCTGTCCAATTTAAGCTTTTTGACATTTCTCCAACCCTCCTCTTTCCCTCATGTTCATCACCATTCTCTAACAGCAAAGGGGGAGGTGGAAGTTCAGTAGTCAGCACACTCCAGCATTGTCTGTCACATCAAACAGAGTGTAATGTTTGCTTGGTGACTGAATGGAACCAAATAGGAGAAAATGAAAAGCCAAGGGAAGCAGGGTTTAAAAGTGACCCATGCAGCACTAGAGGGCAAACATGGTTCCTCAGGCTAATACAAAGCTTTCCCTGCCAGGCAGGATCTGAACCATTTACACTGCGTGTGTGTGATTCCTTATGTAAATGACAGACTGCTGTTTTCCACATCATGCATACATTTCTACCTAAATCCCAATTATTGAGCAAATTCTTGCTGATAAAAGGGGCTGACATCAATGCTATTTTTTGAGATCAGAAGAAACAAGTCATTATCAAACTTTTTTTTTCTTGAACAGTGGGCCATTTCTTTATTAGGTGATTGTACTGCAAGCGATTGCAAGGAGAACAGTAGTTTCCCAGCTTACTTTATTTACTTTATTTCCCCCTTTACAATCCGGATGTAAGCCTACTTTTTTTAATTTCTTGTGTAACAGGCATACAGGCGTAAAGAAAACTTGGAAATCTTAAATAGTAATTTGTAGCTGCAGGATTTTACACAACAACTGCATTCACTGCAAGAATTAATGGTTAGAGACTTAAGAAACTAAATAGTTTTGAAATCAAAACAAACCACAGAACAGATGGGGCCTAAATCAGATCCGCAGCATCTGAAAAAACATTACACACCCAATACAGAATTTAATGCAACGTATATGAGAATCGGAAATATACAGTATTACTTTCTCTCAGGGGTATTATTGCATTATTTATCAGCAGTTTTTACCACCAAGGAAAAACTGCCTGTTTTTTAGTTGTGCTAAAAATGCTTTGGGATTTTTTTCCACTAATTTCATGCTTAAATGGGGAGAAGACATCTTGCTCATATTCAAGAATGAAATAGATTTTTTTTATGCTTTTCTCTCAAGGTTGTTTGGGAGAACATGCAGCCAGCTGCTGCTAGCTCTTTGTTTTTAACAGAGAGAGCATTTAGACTTTTATTAACAGTTTAATCACAAATACATAATCAGAAAGCCTCCAATTACTGTGGCAGGTTTTCATTAACATCACAGCTTTTCACATTCAGCTGTGCCGCAAGAAAGAAAAATGTGGTTGTTTTTGTGTTTAGGCAGTTTGTATTTGCAACATACTTTCTAAAATGATAAAAAAGGATTCAGAATTTGTGCATTTTAGCACTCCTGGATGAAGTTACAAGCTTTTATATTTGATTTGGAAAGATATCTTACTGCAGTTTATAAGTCTGTTTTTTAAATTAAGTGTTTTGTGCACGCTCTAGAAATTATGCAATACAACGTGACTAATTGAGCCGAGTGAGAACATTTCTCTATGTTACATTTCCCATTTTATCAAGGCTGAAATGTGAACACATGATTGAGTTCTTTTACATAATACATTTAATTTTACATAATGCAAAATTAAATGAGTGATAAAAATGTAAAGAAAAGTAGAATGTTTTATCCCTTTTTTGTTATGTACCAATGTCCCTTGAACACAAAAAGTGCTATTTTAAAAACCATAAAAAATTATGTATCACTTTTTAAAAATATTGTTTTACTTTATGCCATTATTAACTTCAGTTCTCATACACATAAGACACTCAGAACGTAACCTCTCATGTGATAGTTTTACAGATTAAAGTCTCTCGTGTTTCTTTATTTTATTTGGAAAATGCAACTAATTCTATTCAGGAAATTTTAAAAGGACTTCAAAGCCATGAGAAGAAAAATACATATTTTAATGTAAATAAAATTGCAGCTGTATTGTACTTATAATACACTACAGCTGTATATATATATATATATATATTTCTGCTGTTGTAATAAAGTCTAACATTCATGCAGAACTGATGGTGATTTGTTCATAAGCAATATCTCTAGCGATGTGTGCAGAGTTAGAAAGCTGCAAGCTTTTACTGTATTTGATTTCTTTTTCATCAGAAACGCTGCAGATCCGATGCACCATATGCTTCTTGGTGGTGTCAGATATCAGGACCCAGCAGACGTGTGATATGGGGGACACTCAGGCTAAGACACGATCGATAAAGACTGGGGTGGCCGACAGACAAAGAAAACATTGCATAGACACATTTGAACAAAGCTCAGATTATTACATAAGTTTTGCTTCCAGACAAACTTATCTAATGTTAAAAGTAGCAAACCTTTCAATATGCATTTATTCATTTACTAATTAAGCCACTTTATCTGTCAGCATAATTGCAGTTTCAAAATTTTAACCTTTATTTGCCATCTAGATGAGTGAAGATGGAAATAACTGAGGTTAATTCTGTAAAATTATAATCAGTACACTGATCTCTCTAGAGCCACTGAAGGCTAGAACCAGTGTGTAAAGAACACTGTGTGGGTTGGTTTTAAGCATGTGTAGGTTGCTGATTTTAAAAATACTCCCAAAGCAGCGGTCGACTCTTTCCCCCTTCAGCAGAGATAGAGAGAGCGTTTCTTTGTCATCCTGACTCTGCCATCTGTGCAGAGGATGCTGCAGAACAGCCCTGAGATGAAACAGCCAATACAGAGACACAGAATGGTGAAGAGAGGGCGGGGCTTCGTGTGAAGGGGAGCGTAGTACAGCGAATGGGAGTGAAGGAGAGGAGAAGAGGTGTCCCTAGCTCAAAATGCCCTTGCCTGAGCACTGAAGGCTTGGAGAGGCTGAGAGGAAGGATAGGGGAGCTGGGAAAGACACGCCGGCAGGTGCTGAAGACAGGACAAGTGTATAGGTCAGAAATAAGTATAAGAAAGCTTATTAGGGGAAGGTGTAGGCAAGAGATAAAATAAATAGAAACTAAGAAAAAAGAAACTGGCTAATTTTTGGGAAAAGCTGGAGCCCACTTCTTTTTTTTAAGCCTGGTTCATTTACCTCTGCACGGATTCTCCTCTTCGTCTCCTTGTTCTTGCTCTCCCCTCTGACAGACAGCACCACCATGGAAACTGGGAGCCCCAGAAAGATTCAGTTCACCGTCCCCCTGCTGGACACCCACCTGGACCCAGAGGCAGCAGAACAAGTAAGGCGGAAAGCAACAGAAAATGTAAAAGGGAAAAAAACGGGGAAGAAAAGCTGGCTGTGTGGATCAGTCAGAACCTGGAATGTCTTTGTGGATTCATGTTTGGAAAAGTGAAGGATTTATACTTTTAAACAATTTGTTAAAGATTATTAGTAAGAATAAATTATTAGATTTAAACAGTTGAGTGGAATTAAACCAAGATTGAGTTATGGAGAGTGTGTCACAAATTCTGTGTAGTCTTTAAGGAAAGCACAGTTAAAACATTTAACACTTGATGTATGTCCTGAATGCAGAGCAGTTGTAAGGCCAATGAATTTATATTTGATTTTTCCACCTACCTAGACTCACAGCTTGGCAGATTTGTAGTAGGCACTTAGGATCCTAGCAGTGTTAAAAGTGATGTTGGACTTCAAAAATGCATCTCCAGGGGTTCATCTGGTGAATTTTTGATTTCACAGATTGACTGCTCACGGTTCCAACCTGTGAAATACTGATAGGAATTCTGTTGCATCATAGGTTAAAAATTAAATCACTATTGCTGGTGTAAATATTTCTTCTTCCAGTCTAATAGTAACATCAGTGTTTGTCATTAGCAAACTAATCATGTTTGTTTCAAAAATATGGGGTGATGCAAGAAATCTGCATTTCATGATATAGGAGGGAATAAGGCTTAGTCAGTGGAAAATCCCAGCGCGTGCAGTAGCTTGTGTCCTGTGGAGAATACCGTGTGAAAATATGTCAGGTTTTCTTCTTTTTATTAATATAAAATGAAGATGACGGCTCATTCATAATGAAAGAGTGCTGAGTACAGCCTGCAAAGCTTTAGGAGTCTGCCTACACCCCATCTGCCTCTCGTCTTCTTCTTTCCTGTATCTTTCTACTTTTTAGTGTTTTCTCCAGTCTGACTGAAAAACACTGGGGAGCCGTGGAGGCAGGGTCATCCTGGACTTTTTGCCAGGATGACCCTGCAACCAGTCCAGGGTTCTGCATCGCAGCATTTATAATATATAATAGGTTTATCATAGAGTAAAATGTTTCAAGCTTTTAATTTTTGTAATTTTGATGATTTTGGATTACAGCTAGGAAACCCACAAAATGTAGTATCTCATAAAATTTTAATGTTATGAAATAAAAATTGGGAACTTGTATCAAACACTAATCAGCTAATTAACTCAAATCACCTGTAACAGTTTCTTTAGCATGAAACAATCTCAGTCTGGGTCAGTAGGCTACATAATAATGAGAAAGACTGCTGGACTGGACAAATGTCCAGAAGACAGTCACTGACACCTTCCCAAAGGAGAGCAAGTCACAAGAAGTCATTGGTGAATCATATTCATAGAAGGTTGAGTGGAAGGAAAAAGCATGATACGAAAAGGTGCACCAGGGACAACCACAGGCTTGAGAGGATAAACCAGCTAAATTCATTCAGAAATTTGGGGGAACTTCACATAGGGTTGATTGACTACAGTTTGGATTCATTTAGAAACCAAGTCTGAAGGAAGAGTGAAAAGGCACAGAATCCACATTGCTTGAAGTTCAGAGCATTTCAGTCAGTGGTGACTGTTTCTCTTACAACCCAGATCCATCAATTATGGCATGTCTGTCAGGTTCTGAGGCAGCAGAGCCCCAGACCATCACAATGTCACCACTGTGTTTGACAGTTGGCACAATGTTTTTTTTTTTTTGAAATGCTGCATTATGCAGCAGAAGTAACATGATAAACACCTTCCTAGTGTTTCCCCTTTTGTGGAAGCTATTTTAGTCTCTTTTTCTATTGTTGAATTATGAACGCTGATCTTTACTGAGAAAACCGAGGCACACAGTATTTTAGATTTTGTTCTGTGTTCCTTACTGATCTCCTGGATGAGTTAGGGCCATTTTGGTATACATTACTCATAAGGTTCTCCACTGTTTCCATGTTTCCTCCATTTCTGAATAAAATCTCATTGGGGTTTTCTGGAATCTCAATGTCTTAAAATTGCTTTCTAGCTCTTTCCAGACTAGTAGATGTCATGATTTAATTTCTGATCTGTCTTTGAACTTATTTACTTTGTGGCATACTGATTTTGGAGATCTTTAGCCAACAACATGTCAGGTCTGGCAATTTTAAGGCTCTCATATGACAGCTCAACTGAATCAAAATGTGTTTACTTGCAGTTAATTTATGATTCAACAAGGTAGGCTGTTATACTGTATTTTGTCACCAAGATCAGGTCGGTTTCAGGAAAAACCAGCAACCATTTAATTAAGTTGTTTAACAGTGTATAAAGTAACATAAAATATCTGATAATTGCTGATTAAAAGTACAGTGACACAATGAAAATATGAAAGTGCACATATAAATGCAGGTATAAATGTCAAATAAAATATTTGGCAAAATATCATGCTTTCTAAATAAAAAAATAGAGTTGATGCAAAGAGCTGTAGTTCAGTGCATTATAAGCAACGCATCATTGAAGAGACCTTCCTCTACCAATAACCCCTTCTTCACTGCAGCCTGGAGGCATTTAAAAGCACCTTCACTATGGAAGAAACACTGTGTCCATCTACATTATTGTCAAAGTGACGCCAAAGATGTTTATGCTCAGTATACCACAGAAAACAGAGTGTGATCTAACCAAAGGACTCAAAGACAGAAAAAAACCTGTAACAAAATCTGTCCCTGTGCTGTTTCACTGCTTATAAAACGTGATTGTATTGATCTATCTCAAAAATATACATTTAAAGTGATAAAGAGAAAAAGTCCAAGTGGTATGGGGATTTTTGTTATGTACTGTATATAGTGTACATTTTATTTTTAGGTGGCAGCTGTTCAATAGAGGGGCTCAAAATAACCTCTGATCTTGTGTTTGCTTCCTTCTACTCAATAATACACATTTCCTTTTGGCTGTATACAAATAAAATAATCTGTTTTCTTTGACCTATAAAACCCAGATGGGTTTTAGCTCACAACCTCAATGCAAGCATGATGAAACCTTTCATGATGTGCCAGTGGGAATCTTCCTTTTCAGGACGCATTTTTAATTTATTTCAGCATCACTATGAGCATCTCGCTCTCCATGCTGGTTCTCAAGTGGTGTTGTACTTTTATTATAAGTATTACTATGACCAGAAAGCCCAGCAGGAGGTAAACAAACAGAGAGGAACCTCTGAATGTGAAAAAAGAATCATGTTTATGAATTTCACACCAAAGGGGTTTCACTCATGCTTCAGTAATCCTTGCACCCTGACACCTCTCAGCATTGTAAACCAGCCACCCTGGAGACCTGGGGTGTCAGTCAGGACAGCCTCTGTGGGCTCTAGATAGATAGCAGCAAAAGCAGCCTCATATTTCACCAATACGCCAACATTGCATAAATACTCACTGTACACCTAAAAGAGCATATTGGCAAAACCATATAGAGGCCTAATGATGTCAGTGACTGATGTAACTAATTGAAAATTCTCAGTTTGGGAACTCAACCTAAAGCAGAGAGAGTAAGTCCTCTACTACTGATAAAGACTAATTGAAGACACTTCCATTAGACATTTTAGCTGAGTTGGTGCTGCGTCCTCTACAATTACTACATCTGCAAATATGCAGAAAATCTAGATCCTCTGTTTTCTATCTCAAGCTGTTGGCAGTCATTTTATGACAACTTAAATCAGCATCTTACTGTGCCATGATATACTTACAACAACATTGATTCAAAGACTGCTTCATAGTGTTTTGTGCTTTTTGTACTTTAGGATTTTGTTGAAGGATGACAGGGAGTTAGGTTAAGGAGCAGTGTTACCTGCTGATTTATGTTGAAGTATTAATGAAGACGAAAGGTAGCTGCAATACTTGCAGTAATATCGTGAATCTTATGTGAATTTAATATCAGTATTTCAACCTCTGTGCAGCAGGCATTGCTGTAATTGGAAACAGGGACATGACTGTACCCTCCTTTAGTCCACTGTGCTTAAAATTTAGGTCAATATCAACAAAACAAAGCTTAGAACTTATGTATTCTGTTAGCAAGCAGATTCAGCTGTATTACAAAAGTATTCAAACAATTTTTTTTCAAGTCAAAACTACAACTGAAAGTTTTTCCCATTCTTCTAACAAACTAATTTATGAATGGATGAAGAACAGCTGTGAACAATGTTCAAGTTTTGCCAGAGATTCTCAATTGGATTTAAACCTGGACTTTGATTAAAACATGAATCTACTTTTATCTAGTACTTTGTATATGGCTCTAGAGTTACCACAGGTCTTTTAGCTACTCCTCTGATAAATGACCTCCTTCTCTGTAAACCATTGTTGTTTAAAACCTGTAAAGCATTACAAAACAACTGGACTTATACTGGAATTAAGTTATTCAGGTGGACTCCGCTCATTCATATTATTTCTGAAGGCAACTATTTGCTTTAAATTTTATTGATGGGTGTGAGAGTAAAGAAAATTGAATATATATGAATACCACACCTGTGAAATTTGTATAAAATATTAAAAAGTTGTGTATTATTTTCCTCAAATTTTGCAGTTATGCAATAGCTTTGCATTCATGAAATAAATTTAAATATCCATGTTTGTAGAATAGGAGCCCTTTAAAGACTTAAATGTTGAGTACACAAAGATGTTCAGCAGATGGGTCAAGAATAAATTAATATCAAAACACTACAATCTAATTTGCTCTTAAATAAATTTTCAAGTTCTTTTTAGACACTTCATAGTCTAAA
Source organism: Xiphophorus hellerii (assembly GCF_003331165.1). NCBI lineage: Eukaryota > Metazoa > Chordata > Actinopteri > Cyprinodontiformes > Poeciliidae > Xiphophorus > Xiphophorus hellerii. The sequence goes on along the minus strand of NC_045691.1, from coordinate 12,268,740 downwards.
AAACAATAGACATCTGATGTGCTTTGACATAGGTCTTTCTCAGGACAGCAAACAGATCACTGTGAATCATGAGTCATTTTAAAGAGAGAGTTCATCATTATGAGTATTCCACCTGTAGTCAATCCTTCATCACTTAGACTCTTAAACACCTGAGGAACTTGTCAACACAGAACAATAGAAGACTGAATCTGATAATCTGCAAGTGTGCAATTTGTATATGTTATATTAAATATTGCATGACCAAAACACTATTCCTGAGCAGAATAGTAAAGGAGAAAGCAGAGAAAATTGAAGCACAGGGAAATTTGGTGATTTATACATCCAAAATATTTGAAAAGATTTACTTTGGTTTGAAAAGAGCTTGCAGTTTGGAAAGGAACAAAGCTTAATCCTGACTGTTCATCCTTCAGCATTTCAGGTGGATTGATGCATTAGGCTTGGCTTTTTTGTCATAATGACAGCTGAAAAAGGTGGTGCCATTGTAATCCAGAACAAAGATGCTTATAGATTAGAGATCCTGAGACAGTGTGGAAGTGGAGTGTTCTATACACTGTTGAGCCATAATCCGACATTGGCTCTTGCACAAAAGATAAAACGTTTCTTAGAGAAAGCTCTTGAGGATAGTTCTGAATACAAAAAACATGAATACAATTTTCTATGGTAACAACATCATGTAAGGCCTACTTATTACACACTGCCTGGAACCTGGTGGTCCTATAGTTAATCGGTTTCTAACATAACATTGATTTTCAAACCAAGTCACAGCAGCTTCGTTCTACATTTATAGGACACTGCATATTTTCTGAAACACATTTTGTGCATTGTTGATCTTTCTGAAACTGATCCACTCTGCATTATGCATGTTGCAATTTTATATACTGACATATTGGAAAACACTTTTACATTACAGTAGCTATCATCCTTCCAGCCTAAAGAAGAGTCTTCCTTTCAGTCAGCCTCTGAAAGTCAGACGTATTTATAATACTGATGAAGCTTTTGACATGCAAGCTAAAGATCTCTGCAAAATATTTAGAGACATAGGTTAAGAGAATCAGTTACTGAAGAAAATGTTGTGAGGAAGTTAAAAGTCTGAACAGGGATGTAGCATTAGCCCCTAAAACTCCTTCCAACAAGTAGTTAAACATTGTATTGGCAACTACATTCTCCCAACTTTCTAAGGACATAAAAATGTAGACACAACTTCCAGAGGCTTCCCATTATTGCCAATAATTGGGCCAAGGATTTGGGAGGCTTCTTAGTTAGAGGAGACAGCTATGAGCCTTCTGCTCACTTTTTGTCTCAATTACTTGGTGGTAATTTCTCTTGTTCTAGCTGAGCTGAGTGTAGTGCAATTATTAAAGGCAATGTGTTCCTACATCCTCATACAGATAAAAGCTTTTCTGTTTCACACAGAAACACTTGTCAGACTAACTATGTTATATAGTTATTGAAATCTCCTTGTGGACCTGATTTCTTTAGCTTTTGTGATTTCATGTATTTATATATGCTCATGTTTGTATAGAATATTTCATTTTATTTTTGTTCTTTGCCACTAATCATGCTAGTTTCTCACAGATGTCTCTTCTTTGGGTAAATTGCCTGCTTGTCTCTGATTGGCTAAGATGCCCTTTAACCTCTTTAAAGACACATCGTTTGTCTGAGATCTGTAACAAGCTGACGACAGCACTTGGCTGAGTTGAATCCTATTTTTTTCCCCCTCATAAAATCTTAAGCATATTCTCCAGTGCTTGCTATCCCTATTTCTTGTGTGTCTTTCAAAGGGGCTGATGATTCATTGGGATCTGTTTGACTCCATGAGGAAGGCTTATGTCAAAACTACTGAAATTTTCTTCGTATTTTAGACCGTGTCAGCAAAGTTTTTTTTTAAAGAGAAAAGTGCCCATAAGGAATAGATATTTAAAAACTGCAGTATTGCAGGTTGTTTTAAGTTGACAAAATGCTAAGAAATTCAGAGGTGACCAGAAATGACAATAAACATGCTTGTTTTCAGAATGTGTATGAATATTTGGTTATTGACATTGGACATTGAGAGTAAAACTGAAATTGCCTATAAGAATCCAGAAGGTCTTTGTTATTAGCTACAAAACAGTCTACTACTCCTTCACACATATGGTTCAGTTTAATTTTTTCAGTTGAGCTCCAATTTAAGTAAAGTGATCGCAGCCAGGGGCGGTCCTAGTCTGTGTGGCATTCAGGACGAACAACGCCCCCATAATTAGGATGGGTGTAAGAGGGGAATATGCTGCCCCTTGGCGGTTTCCCATGTCACCCATATCAGAACTCACCACTGATCACAGCTTACTTGTTATACTACTTTGACTTAATAATAACCTCTTGCCATTTCACAACTTGAAATGGCAAGTTTTAGTTTAAAATCTTTAGATTTCCTTGCTAAAGTAGCTGAAACATGCTATGAAAGTAGATTTAGAGCTACAATATGGTTCAGGGCTTTCTGATTTTCTGAACATATTTGGAAGTCAAACATGTTTTTGTTGCTTTTATCACAGTTACCAAAAGGTTCAGACATCAATTGGGGTCTTTCTACGTTAAGTATGCATGCTGTGCCTCTGTATGCTTGAGTTTTCTTCGTAACACCCTTTTCATTCCACTCCAAGTCCCTAAAACATTTACTTGCCAGGTTAATAGAGGTCACAGAGATCTCAAAATGGCATTATGTTCATGGAGTGCTTCACTGAGTGATAATTATGAATTATAGGAATGGCTGAAAAATAGGAAAATGAACTGAAATGGCTGATGTGCATTTAACTGTATAAAATTCCCTGATTATCTCTTTACAAAGTTCTGAAAAAATAGAAGGTGAAAGCTACTTATTCAGTCCAGAATCAGAAGCCTGAATTTAATTAAGAACTTTGTCAGTACTAAACAAAAAGAAGTCATTATTGAAATTTGCAGATGAACTGTGGTTTCCTGTATAACCAGGTAGATTTTACTGCCTTCATGCTCTGTAAATTTTTCCAAAATATCACCCATCCATCCATCCATCCATCCATCCATCCATCCATCCATCCATCCATCCATCCATCCATCCATCCATCCATCCATCCATCCATCCATCCATCCATCCATCCATCCATTTTCTAACAACCTTGTCCCTAGTGGGGTCGGGAGGGGTGCTGGTGCCAATCCCTAGCTAATGAGACGGGGTCACCCTGTCTCATTAGGGACAGGGACCCTGGACAGGTCGCCAGTCTGTGACAGGGCAACACAGAGACAGACAGGACAAACAACCATGAACACACACACTCACACCTAGGGAGAATTTAGAGAGACCAATTAACCTGACAGTCATGTTTTTGAACTGTGGGAGGAAGCCGGAGTACCCGGAGAGAACCCAAGCATGTACAAGAAGAACATGCAAACTCTGTGCAGAAAGACCCCGGGCCGGGATTCGAACCCAGGATCTTCTTGCTGCAAGGCAACGGTGCTTCCAAAATATCAGTACATTTAATTTCTGTTCTGCTTTTAAAGTGTCTAGTGCTAAATTTTGTTATATTACCAATGTTTTGTGCTAAAATAAAATTGTTACACTTAATACCCAGCAGATAGTGGTAGAAGGGAACTCTTGTACTATCAAATGAAGTACAAGAGTTCCTGTACAGAAAAATGACATGGTTCCGGTTGTTGGGTGTCCACAGGGTGTGCATGTGTGAGTGAACATGAGGATTATTATGTGGAAATAGAAAATGGAAGGTGATGTATGTTCGCCCTCATTAAATCTATTGTACACTGACCTTTTCTAAAGTCATCACTAATGCTGAAAAATGTTTTAATCTGAACTGGACTTTATGTTTTCACCCCACTTTAAATCTAATTAATGAAGTTTCATTAATTAAACAATCTTATTATCAATCTGATATTAATTAGTTTTGTTTCCCATTGATTGATTATAGTAGATCTTTGTTATGCAAATCTATTATTTCTAGTGCTTTGTTGGCTTTGACAACATTTTTCTTTAATGCCAATTTATCCAAACAAGGATTTGAACTGGGTTGAATTGAAGTTGTATTTCTTTTTTTTATTTCTATTTTTACATATGTCCAGAGTGACTCAGAGCTTTAAAAAGATATAAACTGTGCTTCTTACTACAACATAAAAGACTAAGGAAAACTTTAACATAAAGCTATAAGCCGCAGTTCAGGCTTTCATTTAACAAAACCAAACGTGAGAGTGCAACCCTAGCAGACCTGAAAAATAAGCACTGGCCTTATGTCGTGTTTTATTGCTTATTTTGCTCATCATATCATACTCTCATTACATATATTTATCTTTTGAATCAAAATTATTAGTAGTTGTATAGCTTTTTCATTTACTTGAATGTGATTTTTTTTCTCTTGTTATTGATGTGGAAACATAATCTTACTAAATCACAATATACAGATATAAGTGCTTTTTAGAAAAACTACATATAGTTAGAAGTATATTGTTTCTTAATGGGAGAGTGACTCATGAAGTTAGAAAGCCATCTACTGCATGCAATTCAGCAATGAGACTTTGTACTTTAATGTTCTCTACAATGACTTTGTCTTTCTGTCTTTGCTCTTCACTGAGAACATTCAGAGCATTTAGGTCATCATTAGTCTTCAGTTAATGTGCAGACTTAAAAAGACTTAGAAAGACAGAGAAAAACTGAGAGGGTATTAGAGGAATGCAAAACCCCAGGTAGTGATGTGGATGTTTCTGGAGTAATTCATCTTAATCAAATCAAAGTCAGCCCACTGTTGGAGAGTCTGAAAGATTCATTATGGAGGAGCTCTTGTCTGAACAATGCCAGGATCACATGTCAAATGACAGAATGAAAGATGAGAAATTGTAATCTTCCTCCTGGACTGATATAATCTCTCTACTTTGCACGATTTCTGATCTTCTTTGGCTGCCTCAGTAACAAGCCTTGGGGAAGGTTACTTTCACCTTTTATTTATGCAGTTTATTTTTTTTATTCGGGAATAATATTTCATCATTAACCAAACCCCTCTGAGGAGGGATGAATCAAACACAAGCTCAAAAGAGCAACTTCCTGTTCAGACATTTTAAAATAGATTTATACTGAATCTACAAAGTTTACTAAGTTTGATGAACTCTTACAGAGAAGCTAGGAAGATCATTAATGTTTAAAGCCATACAATGTGAACAGTAGTTTTATTTTAATTAAACTCTCCTGGTTCCAATCAACCAAGATTTAAGGCAATTAAGAAATTGAGCATTCCAAATAAATCAAAGGCTATATCTGTAGCTGAACCAAAAACCACATAAAAAGCCAGATATTTATTTTATTTTAGTAGTTGTAAATGTAATGTATCTACAAGTTTGCTCTGATCTATGCACAGATGGGAATAAAAACTAAAAAAGCTAGTGAGTAAATTACTCTGTTTAGCAATGGAAATATTACACATACAAATTGAGTCTCAGTATGGTCATCACTGTAGTCATCAATCATACATATCTAAGTGATGAATTAATGTAGAGGACTGCCATTTATCTGATCTAGAACATAAAGCACTGTTTCCACAGCAGTATCCTTGAATCTAATTTGAATGCATCGCTTTGTAAAACCAAAAAGGAAAGACTTTTCATCTCTCCAAGGATTCTTTTGGGGGGATGACTTAGAGATCAGATAAGAAAACAGAATCATCTAGTTGTAAATAAATTAATCTAGAGAGTTTTAGTTATCCTATGAAAATAAAAAGCATTTTGATTTATTTCCCAAGATTTGTTCTTCAGGTATTTTTTTCAGCTTGAGGACAAAGAAAAATAAAAAGAGTAATTAAGACACTCTAATGTCTATTTTTGCACATGAAAAATTACAAAGCAGAGCCATGAACATAGTAGTGGAGTCACAACCCTGCCATTTTTGGCTTGACCTATATTTTACAGCTACGGGTTTTCCTGCCCACCAGTTACTTTCAAAGAATGCTGCTGTCCGTTGTTTCGAGATGTGACAGGCGTTCATTATTAACAGACTGTGGGTTGAAAGGCAGGCATGGTGGCTTGAAGGGCAAGTCCGTTCAGTAAGTGCTGCTTTTTGTGCGAGTGGAGGATCAGGGAGTTTCTCTGCTGCAGGGTGAGAAGAATAACAATGACTCTGGTTGTAATCAGTGCTACACAGCCATGGTTGTCCTTTAAAGTAGGCCAGTGGGTTGGCTTTTTGGAATGGATAAAGACACAAACTACTAAAACTACTAAAAGTATTGTGTAAATTACACAACATTTACAGTCCAAGTGTATAAGTACACTCATCAATGACATGGATGCAGTAGGACAGATTGATGCTACTTTTAAATCTCAGTAATGAATTCTCATTAATTAAACAATCTTATTATCAATCTGATATTAACTTTTTATGTTTCCCATTGAATGATTAGTTGCTTAGATATTTAAAAGGACCCAGGGTTAATCCATTTTTTAGCACTGTAATTAATTTCTGTCATAGAGATAATCACATAACCCAAGATCATAGAAAAAGAAAAAAACAGAAGAAGCTACTGGTTTAATCAAAGTGTAAATTTATTTGTAGTCAATATAATTTATGATTATAGAACTTTTCTGATGAGAAACATGGGCAATGGACTAAAGTAAGAAAAACAGAGGAATCCAAAAAAAAAAATACTTAGTTTAAACAGCTTTGGCTGGAATAATTAACGGACCTTCATCTTATCAGTCAATCGATTCAAGCTCTAAGAGCTGTAAGACCTTCATAGACATTTACTTGATCCTGTGTGTAAAGGCTTCTTGTCTCTTCTGATTACTTGTTGGTTTTTGTTTTAAAGCTACAAGCATATATTGTTGATTCTTTGTGCAGATTGACCAGCTATTAATACTTTATTCTGTCATCAGCGTATGAGTGGAGGGTGGACCAAAGTGCAAGATGGATTCTGGACGAATATGAGGAAAAATATTTTTAACAAAAAGTCCAAAAATAAAACAAACTCACAAAAATCATGGAGAACACAGGGAGCCAGAGCAGAGCAAAAACACAGGAACCAGGTAAAAAGACAGTAGGGTAAAAACAGAGAAATAAGATCCAGCTAGGACTGAAAGCAGGAGAGGTGAATAAATGGAGAAGACTGGGACTGATTAGATAATGGTAACTCTAAAGAAAAAATAATGACATCACAGTAATACAACAGTGTAAACATGTTTTAAGCCAGCAACATTTTGGGTAATTGGAACCAGAATTACTTTTAGCAAGCATAGCATAGTATATTTAATGACACCAGAAACAAGCTTTTGTACCTGAGGTTTTATCAGACTTTCCACGCATCTTGACTGGGAGCAGTAATACATAACCGAGTCACACTGGCTCAAACCAAAGGCTGCAATCATCACAGTTAATAACTGACATCTGTTTTAAAATGAGAAGCTAGCAATTCTCTCAGAAATTACATGCAGTTGTGCCCAGGAGCTGCACACCTCCGCCTGGCTGCTATAGAAAAGAAAATACATTCATTATCATCACATATTCACACCCTTCTTGTTGGGCAGGGTTGTGTTTTAAAGATGATGATCGCCCCTCATATCTGAATCACAACACTTTGAATGTACTATAGAAAGACAGAACTCACTCTGCTTTTTTGTGTCAAGGGACTTTTTTTTAATCTGTAGTCACATTTGTACCTGAAGTCAAAGCGTGAAGCTTATCAGTTCAGGTCTACAACCTTGTGAAGCTCCAAAATCTAATATCAGTAGCACATGTAAGAGAGAAAATATAAAATAAATATTAACTCGTGTTTGAAGAGAGACAGAGAGAGTAAAAGGTTCAAGTAGGAGTAAAGATTAATAAAACTGAAAGCAACAATGTCTGGTTACCACTATTAAGTACATTTAGGTATAGTTCAGAGTGATTTTACTTGGTGGAAAAAAGTAAACCTTATTGACTTCTGGTTAAGATGTATATTTTTGAGCATAATTTTAAAGTCCCTTTTTGATAATAAAAACTGATCATGTTTTTATGCTGCTTTGTTTTGGATGAGCTCTTGCTAAGTGCACAAGCAGGCTTCCAGAATGAAGACCAGACTCGACACCCAGCATTACTCAGCAGCCTCGTCAGCTGCAGTACAATTGTTTACGCTTGTGTAAATCAAGAGGAGGAGATGTGACGGTGCTAAAATAATTAACGCTATTTAAGCTAACCTTATTGTGGGGCTTTACATTAATTGAGCAATAAAATTAAAAGCAATCTCCTGTTGCTGGATTTGTCTGAGGAATAAAAAATAAATTACATTTTCCACTCAAGAGCGTTTGAGAGAAAGTACTATTAAGCAGTTCAGAAAGGTTTTCGTTTTTATTATTTAATTTTCTAAATATGTATTGATGCACATGATGAATCTTGCTCTCAAGAGGCTTTATTTTGTTTGTTCTTGCAATTTTATTTCCATTAAGCCCCTTCTTATTTTTCTCCCATATACTCATAGTTCTAACAAGGTCTTTCTTTTATGAATGCTCTTTTTTTTTTCAGAGCACAAAAATAATGCACACTAAAGTCCTGCACCACCTCAGAGCCGTGATCTTTAAACATTATTGCTCAGTTATTTTCCTCTCTAAGTGAATGTTCACTAGTGAAAATCTTTCTTTAGTCACTGCGTGTTGCTGCTTCTGATCCCAGAAATAAGCAGGAGGTGAATAACTATCTGATCTCATTGCTCAGTGCTGCAGGATACAGCCTTGCCCTGATCCAAATCAGCCATCTTCAAAGTCTACAGAATCCCAGTTCTTCTGGACCTCCAGTCGTCTGAAAGCAGCAGGATCCTGGATGCTGGGCTGACCTTATTAACTGCTCATACTGGGAAAGGGCTGCAGCCATGCTGATGAAATCTATTCAAATAACTTGTTAAATACAAAGCACTGCTATTCTTACCATAGTTTTATTATTGATTGTATGTCAAACTGAACACCTTCTGAAAACGAAGGTCTCAAGAATATTGACAGAAAATGGAGAGATTTGTGTGAACATTCATACACCTGTCTGTTACTAAAATTGTGTCAATAATAATTAAATCAATTCCTGAACAAAACACTATATTTTTCAGATCAGAAGACGCAGACCCACACCTGCAACTCTGGTGGCATCCAGTGATCAGTCCTCACCAGGTAGGAGACTCAACACATGAAAATAACATGCTACAAAGAGACATTTTTTTCTATTTTTAGTTGTTTCACACACACACACACATATTCTTCAAGCTAAAATTTTATACACAAATCAGGAAAAAATATTTCTGTTTTTCAGCTTTACTGCTGTTATTCTGCATCTCATTCATTGTAACCACAAAATGAATCTTCCTGCTGCATTACAGCAACAAAAAACAGCTAAGAGTCCTCTCATGGGATCTTGACGATCAAACATAACAGCGAACCTCTGAGGACTTTTCTTGCTGTATGAGTCATCCTCCCTGCTTTGCTCGCTGCCTCTGATGATTTGGGAATATATTTGTGTGTAACGTGACCCACCACAGAATTAAAAGATGAACGCAGAGAGAATAATTTTCTCCTGCTGGTATTCTTTGGTCTGATTGAGGTATGAAGTGATGAGTCATGATAAACAGAAGACTATTAGTATGCTCTCATTCTTTATCTCACAATTTGATATTTTCCCCACAGAAAGTCCAGCAAGGCAAATATGATTATTGATACATATTTGTAGTTCTTTTAAAATTGTTTCCTTGTGTATAAAAATGCATTTTTCATTTTAAACCATAAAAGCCGTTTTAACAAAAGCCAAAGACCATTTGAAATCAGTTAGCTGAATAAGTTATAACAAACTAAGGAAGCTGAGCTGAATATCTGCAGAGAATGATTAACTACATGCAGATGAGGTTGGAACATTTTAGTTTTTTTTCATGAATCTCACCCTGGGCAATCTTCTCCCTAAGAGTAGGACAAAAAAAAAAAAAGTGTTTTCGGTGCTTGACTTAATCCCAGGTTGCAAAAATACCACACAACATTTCAATTAGGTTTTAATGTAATCCTATTCTGTGTCGAATATCTTAGCTTGGATCTGAGTTGCTTTAAATATTTTAGGTTTTCAACTAGAGATAAGCAAAATGCAACCCAGATTATTAAAAAAGGTGTCCCTGTGAACAAGCACTTTGTTTTACTGCAGAACCGAAAGCTTCACATAAGATGCCAAACACGGTTTCATTACCCAGCCTTGATGTGCAGCAGCCATAGTTTCTATGCCTCACCTGATGGGATGTCACTCTGGGACTTGATATATTGTCGACATTAGTGGGTATGATGATTAACAATCAGGAACAAGCCAAAACGGGATCAGCAAATAAACAGCAAAACTAATATAATGCAACTAAAGGTAGCCGTGAACAAATTATCTTAGATGAAAATTCTATTGTTTCTGTAGACATTGATCATTATTCACAGCTTTTAATGCTATTTAAATTAGTTTAAATTTATTTTTAAATAGTTAGGTAAAAACCCTCACAGTTGTTTAAAGTATTAAATCTTTCTCATATTCATCTTGAGGGATCAATAATCACTCCTAATTGCCACAAGCGGCTAAAGAAGTTTCATTGTTGAAGTGCAGCTATGTGGCTTGTTTCTTGCTTAGCTCTCATTACACCTCCCACAAATGTCAAAGCGAAATTAAAAACTGAACTAATGAGCTGGACTAAGTCAAGCAGATGTAAAGACACACTGAATCAGATGCAGACACACAATATCACAGCAGTCGTGATCAGCTTTGTGTGCTTTTGTGTGTGAGAGTAAAAGCTTGTGGGAGGGGGATGGGGCTGAACAGATATGATGATCAGAAAGAAGAGCTGCACTGGTGCAGTAATGGTGTGCTCCACATCAGATAAATCCCTGCATTATTAAATGTGCTGCATATTGCTCTTCTCTACGCACTGTGATCCCCAAAAGCATATCAGAGGAGCAGAGACAACTTAGTGTGTAAAATAATGAAGAAGGTCATTAGGAGACGGAGGGAGACTTTGGTTTTCTTCAAGGCTGACGCTACAAACTGGGGGATTTCTTGTGTTCACTGATTCTTGAAGTAATTTGATCAAGTGGAAGAAGTGCTGGCTTGGTTCTCACTTGAAGATTTATTAGTGAAATCTAAATTACTTCTATTGTTCATGCTTGTGAGACAGAATTAGAAATATGCACAGCCATCATTCCTCCTAATTTAGAAAGTGTTAAATATTATTAGCTATCTCATGAAATTTTATCAATATTGGAGTTGCCTGTCATATTGCATTGCTTTATATGCAATTTATAAAACCTAAGCATTTTCCACAGTGCCAGTGACTGCAAGATCTTCCTCAGTCTTTGCAAAATAAAATTGATTGGACATTCTACAAGTGTTAGGATTAGACTGGAAACAAATTTTCAGTTATCAGTCAAATTTTCTTTGCCACAGATTCACACTTGTCCAAATTGCAAATGTTATTTGTGTAACCTAAGGAATGGTAAACTCTCTATTTTGCTAGTTAGGTGAAGACTGAATCACAAGACGAAGAAAAAGTGTGAGAATTTGACTTGTCAGCAGTTTTAAAATCTTTTAATAGTGGTTTGTGTGTTTTCTATCAAAATTAAAAACATTAACACATGTATTGCTACAGTATATATGTTTATTATTCAATTATTAGCATTAATGAGAGAGAGAACACTCAGATATAAGATTTTGTGTCCTGTTTAGGATTTGTTGGAATAAATACAATAAATAAAATGTCTTGTGCGTCAGTCCACAACCTTCCCACCGTTTTCTTCTAGTTTTGGCTGATTTGTATATGAAAGAAAGCATGCAGACATGAGGTACATCATGTTTCTATTTTCTTCATAACCTTATTGCTATCATTAATTCTGTTGTGAGCTTATATCTGCTTCAGAAGTACATTTGGTGGTTCTTTTGTTGAAAGACAAAGAGAAAAAGCAAAGGAGGCTTGATGCAGCTTCAGCATGAAAAGAAAGAAGCCACTTCTGTTTAAATGTGCAAAAATAGACAAAACAGGCTCTTCCTTTCATACTCTAAAGGAGAAGCAGGATTACACATGAGACACTTATTTTTATTTAGTCTTTCAAATATATCAATAATTCACTGCAGCATGAATTTCCAATCATTTGTCAGACAATGCAATTGGTTGTCAGTATTTACTCAAATTCTCCTGAGCAACTTTGAACTGAAAGTGGTTTATAGTTTAAACACATTAGAGATGAGGACGACTGGCTGCGAGTCAGAGGAGTGTCTCTGTTTTCATCTTGTTTTATTTCAGTCGGCCAGCTGGGAGTTGTAGTGATAGACTCATCACTACCAGAAAAGCTTTTTTACTGGCTTTTTTCCTCATTCTGCAGCACAGATGGGCCGCACACAGAGATGAAACAATCTGATAATCAACCATTTTACTGCCAAACTTTATTTTTCTTGACCCAAATTGTTTTCAATTTTTGTTATAAATCAAACTACAGCTTCTTGTTGCTTTCAGGATTTCATTTAATCCATTTTAGCAATTGAACCATGACGACTTTGTTCCAGTGTAAATGCATCTGCATCTGATTATAATTTCTTAATTGCCCAGCTCCCACTATGTTGTCTATTTCCATGTTTTGATGATGAAGGCGGCTCGTCTTCTTCCACAATAATGTCTCATTTGGCTCTCTGCAGGTGTCTGATTACTTGAAATACTTGAAAACAACTGAAAAAAGGGAACTGGATTTACATTTTTCCAAAATATGAGATTCAAATGAGATTCCAAGCAAGGTTGACCCATTTTACACTTTATAAACCAATTGTCATAAGGACCTGAAACAAGAGCAAACTCATTATTAAACAGAATGTAGAGAATTTTAAATGAAGGGATAAGAGTAAATGTTTCTTTTTTGTCCTTTATGTTGCTTGGTTGTTGTTTAAAGAGCCATATTCATGTTGCTTTTCTAAAGCTTTATGCAAAAGTATGAATTAAACTGAGAGAAAATTAAACTTTTCCAAAAAATTAAAAACACGACTGAATTGGGTGTATTTTTGTAAAGAAAGAAAAATGCATAACAAATATAATTAAAATAACATTTAATAGCATTTCTGAAGGTCTTTATTCACTTCTGGATTAGAGTTTGGTGCATAAAGAAAATGAAAGAAATGAGGGAATTAAAATAAAAGCACTATCTTTTGAACAGAGCATACGTTTAAGTAGGAATATTATATGCAAGTTGGCACGCAAGCACACTCACAGACACACACACACACACCCGCATACACACACAGACGAACATCATTTGCAGTGCCGAGGGATGCGTAGGTTGCCAAGCAACTAGGTGGTGTCCTAGAAAAAAGTTTCAAGGCTGTAAAACATAGATTTTGATGTAAGTTAAAGATGCTCACTGTTGATCAGAGGTTTTACTGTACCAGAGTCAGCTGTTTCATTTAACATGTTTTACCGCGTCAGCTCTAAGGCTATCATGTCCTACATAATACATCTTCCTAGCTTCTCTTTACTCAGAAATGCCTCTGTGAGTTTTACAGTTTAAATGCTGTTGAACGTTTCTTTGGACATTAAGAAAAACTGTTAACAGCAAAACAGTTCTGCAGTCAGGAAATAGATTTGGTTCTTAGGCCGGCACCAGCCTAAGAACCAAAGCTCACTCAGTGTGAAAATGTCACACTGAGTGAGCTAGATGTCATAAAATTTGAGTAGCAGCTCGCGTCACAGGTTGCCACAGAAATTAAAAAAAAAATCAGTCTAAAGAAGGTCAGGGATGTAATTGACGTGTAGTGGCGTTGCAAGGCTCAGTGCTGGGTAAAAATCAAGTCCTTGTATCAGATAAAGTGTGATGTGGGCAGAGGTCATCTTCTCCTCTCTGCTCTCTTTGGATGCACAGCAGTGCTCCATCTACAAACACAAAATCTGAAACAGTTTTTTTGTTGCAGTTATGTTTTTTTTTCCTATTTCTGTATCCAGAACTAAAGTGATTGTTTGTTTTGTGACAGAAATAGATGAAGATCGGCTTCCAAACCAGTTGTATAAGGTAATTCAATCAAGCTCTCTAAAACACAGATTCACTTAAATGTGATTATTAAAAATAAAAAAAATAAAAAATCCCTAGACCGTTATTTTCATTAAATTGAGTTTCAGCTCTATTCCATCTTTGTGCTTTCTGCTTAGCTGATATGTAATGTTGATATTTTCCAGGCTGCTCTGTTGAATTCTCCCCGACAACGAAGAAAAGGACAAAAGGGAACACCAACAATGAAAGGTACACTGTTTTATCAACCTTATTATCTCTGTCGCATGTGTGTGTGACGGTGACAATGTGTTAAAAACAGTACTTTGTTTTTAGCTCCCATTGTAGAGCAGCTTCTGTAAAACATCAATCTCTTTTAAGTTTTCACATTTAATTTTATTTCTGAACATGCTAACCTGTTGCTAAGGCAACAAGGGAGTTGATAAAGTAACCTGCCTAAAGTTTTGAAAAAGAGAAATACAAAATGTATTTAGAGTAACCTGAAATTTTTGTATTGGCCTCAACTTTGACTTGTTGACCAAGAATCTCTTTTCACCTGTAACTGTTTTGCTGATGTAGAACACATTTAAATAGTAATTCAAAGATGGAAGGATGGAAATTATATTTGGTTGAGTTCAAGGAAGCTTTTGAGTAGTAGGACACACCTTAATTCCCTTTATTATGGTAAAAATAAACTTTATATTTGGAGATTAAAGAGGAGGAAGGGGTTTCTGTGTAAAATCTGTGGAAGAAGTTTTTATCCGAAGCTGTAAGATTGAAATGGAAAAATATATTCAATTCTGCTAAACAGTAAACTTTTCTTTGCAGTGAAAGAGACATAAGAAAAGTAATGTTCCCTTATGATGTAATGTAAAACACCTTTAGTTATCTTGTTGATGAAATGTGCTATGAAAATAAACTTGCCTTGTCTAATCCAGATGTGTTAGCAGATGAACTTTAAATAAATTCCTCTCCCAGAATTAGATTTTTGTTTTGAATATACATTATTATTATATTATCATTTTGTTTAATGAAAACATTAAGTAATATGACCAGAAGAAGGAACCATTGTTGCATCCCATTTCCACTTTTTAGGTTTAAACTACTTCCAGTCACTATTGTCAGCACAGTATAATCTGCATAGAGTTGGCTAGTTAATGAGGGAAGTAGCCGTACGCTGCCATCCGACGGCTCGGTTTCGCCATCCGCTTGGGGCTCCTGTTGGACTACTGGGTTCCTCGCTTTCCGCACCCGGGGTTGGTGGAGTTGCAGAGGGAGGCAGAGTGGGAGCGTATGGCGGCTCTAGCCGTCATGGCTGGCGAACCTCTGCCTCCCAAGCCGCACAGTCTCTCCGCCAGCCCGGATCCAGCTCCACCTCCGGGACCAGCACCCCCAACCGGTGCGGCCGGCGCACCCGGGGCCGTTTCAGCCGGCGTTCCAGCCGGCGCACCCGGGGCCGTTTCAGCCGGCGTTCCAGCCGGCGCACCGCAGGCCGAATCAGCCGGCGTTCCAGCCGGCGCACCGCAGGCCGAATCAGCCGGCGTTCCAGCCGGCGCACCCCAGGCCGAATCAGCCGGTGTTCCAGCCGGCGCACCCCAGGCCGCCCGGAGACAGCGACGTGAGCCGCCGGTGGACCCGGCCCCTCGTCGCCTTCCGGAGCTGTCACCTCCGCTGCCGGTTCCCAGGCTTCGCTGCGGCTCGCCCCCGCAGCCGGTTCCCAGGCTTCGCTGCGGCTCGCCCCCGCAGCCGGTTCCCAGGCTTCGCTGCGGCTCGCCCCCGCAGCCGGCCCCGAGGCTCCGCTCCGGCTCACCTCCAGCCGGCGCACCCGAGGCCGAATCAGCCGGCGTTCCAGCCGGCGCACCCGAGGCCGAATCAGCCGGCGTTCCAGCCGGCGCACCCGAGGCCGAATCAGCCGGCGTTCCAGCCGGCGCACCTTCCGAGACTCCCAGTGTTCCTTCCGAGACTCCCAGTGTTCCTTCCGAGACCCAGACTCCCAGCGTTCCTTCCGAGACTCCCTGCGTTCCGACTCTGACTCCCTGCGTTCCGACTCTGACTCCCTGCGTTCCGACTCTGACTCCCTGCGTTCCTCCAGAGACCCTGACCTCCAGCGTTCCTCCAGAGACCCTGACCTCCAGCGTTCCTCCAGAGACCCTGACCTCCAGCGTTCCACCCGAGACCGAGACTCCCTGCGTTCCACCCCAGACCGAGACTCCCTGCGTTCCACCCCAGACCGAGACTCCCTGCGTTCCACCCCAGACCGAGACTCCCTGCGTTCCACCCGAGACCGAGACTCCCTGCGTTCCACCCGAGACCGAGACTCCCAGTGTTCCACCCGAGACCCCCAGCGTTCCGACCGAGACCCCCTGTGCTCCACCAGAGACCCTGCCTCGGGGGGCTCGTCGTCGCCGTCTGTGGGCGGTCCCCGGGACTCATCGCCACCTCCTGCGCCGCGGACGGCCGCCGGACCGCCTCCGTGGTTCCCGCCTCCAGCGCCGCGGACGGCCGCCGGACCGCCTCCGTGGTTCCCGCCTCCAGCGCCGCGGACGGCCGCCGGACCGCCTCCGTGGTTCCCGCCTCCAGCGCCGCGGACGGCCGCCGGACCGCCTCCGTGGTTCCCTCCTCCGTGGTTCCCGCCTCCAGCGCCGCGGACGGCCGCCGGACCGCCTCCGTGGTTCCCGCCTCCAGCGCCGCGGACGGCCGCCGGACCGCCTCTGTGGTTCCCGCCTCCAGCGCCGCGGACGGCCGCCGGACCGCCTCTGTGGTTCCCGCCTCCAGCGCCGCGGTCGACCGCCGGACCACCTCCGTGGTTCCTGCCTCCTTTGCCTCCGCCCACCCTGTGGGTAGTTTTTTGTTTGTTTTGGACTCTTGGCCCTTCTTGTGTTTCCGCCCACGATGGTGGGTAGTTTTTTGTTTTTCTGGACTCTGGCCCCCCGTCCAGCGCCCCTCCGCCCACCCTTGTTGTGTTTTTGTTTTCTCTGGACTCTGGCCCCCCATCCGGCGCCCCTCCACCCACCCTTGTTGTGGTTTTTTTTTTTTGGGCGTCTGGTAGCCGCCCTTGAGGGGGGGGTACTGTCAGGATCTGTGTTTTCTGTGTTCATTTAGAGTTTTTTGTGTCCTTGAGTCTCTTCGTTGTCCTGTCCTCCCCTTGATTGTTCCCAGGTGTGTCTCGTTCGTGATTACCTCTTTATTTAACTCCATCCTTGTCTCGTGGGTCTCGTCATTGTTATAGTACTTCGTTTCGTCTGTGTTCAGTGTGGCTGTTACTGGACTATTTACAATTAAATTCATATCAATGTCACTTACCTGGGTCTCAGCGCTGCTCACAACCTCAACACCTTGACAGAAGTTCTTTCTATCTTTAGGGTTCAATTTCTAACTTAGTCTGTCAGTGTGGCTCTTCCTTCGCCGAGGACTCATTATCCGATTTTTAGACTGGATCTCCCCTCCAGGCTCTATGTTTTTGGTTATAAAGTTGGCCTATATTAGAACAGTTGTATTGGTTTTTGGAACTTTTATACAATGCTAACAGTGGAGAAAACGTATGCCAAGGAAAATGAGCAAGTCGATTTATTTTTACAACACATCAATAAAGAGGCTATTTTAAGTGCACAGTTCTGAGGGAGGCAGGATCATATGTAGTCAAAGTGACAGAATTTTTCATTAGATTGAAGAATAAACATTTGGAAACATATTTTTGAGTGTTTATGTCTTTTTATTTAACAATTTGTTAGAGGTAATTTCTGATGGTCAGAAAATTTTGGTGGTTTAGTTTGAGCATGTTAAATCAGTGTTAAGTTTTTTTTTTCCTCTTCTTAATCGTGCAGGTGGTTAATTTAATAGAAAACCTTTTAAGCTGCTAAATGTCTTTAGCTGAATTTCTTTGTCCTCCGACAAACTCTTCATCCTTAAACTTGTTTGGTCACCATCAACCATTCTTTTCGTCCCCTAATGTCTTTCTTGACCTCCCTCCTCACAGAGCTGCAGTTTCTTGTAGAACATCACCTGTACAGGCAGCAGCAGGGAGCTGGAGACGAGTGCTCCTCAGAGAGCTGTTTGTCTGACCGGCCCAGTCCCGACTCTGTTCCCACTGGTGAGGAGCTCCCACATGATGACGAAGCCACTGCAGAGGCCTTTGAAAAGCTGCGCTGCCAAATGGAAGGTAAGTTAGAAACCATAAAAAGTGATTTTACTGTTTGCTTTCAATGAGTGCATTAGTATAAATTGGTTATGTATGTAGTTCTTAAAATCTACATTATAAACAGTCATTGCGGGGTACTTTGACTGTACACTAAAATGTTAAGTCGTTATTTACTTATTGACACTGATTTCTTCTCTTCAAGCTATAACATTGCAAATGTTTTTGTTAAACCCACTACATGCAAAAACATCCCTTTTTTGCAGATGCTGACTGTCTGAGCTAAACTATTTAACTTTCTCTGACAGAAATAGCCTTGCCTGGCACAACTAATTCAATGTAATGGCAGGTAGAGCTAACAGCACACAGTAACAACACTTGTAATTGCCCTCGACTAAAGCATTCTGAGTGTACTGGGCTTATTTTTCTGAAGCAGTAGCACTGTGTAGTGGTTTAAATTTTATATCGGCCCACACTGTGACATACAACATGGAAAACCCTTTCAAGATTACAAGATGATTGTCCTTTATTTGAAACTTTCACCAGTGGAGGCTTAGATGAAGTTCTCAGTCTGGATGAAAGAAGCAAAGCGGAAGCTGGGGAAAGCTAATCAATGACCATTAACACCAGTTCTGTCGAGTATGGATTCACTCAAAGATCAGTGGTTTAAATTTGTTGCAAGGGGTAAATAACCTTCAACTGTAAATGTCAGGTGGCATTGACTGATGAAAGTTGGAGCAGCTCTGTTCATCACTTGAAAACTACTGCTGCAGGATGTCGTTTCATCTTTAGCATGCTGAGTTTTGTCTCTGACTGTAGTTTCTCTCTGGTCAACATTTATCTGCCTCTCTGCTCCCTGCAGAGTTCTCCAGAGAGAGCCTATTAGATGCTGGCGGTGAACTTGAGTGCCCCCTCTCCAAGGAGAAAAACGATTGTGTGGCCACCGTAGCAGATCCCTCGTCCCAGAAAGAAAATGCACTTACAGGTAAACAAAGATCAACCTCGCTAAGACGCAAATCTTTTCCTCCCACATCTGTTTCTGTTTCATGAAGGGACACTTTCACTGTCCATTTACCAAGTACACAGGGCTTATTTATGCAAGGTAAACAAGATTTGGTCAGTGTCAAGTAATCATGGCTTGTCAATAAACAACTGTGAAGTGGCCTTGACTTCATGTGTGAAATATCCAGGAAGACAGTCACTCAGCTGCTGGAGGCATGTAGCTGAATATCAAGGTTGAATGTAGATGCTAAACTCTAAAGTGTTTAAACCAAATCTAAAAAAATATTTGTCCTTGCCGCTGGTAAAAATCTTTTGTTTACTATTTTAAAATAATATGCCAGCTAATATGTTACTAGCTATTTTACAGGATCCTAAGCAGGGCTTAAACACTCTGCAGATTGAAATAATTGTTACCTTATGCAGCAGATGGCTTACGAAACCAATCTGGAAAACTATCACTGGAAAAAGACAAAGATTTTGTGTGACACTTGACTGGATGCAGGATTTGCAAATCAACATGTATTAATAGGCTCTTTACACAGTAAAATCTGCAAACATCTTCATGAAATAGCAAGGAAATAACGCTTCTGTCAACCCAACCAGAAAATAAGCGAACGCTAACTTCTGTTTTTTTTTGTTTTTTTTAAAATATATTCTTCATATTTTTGTTTTTCACACATTAAAATTCCCTGGGAAAATTGGAACTTTTCAGCTGCCTTTTGAATAAGGCAAGACCCTGAAGGCAATGTAAAAACAAAACAAGCTTGTTCACTTGTTATTAAAAAAAAGTACAAAACAAAACAAAAAAGACAATAAGGGCATACAAGACCTGTGATTTTACAATGAGTTAATGTTGAGCATGAATATTCTTCAGTGGGAAAATATTCTTATCAGTGAGACTCTTAACTGTATTCCAAATATATCTGATGTTATAGAATTGACAAAGAATGCAATAACTACATATACTTATACAAAAAATTAAATGAGGTAAGATACACTCTCAAAAGAATGATAATATATGTTACCAAATATTTATTCACTTTTCATGAAATTTCTCTAAAGAATATTGAATCGAAAGTGCGCCTCTGTTTCTCAACGCTTGGTATTTATTGTTTGTCTGCATTTTCAGACACAAAGGCAGGAGCATCCAGTGCAAATCAGCCATCAGGGAAGAAGACGAAGAAAGTCAGCCTCGAGACAAAGAAATAAAGACGTCTGTGCAGCCAAATGTTGTCCAGTCTGCCCAACACAGTGACAAAAGATTGTCCATGCAGATTGAGGAACATCAGGGCATCACTATACCTCTGCAGCCAGGCTTTAGTTACCACCTCAAGAATAAGACAAAATCTTTCTTTATCTATTTGTGAAAAATTAAACCACATTTTTAACAGTTTTTACTGTACTGCTCTGAAGCTAGCCAA
This sequence comes from Xiphophorus hellerii, assembly GCF_003331165.1. Lineage (NCBI taxonomy): Eukaryota > Metazoa > Chordata > Actinopteri > Cyprinodontiformes > Poeciliidae > Xiphophorus > Xiphophorus hellerii. The sequence goes on along the minus strand of NC_045691.1, from coordinate 12,248,196 downwards.
TTGTGTGTATAAGTCTGAGATTCATGCCTCAGTAACACATTCATAACCGTGCTTCATACATGATATTGCCTCTTATTGATCAAAACAAACAAACAAAAATAGCATAAGACTTTCTTTTAGAGATGTTTTAGTTTGTGTTATTAGTTTCCTATTTCACGTTGGATCGATAAAATGGATCAGCACATCATAAACAAATGGAGCTAATGATGTTTAAATTGTAATTAGAATAACTAGTCCCTAACTGAGTGAGCAGTGTGTTGAGTGAAATTCATATTATAATGTATATTTACATAACATGCATCACCTAAAACATATGAGCAATGCATAACTTGCTGAGCTATGATAACTGGTTAATTATTAATGAGTTCAAAAAGTGGCCAAAAATAAATAAATTGACTTTTAAAAATTCCTTTTTTTCCCCCATTTTTACAGTTATGTAATCACTTTTTTTTTTTCCAAACACACACCTATATAAGAAGTATCATCACAAAGCCAGTGTTTTTTTTTTTTTTTCCAACATTGTGTCAAGCATTTTTTTACTCATTACTGCAGCGATTGTTTGGCATGATTAATAATACTTAAGAAAGAAAAATTTACACCTTAGTAGAATTGATGAAAACATTTCCTGTGACCGGTATTAGCATTCAACCGTACTACTTAGTTTTTCCAGCAGCTACTTAGACTTTATTTTCCCATAATTAGCCTGTAGTTGCTTTAAACTAGGAAAGCTGGCATATTTTAAGATGAAAAAAATCAATTCTAACATTTCCCTAAACATTGCTACCACCTCACAGCATAACATACTAAAAATGTTTACTTACAGTACTGTATCAAAATCCTGATCAGGATTTTTTTTGTCCTAATATCAACCAACTTAATACGCTGATAATTAGAGCCAGTTCAATAGATGTAAATGTTTGTAAACTTAGTAAACTAACACACTACACTTAATCAGTTTGACACTCAATAACAAATCACAATTTTTTCTTCTTCTTATGATTCTTACCTTTTGTAATTTTGTCCAAATTGCAGTTTTAGCTGGACAGTCTGAAAACGCTGCTCTAATATGTAGGTTCATAAAACACTTCACATACACATACATCATCTTCATCATTTCCTTCTGAAGATGAATCTGACCATACAGAAACAGTTTTAATAAACTTAATGTTTACATTTTTGCTCCCTGCTGAAGTGCTGTTCATTCCATTTTGATTACTTATTGATTCATCATTTAATGTGGTTCTAGTAATTTCTGTGCACAACAAAAAAAGCTGTTCTACTCCAGAGAGTCACTACTTTGTTTTACTTGTCCTGCAATTTAATGTCAAATGTTTAAGCTGCGGTGTGTGTATAGCAGGCCTCCTGACACACACACAGTGACCCACTGCAGCAGCTTTCTCTCAACATCTTGGTAGATTCTCAAAAACTTGATTAGAACAACAAAATAAACTGCATAAATTATAATGTTTTCCAAGTTGTAGTGATTAATTAAAAATTGGCCATGCAAAAGACATCTGGTTGGTGTGGCAATAAATCAACATCATGAGGAGAGTTTTGGAGATTTTGTCCCAAAATCAAAATGGATACTTCTCTCAAATGATTTATTTCAAATTGAACACTTGAGTTTGTGCATGTATTTTTGTTTCTGTGGTGACTCTGTGAAGGGCTGGAAACTTGTTCAGAGTTTATCTCAGACCTGCCTAGTGACTGCTGTAATAAGCTCCAGCACACTCTTTAACAGACAGCAGTCAAGTGTGGAAAATTAATCATTTGAGTATTCTACTTTTCGAACAGTGTGACTTTTTAATGAGTATATTATTTCACTGCATAGACAGAGTTATATGTGAGTTACTGTATATGTTGCTCCTTCATACGGAAAGCTGTTCAAACACCAGGTTGTAAATGTGTGGTCCATTACATTGGGATAAATCTGCAGATTAATTTACATATTTTGGATTACCAAGGGGAAACTCATCTCCACTGAGCAAACTGCACCATCATTCTTAACATATGATTGCTTATTGTGAATCTGAACCCAGGCCATAATAAACATCTAAATGCATGGCACTGAATGTAAAGTGATGATATTCTTAGGTCTGAATTTGAGGCATTTACTATACATTGCTGTATTTTATACAACAATCTAAATATTTAAATATGGACACACATTGTAATTGCTGCGTTCTCTGTAAAATATTCTAGTTTTGTATGTGCTAAAGAAATTATGAAGCGATCACCACTTTTTGAATTGTTCTCATCACATTCTGAGGTATTTGTTTCACTGCAGTGGCATTATCATGTAGATTATGTGACAATAACCTTCCCCTCATATTTACCATGTCTGAAAGAAACAGAACATCTTTAGTTAACAGTTGCAGCACTCGCAATTTTCTCAACAACAAACAAAGACTGTAAAACATTCCTGTAAAAGCTTTGATTTCCCCTCCCCCTTTATTTATGAACCTTGTAATGTTTGTGTTTTGAATGGTAACAGTGTACTTTAAATTAATTATATTTGGAAGTTTTTGTTTCTGTTTTAATTGAATGGATAGCTGATTTGCGTGTGTAATCTACATTTGTTTGATACAATAAAATGTTTAAGTTGGTGATGGGTTATGTTTCTTTGACTCGTATCCAGGGACACTTTCTAAATTCTTGCAGGTTAAGGCTGACACCTTGTTTGAGAGTCGCTGTCAGAGTCAGGATGTGTGACATAAGCACAGTTTCTTCAAATGTCTCCTAAATTGTCAAAAATAAGGCTAAACTTACCACTGCACCATTTGTCGTGGGTTTATTTGGGGTAGAGTTTGACTTAACCCTAAAAATAGACCTTTTAGCTTAAATAATTCAATATACGTAGACCCAAGAGTATAAAACCACATGCATTTTTTATGAAGAAGGCAGGATTCAACAAATGCATTTTGTGACACTGCAGCAATTTAAGTTACAAGTGATACCGCTACAGACAAAAATAAATGCTATTTTTAGAGCACTTGTAGGTAAAGTACATCATCATATCTTCATATAGTTTTTTTCAAATCTTTTCAGAGAAAAAGAGTTGTGATTAAAATATGTTGCAAAAATTATGTCGTTTAGATCTATGCATAACTTACAACGTTGAGTAAACTGGACCAAACAGTTTGCACTTTTAAAAGTAAATCATGAACACCAGAAAATGTTTGTTATAAGCATTGAAGTGAGGCATGAAGCAATGGTCATCTTACAATAAATGTACTACATTTAAAATAATAAAAAGTACTTACATATTAGAAACCATTTACATCGTAATGCCTTTAGCTTAACCTCTGTTGAAAACGACCTGAAGTTTAATACTCAGTTGTGGCAGGGTTAGAGCAAAATATGTTCTCACTCTATGCCTCCTCCTGCTGGAGGAGTAGAAAATGTCAGAATTTCAAAATGGTCACATTTCTAGTAAATCGTGTTTTGGTGTCACTAGTTCCTGCCCAGAACAGTAGACCAAAAGCTTCATTGTAATGATTTTAAATTCTTGCCTGGATTTATTTAGAATTACAATAACTACAATGCATCTGGAAAGTAATCACCAGAGGTGTGACCAAGTCACTGTGTTGCAAGTCTCAAGTAAGTCTCAAGTCTCTGTCCTCAAGTCCGAGTCAAGTCTCAAGTAAAGACAGGCAAAAGTCGAGTCAAGTCTCAAGTCAGGAACCTTTAATTTCAAGTCATTTCGAGTCGTTTTTATTTTATTTTTTTTAATAATTTGCAATTATACATAAAATTCAAATATTAGACCATTTGTTCTTTTTAAAATATGTATTTGAGGTTCATTTGTGATCCTCTTATTCATCTGGTATTCTTCAAATCTGTCAGAAGTAAACAGATGTCAGAAAATAAATTACAGCCTTTCATGAATTACATTTGACTTCAGTTTACTCCTTCTATTCATAAATAAACATCAACACTACAACAATCATAGTTTTCAAAAAATGAAATAAGTATAAATGAAGTTATCACAAGTAAACTCAGGAAGGTCTGGTGCATTTATTTTTCTGCTTTTATTTCTAAGTATGTTAGTTTCAGTCCTCCGTAAATATGGGACAGATATTCTAAACACAAAATTTATTTGGGACAGTCACTGTATTTGGTCTTTTTTTTTTTTTTCCCAGCAAAGCTTGGAAATGGGTTCTGTGCGACATGTGACAGTCACGCCGGTCAGCGCATTAAGTCAAAAACAGTTGACTTAATGCACTGACTGCAGTAAACAATATATTGTCAATATAATTTCCCAACGTAGATGTCTTCAAATACACCAACCATCCTTAGATGATACTGGACCCGGCTCATCATCATGATGGGACAGAGAGACTCTGTTCCCTGTGTTCAGGTCCAGAATCTGCTTTCTGTTCCGGAGCCCCGCTCACTATCCCCCGGCTTCCTGAGCTAACACGGTGCACATTATTTGTGGAGGCATTTGAAGGACCGGATTTATGGTAAATCATCACCAATTTAACCCGGAGTACACATGCTAACACGAAGTTAGCTAAAGTCAACTATCTTACAGCAAAAGAAAAGTGCCACCTACCGATCTTTGTGAAGCTTCAAATGCCGGACAAAGTTGGACGTCGTGGCATCTCCATCCGATATTCTCTGCTTGCATGTTTTACAAGTTGCAGTTCGTTTTTTAGTCGAAAGTTCATAACCTACGTAGCCAAAAGAAATTACTCGCGGAAGCATATTCGAGCGGTTATTTCGTATTTCGTTCCCTGAGCTCTGTAGCTTTGCCGCGTTTTTTTAAACGTCCGAATCCTGTTAATTTGATTGGTTGTGCTGCAGCTACGTACACATACGTACACATAAGGAGAGAGGAAAGACATAGTGACGGTCTGCGCATATTGATACGGAATGAGTGACATTAATTAATGACGCCACTTTATAAATAATGTGTTTTAAATTTTAAGACTTTGAGTAAAAAATATCAAGTCTTTTCAAGTAAACAGCTTCAAGTCGAGTCAAGTCCCAAGTCAATGGCATGAAAGTCAAAGTCAAGTCCGAGTCTTTGAGCATTTTTTCAAGTCAAGTCTCAAGTCGTGATTTTAACGACTCGAGTCTGACTCGAGTCCAAGTCATGTGACTCGAGTCCCCACCTCTGGTAATCACAGTACCTAACATTTTACACAGCTTGTGTTTCTGCCTTTGTCCAAATTGGATTAATTTATTTCCTCAAAATTTCACACACAAACATTGCATTATCAAAAAGTGATTTTTTTTTTTGATTGATCTTGAAAATTTCTTATAAATAGAAAACCAAGATTTCACAGATTTGGCTTAATATTTTATTGATCCACCTTTGGCAGCAATTACAGCCTCAAGCCTTTTTGAATTTGATGCCACCATCTTAGTTCACCAATCTTCAGGCAGCTTCACTCATTCTGTTCTGTAGCTCCGTCAGGTTGCAATCATTGTCAGAGACGTTCAATAGGATTCAAGTCTGGCTGTTCAGAACTATTCGGAGTGGTTCTAAAGCCTTTGGGATCTTGGCTACGTGCTTTAGGTCGTTGCTCTGCAGAAAAATGAACCGTCACCCCAGCCTGATTAAGATTGCTCTGGAGCAGGTTTTCATCCAGGTTGTCTCTGTAAATTATTGCAGACTTATCTGCCAGTTCCTGCTGCTGCAAAGCATCCCCATAGCATCATGCTGCCACCTCTTTGGTTTACCTTAAGGATAGCATTTATCTGTTCATGAGTTCATAAAGAAAATCATGACACCTGGCTTTCTTATAGAGAAGGCAAACTACCCTAAGGCCTTACAGAGATAGCCGCGGCATATCTCAGACACCTAGATGTCACCAAAAGGCTTCATTTATGATCCTTGGTGCCTCTTGAATAGACAGCATGCACCAAGTTGGATGGGTAGTGGTTGGAGGTGAATTTGCAGAAATGTCCAACAAGGATTTAGTGTTTGTGTTGCACATCCAGTAAAAATAAACATGAAAACAAAATTACTGCAATCTCATTTATAAACAAACATACATTCACTTTTTTTATTATCATACTCATACTTCTTTAAATCACTGTTATTTAATATAGTCTCTTTTCTTTTCTTACTCTCAGTTTTCATATTTTCTAGCTTGGTGTGAATCTGCATGCTTCAGCTTTTCTGTCACTTTGTTGCTGGTGTACCTTAATTTTCCCCACTGAGGGGCAATAAAAGTTATTTCTGTTCTATGTAAAACTCTTGTCTAAATCCAAAGACTGAAAGTTAATTTTATTTAAATTGCATTCTGCTACTACTCCCCAGTTATGGATGATCTAGAACTATGACTGAATTGTTTTTTTTTGTTTTGTTTGTTTTTGCTCTTCATAGAAGTTGCAACTTGCTGAACATTTCTGAAAAGCTATGGCACTTTTTTGGAGCAGCCGAATCAGCAGAGCTATGGTTGCCAATTGCTTAAAATTCTCTCTGAAAATAATATTGCCTGTCATCCTGTGTTTACCCTTGCCAAACTTTTGGGAAAGCCCAGTGAAAAACCAATTGCAGCCACTAACTATAAGTATCTGCTTTTCATCCCCTAAGTTTAACAACTGGCTCAGTTTAGCTTTGTTTCTCTCCCAGATGAAGCCACTAATAGAGACTCCTGGGGCAGGATTAGAATGTATATTTATTCCCCCGTCAGATTTAAGTTCAAAAATTATCTTTGCAAATCTGCCAAAGTAACTCATTTTTGGAATGGCCCACCCAGAGTCCCGGCTTTAACAGCAAGCCTGCGAGTTTTTAGCAGATCTAGAAAATAAATCTCTTTCTATTTGACAATCATGTAAACCACTGAACCAGAATGCATCTGTAAACTTTGAATCAGAAAAGGTGTTTAGCTTATTACAAAACATCAGCTGCCCCTCTAAATTCTGAAGTACAAGTCCATTTTGCTACATTTGTAATGTTGATAGTGGAGCAAAAATATGTGACTTATGGGTAATTAATATGCCCATACAGCAGGAGGCGTTGTTGGACTCAGTATTAACAAACTGTAAAAACACCTTGCTTAAGATTGTGGGGACTGAGAGTATTGTTGGCATCTTGCAGCTATCCGTCAGCCTTTCAGCACATATTAAATCACCAAACATTGCATAAACTCTTTAGGAGTTTATGCAGGAGTTTTATGGATAAATATTTATTAGATGTTTATTTAACAGAACAGAGAGGCCTCTCGGAACCATACAGAGTCATGCGAAGTTGAAGGTGGCTTCTGGTTTTAGTCCGCCTTGGGAAATGGCTAAATGGTGATTCCACCTGATTATACCTTGAGTGTATTTAAAAACTGTTTTAACTACAAAGTCAAAACTTTGAAGTGTCAAAACTACAAAGTTTTGACTAAATTGTCCTACACTAATAGAATTATTCAAACCCAGTTCTATGTGACTTTACAGTTACAAGGTACAAATACTTTGCACCAAATACCTCCACATGATTACCTCAGACAAATATTTGCAAACCACCAATTTAAATGCTAGAAATATATAAAAAGTAAAAGGCCAGAATTTAAAACCATGCATTATAAATCTGGAAACTTTTGCAAAATAAGTAAAAATACTGCACTCAGCCCCCATAGAAACTCTTAAATAAGTCACATAAGTCAAAATGTTGTATGTTTAGAGTTTAATGCAGGATAAATATGTCTGTGTAGTTCTATAACTACAACTGGAAAAAGTTTCTGTTGTGTTTAAGTGGAAATTTAAATTAAAACGTCTGACAACTAAATGACATGACCAGCATGTCGACTTTCCATTTAAATTACTGTGGTGTACTACTTACTCTTGAAATAAGACATAATGACATAGTATGTATTGCACATCATCTTACCTTTGGAAGATGATCTTAAGTCTAATCATGCCTCCTTCTCTGTCACACATTATAACAAAAAAAATGTGTGGTTTTGTTACAAAAAGTGATTCCCAGCCTCAGTTTAACAATGTAGAAATTCTCGGTAACAAGCCCAAATCATAAGAAAGTCCCTTCTACTGTTTTGTATTTTCACTGCTGTCTTGTAGAGATTTTTCTGACCTCTCCTCCTCCATGGATCGTTGTTCTTTTGTAACGCTGGAGTCAGAAAATCCTGGAGGAAATTAAAGGTTGGAAAAGGCATTGGAAAATTTTGATAAGCTGAAAGAAAAACAAAGTATCCCTATCTGCTACTCTCAGCATGAGATCACTCTGAAATGAATTAAGATAACAAATCAAATCAAAGGGATGGAGCCAAGATGCTTCAACTTTGCCAGAATGCGGGATATTTTTACAACAAATCATCTATTAGACTGCAGCAGAAGTTATCAAAATTGTATTTTTGATACCATGAATTATTTCTTTACATCAGAAAAAAACATGTCAGAGTTGATTTGCTTTAACAGTTTAACAAAAGTGCCTATACTTTTTTTCTTTTTGTGAAGTATGTGCTTTTAGAGAAAGCAGCCATACACAGAAACCTACCATTTGAGCCACTCTCTTTCCATTTGAGCTTGTTGTCTTCTGTGTGTCGAGTCCAAGTCGAGCGAAAGCTCACCAGCTCAGCTGTGATGTGTGCCAGACTCCACTGCAGACCCCTGGAGCTTTCCTTCCAGAGATTACTGAGAGCAAATAACAATTGTCATTTATGCTTGTATTGATTTTCATGCTGACATTCAAATGAATCCTGAACACTAAAGCAGTCCAGACGTTTATGTGACCCACCAGGAACAGATCAATCAGACATTGTTTTCCCACTGAACAAAAAGAGGAGAATCTTTAAATATGCTACATACCATTAAATCATGGACTTTTCTTTAAGTAAATTGTTGCTTTTATAATTATGTTTTCACATAATTCTTGAATTTCGAATATCTCAAAATGTATAACTTTTGTCTTTTTTCTTAAATGACCGTAAATTTGGTGTGTAAGTATTCAGTTTCTTGTGCAATTTGATCTTGTTAGGCCAAAAGATAAAATATGTTTATCTTTTTTAAATTTTTACAATGAACATAAGTATTTTCATGTCTTAATTTATCCTTATTATTCTTTTAAAAAATACACAGACAATTAAGTCCAGTCAAGAACAAATTATGGGTCAGTTTCTTTTTTTTGTTTTGTTTATTGATGGCCTCATTTCTGTGCATTGATACCCTCTTTACATTCAATTCTGTCGAACAGCAGCTAAACAAAAACTAATTTACATACTGTCACATCTTTATTTCAGAGAATGTAAATGTGGGGTAAGATTGTCTGCTGTGTCTCGCTCAGTTCGGACTTCCCTTTGTCAGCAACTGTCGTTCTCAGCCTTGTATCGGCTATATTTTGTCAACAGTGCAGATAATGCTATTGTTAAGGAGACTACAGTCTAAGTGTCTAAGTTATTTTTGCTGAGAAAGAGACCAGAGTCTCACCTCTTTGCTTGTTGCCTGTAACTAGTTTAATCAGAAAAGCACTCTGGCTCTAATAATAATCACAGATCTCCTTAATTTTATGACCAAGTAGCTACAGTATGTCAAAAATGTTTGCAAATCAGTGCTGGTTCACTTAAAATTCAAGCTAAGGTTGTATTTATATAAGTAGATACAAAACAAGTCAAAGACCATATCTCAAGATAAATAAACTTTTAAAGTCTTTAGTTATGTATCTCACAAGATTAGTAAGTGTAAAAGAACTATTTAGGTTTTGTTAATATCTTTTGTCTCTCCCTAATGCTTGCTTCTTGTGGTTTTTAGGTATTGACCCAGGCCTGTTTAATATGAATTTAAATCCTTCATGTTTCAGGTATAACAACTCTGGAAAGATGTTAATTCTTGATCCAACTTAAGAATCAAATGTAACTTCATACATAATTTTTACAGTTCACTTCATCCTCAGGTTATATTATTGTAGCATGTAAACAGCAGTTAAACATGAGAGGGAAAAGAAGCTCAAAAGGACATGGAATGTCAAAGCCTTGACTTTAACCAATGTCAAGTTCTTTTATTTGAAGGTTTAATTGATTGTATTGGATTAATAACTGATTAATTAGATTGTTGCCAACACCTAAAGTCAATTTCACATCAGTAGCCCCATTTTAATTACATTTACTGAGAAAAAGTTTAAATATGCCTTGTTTTAGTTATATGTAATTCTGTTTTGTTATACATTATTCTGTAGGTTTTACAACATTTTGGCTTGTTTTCTTTAATCTCTATTACTACATGTTAAGTCTATTTTAGGTTTAATGTTTCCACCCCTCCCCTTTCTTCCACCAGATTATTTACTTTACAGATTTTATTCCTACAGTACCTGTGTCTGTTGCAGGGATCTGGGGGTCCTGGGTTTTCCTCCACCAAAGGAATAACAATTTTCTCTGCCATGTCCGTCAACAGGGAAAATGTAGGATACACAATGAAGTCAATGAAACCTGCAAGAACAAATGTCAGCATGTAGTTACTGAGGTACCTAAAGTATATCACATTATAATTAATGTATTTTGAACTACTGGGATTATGAGTGGCACACCAACACATAGTAGTACTTAATTCAGAAGTGGAAGGGAAATGTTACACGGTTTTCCAAATTTTTGCAAATAATTAAAAAAAACTTCACAGTAAATGCCACTTTTCAGGCTTTGCCACAGTCTTCATGATGCTGTTTGTTCACTAATGTCTGCCAACAAACCTCTGAGCCACACACAGAACAGCTGGTTTTATAATGGTTAAATCACAAACAGGTTGATTATTTACTCTTTAGGCAAATTATCAAAGCAAGTACTTGAAAAGTTTTGGCAATAATGTGAAAATATTTGAAAAAGGTTCAAGAGGTCTCATCACCTTTATGAAGGTGATGAGAGCTAATGTGTTCATAAAGTACCTTTTGCATCAGTAAAAATAAACATTTCAGAAGTTCAAAGTAAATGTTTGGACCTCACTTAATGCAATAATGCTTACATTACAAGAAAGTATTATGAGGCTGCAGGTTTCTTCAATTTTGAAAAATACTGACAAACGAAAAACCTGACAAATAAGAACATGTGTTTGTTCTTCTTCAGAGGCATTGTAGACAACAACTATATCCTGCTTAAAAGAAAGGAACATAATTGAGACATACCTATCTGGGACTCAGCTACTAAGGTACTTTTTCGATCACACAGTGGAGAGAAGGGAAGGCCGAGCTCCGCCTCTCTATCGCCCTCACAAAGATAGAGAGAACAAGAGAAGATTCAATGGCATCCCACACATGACCTGAAAATAACTGTCTAAGGTTAGCTTATTCCAACAAACACCAACTGAAACTTTTAGACAGAGCGTTTTGTGAGCAGGTGGCTCTGTGTTTTTAAAGGTACAAAAGAGCCTATTCAGAGTTTCCACATCTTGTTGTCACAGAGACAGAAAATCTGCCCAACATCTGTCATGAAAAAAAACAAAAACATTGTTAAAATAATTACAAGTCTCACATCAGATTCAAGTTGAGGTAGCTTTTAAGCAAAACATGTTTTGCTTTTCAGATTACAGTGTTTGTAAACTGTCACTCATTTCTAGATGCACACATTTATAAAGACTGACTTTTTTGTATTTACATAAGGTGAACAATTACACTGTAGTTAAGACAAGTGCCATAAATATAGTGATGAAAAGCATTTAAATTGTTGTAAACATTTAATATGTTAAACTCAAGTAGAGTGCATCTCAACTGTGTAAAGTTTTAATGGCCCAGTTGTACCCTAGTGCTCTAGTCTATTTTTGTCATTTCCTGCAATAATGTTGCCTCAAACCATACCAAAGGAAATTCTTAAATAAACCCCAATGACTACCAGACTTTAAAGTCAACAAAACATAAACTCAACATGATTCCTGAAGGTTTTTCAGACCAAAATACTGTGAAATAAGGAAACTCATTTTCTCAGTTCAGAAAAGCCACTAACATTACAGAAATTTAACTCTTCCAGAAGTATAATTCATACCTATAAAGCTATTCAGAGATTTTTGTTTTGTAAAAATAATATCTGTTAAGCTTTTAGAATATTTTGCAAACTTTGCTGAGGTATTTCCCACAAAACCATGGCAAAACAGAACATAACCCGTAATGAGAACCAAGCAGTCAAAGGAAACATTCTTACATTGTTATTTTAATGTGCCAACCCATTTGTAAAAACTGATGCGTAGAAGTCAGAGGTGAATTCTCTACTTTTTATCTATAATGGGCATTTTTCGGATCTTTTTGCAAAGTTTATTGTCTCAGGTAAGTACTGAAGTGACACCACAAGAACCAGGTTAGACTGCATATTTTCCCTCTAATAACATATCAACCATTGGTGAAAAACTTATTTTTAACAGATGTGTCTAAAAAACAATAAATCTGTAAAGCTGCAAATATTTTTTGCAGCACTGCAGGCGCCACAGGACTTTTTGATTTTATTCACATGCTAACTCTTTGGGGAAAAACTCAGATTGTAATGAGATGGAGAAATAAAAGATTGAAATAAAGAATTCAAACATGTTTTATATTTCCAAAACTAAAAGTCCTATATCACAGTTTAGCCTCTTTAGCAATATATGGTGGACATCAGTCAAAACAGGAAGCAATTGGAGAGATAGTGGAAAATGTTTATACAGTTATAGTTATCAGAGGCAGTTTGTGCATCAGTTGGTGAGTTTTCAGAGGACATTTTTTTTTAATAGCAGGAAATTTTACTGCCCTTTTTACTTGTAGATCTAGATGGATCTAGATTGGCCATGTGAACTAGTGAAAAAAGTTTGAATGATATTTCCACAACTTTGAACTTTCACTTTATTCAGGATGAACATGACAGCTTTCTAGGAATCCCTACAGAATCAAATTACTTGTGCCAAAATCTAATTGTGATCATTTAATTTAGGAGGAGTAAAAGTAAAAAAAAAAAAAAATTAAAAAAAATAAAAAATGGCCTGTGTCAGATCAGAGGACATTTATTCAGATGCCTACCTGCCTGAAAAACTCCTCCATTAAGGCTTTGGTCCAGCGAGAGTGCAGGGCCCAGGGCTTGGATGGATGGCTGATGTCAGCCGTGTGCAGTAACAAAGACAACGCTTTGGGCTTATCCATCCTGATGGAAAAAGCATAATACTTTGTTTATTTTGCCTGCGACAAAGCAGAAAAGCAGTTCTGACACAGTTCACTAAGTATAAGACACACAGTTCCTTCATCCAGATTTTAGTTTGAAACATTTCAAACGCCTCTAAAGAACCAATACGTAAATTCTGGGTTTTGCACCTACCGCTCTTGTTGTTGTAGACAGGATTTCATTGCTTTCACTTGAAATAGGTGGGAGGACATGTCAGTGGCCAAAACCATCTCTATAACAAGTGATCGCATCTCCCTGTAAATACACACACAGACATACAAAGACTCGCAGTTTACTGGCCGGCCTTGAATGATGTGACGGAACCATATAAAGTAAAAGTGGCAGTCGGGAGGATTCTGTGAGGTTGTAACCTTTTTAACTTTACTGATGGATTTTCTTGTTCTCATAGCAACACTAACTGCAAAAGGAGCCTGTTGCGGCATGCTGCTGTGTTTATCTCTGCACAGCTCCACAGTGAATATTACAGTCGCACCGGGTGTGTGAAGTATGAAGCAAATGACTCCATTAGCGCAGACGGTGCAGATATTGTAAATGATTTCCAAACACAAACTACACTGATGGCGTTTAGGAGGCATCAGTTTTACCTTAAAGTCAGCCATCAGTTTTTATTGTAATGGAAACTCAGCATTGCAATATCATTATAGTGTCTGACCGATGTAGCTGCAGACTTAGTTGCTAGTGAACAGCTCGTCATTATAAGTAAAATTATCCTTTACAGACTCTTAGGAAATTTAAGGGGAATGTAACGTGATTTACTGAGAATTGTGGGTCATCTTTCTTAGACACACTACTTTAGCTCTGCCAAGAAACTTTCTGTGGGATTGAGATTAGGACTTTCTGTCCTAGACCCACTTTGTAATCAATTTGTCAGTTTAATTAATAAGATCTTTATCCATTAGGGAGACCTAGCTGTGGCTGAAATCTTGTGATGTTGGTTCAACATTTCTCTATAATGTTTCCTATTCATTATCTCAATCATCTCGTGAAGTGTTTTGCAATAAAACAGCATGCCCCTGGAGTTCTCACACTCAGAAACTTCCCCTTTTTTCTCCAAATGTAACAATGATCATTATGGTTAAACACTTCTATTTTAGTTTTTTTTAGACGATAGGGTCTGTTCCTGTTTACTTTTCATGTTGCCTTTGGGGTGATAGCTTCTTTCCCTCTCTGTAGCTTCTCAGCCTATGTTGTTACAGGAATCATTTCACTGCTGCTTTTGTTGATAGACACATTTCTCAGCAAAATTAATAATAAATAAAAAATTACAGAAAATAAACCAAGGAAAATTCAGGCACTGCTTTCGAATTGGAGTTAAACATAATAATTAGAAAACAATAAACTAATGAAATGAACCTGGACAAAAATAATGGTACCTCTAGAAAAGACTAAAAATAATTTGAACACAAGAAAATGTTAAACTATGGTGTTTCATCCAGTGTTATAGGCCTCTTGAAGCTTACAGTCAGTCAGTGCCAATTTTATTGATGACAAGTAATCACTGTGCTGTTTGGTGACATGGTGTGTACCACATTGAAGATGAGAAGAAAGAGATTTTTGTCATTGGAGATTAGAAAGACAATTATAGATAAGCATGTTAAAGGTGAGGGTTTTAAGATCGTCTCCAAGCAGCTCCAGTGATCACAGCTGCACATTTTGTTCAGATGTTTAAGGTCCAACATGTCAGGTGAATCGATAATACTATAATTATGATAAAGGGGTGTCATGTTTAACGTACTAAAGTAGTCTCTTGCCAGCTAATATAAATCATAAAGTAAGTAGAGATTTGTTTATTTTTTATTAGGCAAGTAAACCAATAAAGTATAAATGTCACAGCCCCTCTTCTGATAACCACTGTAGAAAACATTATGCACAGCTTGTTTCATTATGCAGTATGATCCACCTACATTTTATCTTTCGTGTTCTCTCAAAATTAACTATGAATGTTGATAAATTTTAATATAGAATAAATGTAATGTATCTTACATCCACTCTTCTCGTGTCAAATTAATGAAGATGTTCATCTGGTCGTCCTGCAGCAGGTGAAATGCTGCACTTAGGTGATGACTTTCCTGCACAGATCTGTCGTTGTAAATCAGAGCAAACTCTGACCTGGAACACAGACAGAAAAATAAAGACGAGTTGGTAATAAAAAGAAAATCTTTGATATCAAGGCTTTTATGCCTTTTTTTAAAAGGCATAAATGAACAAAGATTCAGTCAAACAGTAAAGTGACTGTTTGGTATGAAGAGTTTGGAAAATGTGATTAAAAGTAAAAGCCTGAGGGAGCAATTAAATAACTGTGACTGCAAAACTATAATGATGACTTTCACACTGAAGAGAGCGTGAAATGTTGGGGAAAAAAAGGTCAGCCATGTGCATGATTGACTCACTATTATAAAGGTAATTAACAAATTATTTGATTACCTGCTTCATGTTAGGGTCTTAAAATTAGAACTAAAGGAGATTATGTGAAATTTTTCAATCAGGACGATGGAGGTGACGGTGTTGGGAGTTCACCCCGCAATTAGAGGGTTGCTGGTACAATTCCTGTTCCACCCGCCTCTGTCGTGTTCTTGGGTAAGACACTTCACCCGCCTTGAGGATGGGTGAATGAATGACTGTCATGTGAAGCACTTTAGCATTCTCTGGACTTGATAAAGCTCTTTACAGACACAAACCATTTACTATAAGGTTTTATTTTAAAGCCTCTGAAAAACTTTCCACTTAAAGAAATGATTGGAAAAGAAGGACTATATGTTTGATCTATAGATTCAGAAAACAAAGCCAGGTTTTACTTTTATTGTAAAGCATCCTAAAAGCTGCTTTATAATAATATTGCTGTTAGCAATATTATTTTAAAGGGGGAAATACTGAGGGTAGAAAAGTTAAAAGTAACTGTTGACTGACAGCAATATAACAACATAGCAATATTACATTGGACAAAAAGAACATTAGTTTTCCAAGGCACTATATTATGTTAATCATAATTTAATATCTTCAACATCTGATCACAAAAAGATAACTTAATGCCAAAGAAGCATGATTGACATGGGGGTAAACATAGAAAAGTAAAGAGACTGTGTTGGAAAAATCTAAAAATACTGTTTTTCCCTTCATAAAGCCATGTTTGCTTTGGAAAGATCTCATCTCATTCCCCAAATTCCTTAAAAGCTATATGTATATGTTTTGTCTTACTATTTCTAAATCTATTCTATCTCTAGCTCTGTTTTAAAGTTTCAGAACAGGATGTGACATTTATGCAACAGGCACTTTACAAACAATACACAAGGTTTATAATAGATGGAGCAAGAAATAAAGCCGACCTTGTGTGGATGTGAAAGTTATTTGTGGTTCCAGTGTGTTCGAAGTCGTGAATGGCTGCAGCAAACAGGGATGCCATCACTTCAAGCTCTGTCAGCCAGTGCTTGGTGAAAAAAAGGGACACCATTAATGGATAAGCAACATCTCAGTTCTGAACAACGTAAGAAGAAGCTATGCAGACAAGAAAAAAAAGAAGAAACATCAGAATAACCAAGACTTTGCTATGATTTTTCTTATAAATGGAAAAGAAAAGTATGTAGAATCTCAAACTTTCTGGGGCATTCTATTCATATGCTGGTTGAAATTAGATTTTTTAAGTAAAATCTTGGGTCCCTCTTTAAAGGACAAAGTCCCCCACATCCTGTTTAATTAATGGATGAAAAAATTAATGAACCTTTTTCAATTCAAGTCAGTCACAACATCAGACACAATTTTGCCAGTAAGAATCCCTGATTCCTATTTTGCCTCTGAGGAGTGCTTTTGTATAAAGATTTCTTTGAATGTTGAGTGTTTTAGTTGTACATTTAATCAAGGATCAGACTATTGAAAGCACCACTTTGAAATAAATTCTCTTTAAGCCACTCAGTGCTGATCCAGAAGTCATTGATGATTTACTGAGTCTGACACTCAAAGGATAAATCAGAGGGTTATTCAGACATAAGTGAGAATGCAGAAAAAACAAAATAGAAAAATATAATTTCATTGATGCTTGTTATGTCATTTGTTCCTATTTCTGAATCACAGACAAAATGTAAAATGAAGAATTTTGGTAAACATACATAGGTAAACAGAAAGATGAGTTTTGTGGCCATTATTAGCTACAAAGAGATGATTGAAAAAAAGTGGGTGGAGTCAGTAATTATTTTGAGTGAACGGTACCACGAGTCCGGAGCGCAGCAGCAGACAGTGCATGGTCTGAGTCACATCAGCTGCATGAACGAGGTTGTGATATGGATTATTATATTTGCAGTATCCTTTTTCCAGGGCAGATAGGAATTCAGTCAGGCATGAGATGGGAATCTAGAGAAAGCATTATGTAATCAATTAACATCTGTACCTGGATTAAACTCAGAAAACAACCTGAATTAGGTAAAATGGTTAAATGCCGCACATGATAGAAAGATTATTTTCCAAGTACTATAAAATGGAACAATCCTTCTATCTGATTATTTTCTACACATTACACACAATTGGAAGTGAGAGTTCATGTCTCTGAGGGACGTTTTGTGCAATCTCCTACTTGCATATTAAAAATAAATTTGCTAAAAGTCAGCTCGATACAGCATCAGTTACAGACCTTAAAGCGGCTGTTGAGGTCATATCTTGTGATCAGTTCAAAGAACAGAGTTTGTAGTGCGTGATCAGAGCTAGCGGAGTTCAGAGCAAAAACATCAAAGCTCCAGCGGTCCACATCCTGAAGAGAAAGAGAGAAAAGTAGCAGCCCCACTGGAGCATACCTGCACTGATCCTTTTTCTAAGAATGTGCCATTTATCAAATAAACCTGCTGCACACTCTGAGGTAGTAGGTTAGTGTGGACTTACCCTAAGGCAGTTTACGACTGCCTCAGGTTGGTCTGGCATAGTTGCTGTGTAGGCCCTCTTGAACATCCTGGAATAATGCAGTGTTTATGTTGAGTTCAGTTAAAGTTCAGATGTTGACACTGTGCAGCAAACTTGACTCAGGAGGTGTTTATACTAATCCCCTAAAGCCCCTGCCCTCAGTGTAAGAATGTTTTCCAGGAAATAAATGAAGGCTAATGTTTCACAGTTTAAATCTGCAGTTGTAAAATAAACTTAATGAATATTACGAGTCAGAATACTGAGAGAGGAAACAAATAATTTACAACTTCAGCTAAATGGCATAAAGAATACAGGCAAGTGGTTCTATTGGTTTCCTGTAGGAGTTGTGCTGTTAGCGAAACACCCACTTATACCCTTGAATTGGTGACACAGATCCAAATGGAAAGTTTGAACTAACATACCTCTCCACAAATATGCCAGCCTGCACTGCATGCACAATGCTGCGAAACTTGGGCTTCTCATCTGAACGTCTCAAAGGCCGTCGAATCCTCCGGGTGAAGGTGGACGCCAGCCAGTCAGTGACCTCTGATGGCACCCCATCTGACTGCAGCTGCTGAAGATCGTCCTCTGACTCCAGACATTGTCTAAGATCACACATTGATTATTTGAATGGAAACAGAAGTAAGGTCATAAAATAATAAAGGAACAATCTGTTCTCATTGGACTAATTCCTAATTGCAAAGGTCAACGTACTGAATGACAAGTAAAACCTTGGCTCATGGAAACTATGCACTCTTTTTGTCTGCATTTCACACAGACAGCCACTCACTCCTCCCAAGTGACAGGTAAAGGATTAGACTGCGTGTTTCCAACACTGTCAGCAGGGGTTCTGGGGTCCTGGGGTCTCTACCTTTTCCTTCGAGCAAACAGGGGAAATTGTTGGTGTCATGCAGTTCCACCAGCTGTCAGCTATCAGTCCTTTGCAAGTGATGCATGATGCTTCTTTCAAACTGATGATTTATTGTCTGAAGTAGTCTTGAGTGCTCATATCATCCACTCCAACTTACTTGGTGTGTAACTCTATGAAACATCCAGAGCCTAGGTCATGGTAAAACTTTTCTTATCTGGACTTTTCAAGATTTTATAGGTTTATGAATCATACATCTAACCTTAGAAACACTGCACTTACAACTGTAAACAAATGGTAGAAAGTGAGCAAACAACATAATACAATAACTTACTGTAAAACCAAATCTGTTCTTTGAATGTCCTGAGGTACTTCACATGTCGATACAAATACCATTTGAGGTAATCTGTTTTTAGAATATGTTTAAAAGGGAAAATGTGATTATTATTATTTAGAGAAATCCTGTTGTTGATTCTGATGTTCAGGAGTTAATACTGGCTTAGCAGAGAAAAACATATTGCTGACACAGATTTTTTATTTGGACATTTGTAAACCTGACCTTTGGTGCAGAGCTGTTAAAATATTGGGGAAGTCCTCTTGGTGTGGTGCACCTAAGCAGCTTCGCAGTTTGATTCTAACTGGAGCCAGCTCTGTTATGTACGCAGGATTAGGGTTGTTTTTTAACAAGCATCATGAACCCGTTGACTTGTCATAATAAGATAAGATTGATAAGGATTGTGGTCTCCTCAGCTGTAAAGTAAATCAAGTTAGTCTGCAGGATTATTTGTAGATTTTAGTTTTCACTGAAGACGCATTTTACGACAGTATTTTTAAATTATGCCTTAATCCATACATTTTTGCAGCCCTATAGCTTTATTTTGCTTAAGCAATATAATCTTCATAAAGCCAAAGCTGTAGCTACATAATTATAAGTGCTACTTGGGACATCAGACTACATCTTAAACTGCAATTTTCAAAAAGACATTGAGCAAATCATTTCTTTCCTATTTTACCGATTAATTGCACACAGTTTATTTGAACCATTTCCAAGAAACTCTACACACTTTGATAAGGATCGGTCTGCTGAGCAGCCGAGGCGGGCAGGCAGAATTGACACATAATAACCTTACGTAATGAGTGCTACTTTGATTTGAAGGCTCCCATAGTTTTGTGAATCACAGATATTTCTGTGGTGTTTTTTTACTGGAAAAACAAAAGAAACTACAATAAAAGACTTCGTAAAAAATATAGCACATACTCATTTGCAGATAATCTTGCCAGTTTTATTACAACAAGACTGAGATGGAAAGTAAAACAACATTAGCCCTTTTTACACTGAAGAAAATGAAAAATCACCATAAACCTGTCTGAGTTTAGTTGTTCTCCTTGATCAGTGGCTTGTAGTTGATGCTGTAAATGTATGTCCCATTGCAATTTTGAATTTTAATTGTGTTAATAGCCTCAAATAGACTGCAGATGCTTTCAGCACATCAAGTTCAAAAGGCTCAGAAATTAAGAGTCACAAGAGAATAAGTCTTGAAGATTGTAAAATGTAATTTCAATAAGGATTTTGTTCTTTTTTTTTTTCAAAATTACATGACCACTGTGTAAAATGTCAGATTAGGACACAAAATTGTAAATATATGTAAGTCCCATGAACGTTGGAGTAGATTTTCTTTTTAAACTATAAAGAGTGACTAACTGTATATTGGGATCTTTTTTGAATTTCTATTTATTGTCTTACCTCGGTCCATCGAGATATACTGCCTCCAGTAACGATGCCGTGAAATCCAAATTTTGTTTGATTTCTTCAAAATCGACATCCTTCTCCTCAATCTGCTTTAGCATGCTTCTCAGCCTAAAAACAGAAAGCACAATCAAGTTATGGGGAATTCGCGTTCAGCTAAATAAAATGGTAGATTGACCAGCTAAATGTACCGGCGCTCACAACAGTTGAGATAAAGGGAACAGTTAGAGGTAATAAAAACCTTTTGAAGAACTTTGTATTGTATGACGAAGTCCTTTATAAATTAACTTAAACTTTAAGAAATTCAATAAAAAAAAAAGCTTAATAAATTGACAGCTCTTTCTTTTTGCCATGATCGAGTGAAAAGTGCACTGCAATCTCAACAAGCAGAAATGAATCATTGGGAAATTACATAAATGTCAAACTATCCAGAGACAGCCGGTGGTAAAAGGGCACCATCAGAGCCAAGTTTTCCATGAGATGGAAAACATTCCCTTGTTTAGGGTATTATGTAACAAAGATTAAGTCAGTATATACTGAATAAAGAAAAATAACCCGGCTTGAATTTTGAGGACCTTTCAGACCAAATTGCTCATTCCAAATTGGTTTTGAAACTTTTTAATCACGTTATGAGTGAGAACTGGAGGGGAAAAAAAATAAGTCCCTTGCAGTGGAACAAAAAGCAAATGCTTGCAGCATGTGTCACCTACATTTTAACCACCTCCTGTTTTTGGCTTAATTTCAAATGTGTTGAGACATGATAAAGAAAAAAAACGGTGTCTCAGTTTGCAAAAATCGCAATCTGTTTGAAAACAAGACTATTTTACTGTCATAACAATTATTTGCCATTAATAATTCTTCTAAAACACTCTCATTAACCACCCATATGGCGTTGAAACTGCGCTGGGCCTATATATGGGAGCCAGTTCCTGTGGATGAGATGCTTGCGGGTTTTTCAAGTGTTTATCACACTGGCAGGAGCTTTCAAAAGCTGTGGAGTCATAAAAATAGCATGCCTCAGAATGCCACGGCTCACTTTCAATCTCAAGTAATCTCTCCTGATAAGCTAGTCTTTTTTGTTTTGTCTGGCCAGAGGTGGAGAACCTCTGACAGGATTTTTACTACTCAAGAAGGCTCATACAACCGTGTGCATAGAAAAAAAATAGAAATCCGCTTTCGGCAGATAATTTGGTAAGTGTGTTGTATGTCATCCTAAATATAGTATAAGTTGCAAGTGTGTGGAAGATCACCTGCAGAATCATTTCACTTTCTCTGTCATTTGTAAGTAGATCAAGAAAAAAATATGTAATTGTTATACATGAGTAAATCAAACCAACCTGTGTTGTTAAAATGCATCTGAGCATTATATATTGTACGGAAAGCTTTGAGCTGTGACCCTTACGTATAATTGTACATCAGTGTGTAACCAAAACAAAAACCACATGACCCACCACTTCTGCAGCAGCTTTTCCTCCCACACCAAAGGCATGGGCAAGACAAGTGTTTATGCCTGCAGCCAAAATGACAAGAAGAACTTTTCTAAGAAATCCACTTACACCTGAAGCAAACAGCAAGCAAGCAACTTTTTAAGGTAGAAAAATACTATCTGGTTCTTTGCTCCTACGTGGCAGGACTAATATCTGCTGAAACCATCTGTACCAGAGTTTTTTTATTGAGTCACAAGTTTCCATTTCTGCAAAACAAGAAACCGCCACCTGGAGAGATATGAAACTTGTGGGAAAGAACATTTGCTGTGTCTCCAATTCAGCACTTTAGCATTTTCTGTCTTATAATATATGCAGATGTTGAATTCAGTTTAAGCGTATAATGTCATCTGTATTAATGAAAACCCTATGTCTTACCTAGAGATAGGTATTTGGAGTCTTTTCTTTCGAATTCGCACCAGTTCAGCCATTCCGCACTCAAGTTCTGTTCTAATCGACCCCAGAGTTCAATAAAAAAAATAAATCAAGTTGATGAAAAGGAAAGTTGTTTTAAAGGAGTAGTAAGCTGAAAAGTTCTGCAAACCACCAACGCAAACTTTATGAGTCCTGAAACAGCTGCAGCAGCTCTCCCACCCACTTCTGGGGGGACTTACTCCACTTCTCTCTGATTGGTTAGTAAGCCCCAAACTGTGTCAGTATGAGTCGGCGTGAGTGTGTGTGTGAAAGACAGAGACATAGAGAGGGAGAGAGAGGGAGAGAGAGAGCTGCTGTTTTTATTTCTTCAGTGACTGAGTGTTTGTGTATCTGTGTACACCCGTTGTATGAAGTGTGAGAGAGTTGACCTCACTTACTGATGAAGTGTTGACTGCAAAGCTTTCAAGCTGTGTACGCGGGTGTGCGGGGGTGAGTGTGTGTGTGTATAGCCAAATCCCAAAGGAGAATTTTCCACCATAGCCACAAATCAGGGAACTGCACAGGGAGGCTTTCACTGACACCCACCAGAGGCACCCAAAACCAAAACACACAAACAAATATTGTCTAGGCAAGAAAATCCACCATTTAGACCATCTAAATCGTTAATTTTAATTTAAAATTTTAATACACTAATCTGTTATTGCATATGACGATAAACACAAACTTTAGCTTTTTCTTAAATGGAAGAAAAATGTCACAATTTTAAGTTTCTTTTTTTCTAATTAAGAATCTAAAACATACAGAGTACAACGTCAAGTCTGTGATGGTATTTTTCTACCAGTTTTGCATGTTTAGAGGATTTTTTATTCTTCATTTTCAAAGTAGCTCAAGCTGAGTCTGATTGCATGAAGAGCATGTGCAAGCACCTATTTTCTAAAATGGATTAAGGGGTTGGCTTTTGACTAGACCATTCTGATACATGCATATGATTTGACCTGAACCAATTCCATTATAGCTCTGACTTTATGTCCAGGTTTGTCCTGCTGGAAGGTGAAGCTATTTTAAAGTTTCTGGTGGATTTTCTTTGAAGATTGCCTGTCCATCCTCCCAGTAGTTCTGATCGGCTTTGTTGTTGCTACTGAAGAAATGCATGACCACAGCATGATGCATCCACTACCATGTTTCACAGGATTGTGTGTTCACATTGATGTGAGGTGCTAGTTTTTCACCACACAGAGGTTTAAGTTTTTTGCCAAAAACTTTAATATTTATACCAATCATGACTTTTGAATAAAAATGGTTGCAATGGATTAGGTGTGTCAGATTCAAATTGGCTTATTAAAAACAAAAAGCAACATGAACGTTACGAGTCATTTTACTTTCATGTTAAAATTGTGACACTTTTTGTTGGTCTACTCCACGAAATGGCAATGAAATATTATGAAGTTTTTAGCTGTAAAGTGACACAAGGTGGAAAAGTTGAGGAGAGATGATTTCTTGCACAGGGGACTATAAAATAAAAAAATACATATAATATAGCAGTAAAGTCAAAGTAATTAATTAGTGCTTATGTGTGACATGAATAAATGTCAACATAGTGTTTTGAGATCCAGATAGACAGCACGCATGACTAAAAATGGACTTTTATATATTTTTAGGCTCCATATAAGGACATCAGACAACTGTGTAACACAGTGTAGACATCAAAAGTTGTTTCTAAACACGTTACAGTTGTAGGTCCTAAATCTATTAGTAGTCTATATTTATAGTGTTGTGAAAGCAGTCTGACAGATTGGCTTGGGAAACCCCCTGCCTGCTGTCCGTCTCCTGCCTTGCCTGTTGGGTCAGAGTGACTCTTACGCTCTCATGCTCTTTGACATGCCACAACAAACGGTGGACAAGGAGAGATGCAACATCGAAACATGTTGCTCTTCATCCAGTGTAGCGCAAATTAAGTATAAGAAGGCAATGCACGAAAAGACTTCTACTCACAAAAAGTGTTTCACCTCCTTTCAGGGTTTTTTTTATTTGTCATTTTTTAAGCAGACGCGTCATGATTGCTCTCTTTTCACAAACTATGTTGAGCCATTTATTATTTACCACTTCATTGGAAAGAAAGAGAGGGTGAGGGAGAAAGTGAAAAGAGCAGAGAGGAGAAAGAGGGTAAACAATTTCTGGTGAAACACAAACTGTGAGAAGTTTCATAACATGACAGATTACTGTCTTTCTTCAAAATTCTGGGTTTTGTTATTGTTTGTGTAGCTCAGGCATTCAGATGCCTGTACAAAATGTTTTCATTTAAAGTGTCCATTCAGTAAAATTATAATACATTGAGGTATTATTAGAGAGTGAAAGTCTAACAGTGAAATTTCTTACATTTGAATAGATTAAAAAACACATGTACAATAACATTTATCGACTTAATAGTGAATAGATTGCAGTAAAAGTTTTAGTCACACCCCGGTCTTTTAAAATCCAATAAAAATCTGGCAGAAAAGAGAGAAATCAAGTGTTTCTTGTGTGTAGCTGAAATGTAAATTTCCATTATCCTGGATTAAACTTAAAATATTTTAAACTTAATCTTAAATATCACAAAATATGTAATGAGGGTGTAGTTATGTCTATTGGCCTTATTTTTTACAGTGTAATAAAGCAGCAGTGAATGGGATTTCAAACACAAATATGTATTAACAAATTCATTGTAAAGTTTTCCTATAAACCTCATTTGGATGCATATGTTTTTCAGTGTTGTTTTTATTCAGAGGGGTTAGTTGCGTCAGCTGTAAGGCTGATGAAACAGTAGTACGAAGGATCAAAATATTTTGTTTTTGTGCAATTTTTTGTTTTACTTTCTCATATTGTCTTCTATTGAGCAAAAAGTTAAAGTCAAGTTTGTTGCTAAAATAACAATACAGAAAAATAACAACATACCTACAGGCATCATGTATTTCCTAAGTAACAGAGAAAGGTTAAAAAAGGCTTGCTCATGTCTGAGGATCTATTTGAAAAATAGGTTTATTTTTGGCCTTATTAATGGCTTTGGCAAAACCAAAATAGATATCTTATTTCCACTGACAGCAGGAGTGTAATTATTATAATGCGGACTTCTCCTTGATAAGTCAAACTAAAACAATACCCAAAAGACTCATTGTTTAAATAATAAATCTTGATCGTTATAAATGACAATATCAAATGCAGTTTAAAATTCAACATTTTTAATGAAAGTGAAACTAGTAATAAAGAGAGCCTTACCGTTCCAGAGTCATCATCCACGTCACGACGCTCAGATTTCTATCAGATCTTCTGTGTATCTTGCAAGCAGGTGTCATAACTCCCTTTTCCAGATCACGTACATGTGTGTATTTGTCAGTGTTGTACAGAAGCACAGAGTGAGTTTATTCCAGCTGTGTCTCTGTAAATCCAACACGTGGTTATTTGATGTGTGTAAACTGCTGCCAGTTTATGTTTTTTCAGTGCCTTTGATGCTCACACCTTCACATAGCTCTCCTCTGTGTATTGAGGAGTCCTGTGTGGATTGTGCTAAAGTGTGTGAGTGTGTAATCCTTAGTGCATAACAACTCAACAGAAGGGGCACTGTGTCACCAACACCATCAGCAGAGAGTCCGTATGTTGGGACCAGAGTTTCCATCATTAACTGTCCCACTGGGTCTCAGAACAAGGAGAACAGTTTGCTTGCATGCAAAACTTAAACATGCAGAAACGTTACAAGGTAACAGTTGCTTTTCTGTATGTCTACCTATTCTAGGATTTTACAGAACACAATCTACTGTATATGGCAAATAATTATTTTAAAAAGTTAAAATTGTAAACTCAAAATGCAGCAAACACAATATCTGGCCAAGTATTTCACCTGCTTAAAGTTAAGTGAAAAAGTATTTGCCGTCCTCCAGATTTCTTTTCTTTTTTTCATATTAGATGAATAAAACATGATGAACTACAAAAAATATTTTATGTCATTATTTCATAAATAAAGGTAAAAAAGGACAATTATGCAAACATTCATGGCTCTATATTGAAAAGAAGGAACTGTCCCTAATTGCTAGATAGTAAGTGGTTTGATCACCGTAGACAGCAACATTTGTCATCAAGCATTTGTGATGACAAGTTTTATGTTGATTAAATTGTTGTGAAGAAATTTTGGTCCTCTCTACTCTAAATAATTTTTCAAAATCCTTCCACATTTTTTGCAAAACTCTCAATTGGCTTTATTTGCAGTGTTTGAGAAAGACTCTTGTTTAAAATAAATCGAACGACCAAATATTATTTAAAAAAAAGCCAAGCAAATATTGTGACTTTTCAATTAAACACTGTTACCAATGAAATGAGCCAGCATTCTGTAGTGTCCTCGACGTAGTGTGTGTTCTGAACAATTTACAGCTTTGTTGACACAACAAACACTAACAGTGGCACATCCACGCTATAGGCCGGAAATAGAAGCAAACTATTCCATTAAAACTTGACAGAATTTGGAAATAGCATGAAGTTCCCATGAAACTTCCTGAATTTATGCTGATTCTCTTAATATAAAAATAGGAAAATGTACTAAGCCTGAATGATGCAAATGTGTGCTGCATTGCAAAAACAATTTTAAACAAACATTAGTCCATTGCTATAGAAATTCTGCTTCTGATTTTGCAATATTATTCTTTGAAGTGTTGTTTTCATGCTTTCTCATCTGTGTATTCATGCAAATGTTCCCTCTAGTGGGAATCAAACCTCTTCAGCCCTCAAGAGGAGGCTCAGCCTAAGATACTGAAAACATAAATACATTCACCAAGACACCAAACACACACACATGGACCTACACATACATGCTTGAGCTAGATAAATGTGTGCCCCTCTTGTGTGGAAACTGATCATACACACAGCAACTGCAGCTCTAGTTGAATGGGAAGGGAGGAGGAAGCAGAGAGGAAAATAATGGGGAAACATGGCTGGTTTGCAGAAGATAATTACAAAAAGGAATGCCTAAGCACAAGCATTATTATTTCTACAAAACTGGAATGCATTATACAAATTATATATGAAGCATGAAAACACAACAAAAAATGCTTATGTTGTTGTCACTGTTTCACTTTATTCATGATTTTAAAAAAAACACTGTGAATGATTTTGGAGATCAAATATTAAAAATGATATTTTTTGCGCAGAACATACCTGTCTTATTGCTTTAAATAATTTAAGATGATATTAGAGACAGGAAAGCTGTATACCTATTCAATCCCAATGAAAGTTATATTGCATTTGTCTGTCTAAAACTAAAATTAAAATGGATTCATGTTTTACTGTAAGTAAATAAAATGCATTTTCTCAGCAATCAACTATATCAAAAGTCAAAGTTATGATTAGCCAACATAGAGACATGGGTGAATCCAAAGCAGAAAGGAAATGCAAGCAACACACACCTGTATGAAAATACTATTTTAGGTAAGCAAAGGATTCTGGACAAAAGGTCTTCAGGCTGTAGGCATGAAGACAGCCTTGTGCACCTCCCTATAGGCATTTCGGAGAAGAACGTACGGAAAGCAGCTTTCCAGCATGTCTTGGCTCAGAAACGGAGAGTCTTCCACAATCTAGATCGATCAGAAATGAAAAGATTGTTCTCATTCAAGCAATGTCATGATTTCTAGAGCTGCATACAGATTATTTTAAGCCAGTTTACCATGTGCAGGAGCAAGTAGATGGACTCTCGGTTCTTGACTTCCACTCGTTCCACGTTTTGTCCCAGCTGAAGCAGAGTGGAGGAGGCTAGCTGTACGAAGTCACAGGGGTAAAAAAGAGAAACATCAAAGAGCTGGAACAATTTTTTGGTACCAATCATGGCGTGCAATGAGTCAAAAGGTTGTCAATGTCTTGAGAAAGCTTTTTTTTTTACCTCAAATATTTTAGGGTAGTTTATAAAAACATCCATTTATTTTTGTCTCATTGAAGTGGTTGAAGCTTCTCTCTAGTGTATAAGCAGTATGACACAGTAAAAGCGATCTCTGAATCTGAGTGCTCTCAAGTCTTTAATGATTGTTGCCCCGTTATTGAAGAAACTTGATTTATTTAGTGACTTTCCTTTTTAATAATTTTCATCTGGATGTAGTTTAGAGGACTAAGCTGCAAACGGTATTTCTGATTAACTAAAAGGACCACTGTAAGTAGCTGAGTGTAAGTACCACTATAGGTAATACCTCAGTGGGTAACTCAAATGTACCAAGTAAACCAGTAACATAGTCTAAAAGTAACCAATAGCTACCATAGGTACTTAGAGTTTGACACATTCCACTGTGTCAAACAAACCAAACCCTTTGAGCAACTTGTTTACCCCCTCAGTTGTGGCGGTACTGTACCAAGAACAACTGATGGAAACAATACAAAGACCTCTGAAAAAGACATGAGTGCACCTTCCTTATTCACGAAATGTAAGCAAAAATGGAGTGGTGTCAGATTGTAGCAGTTATAGGATTTCTCTTTCATCTTTGGCAAAAGAAGCCATTTTGTCTGCCAGCACTAGATATGTGGATTTATTTTAGTTATTTTTATCCAGAATGTCCTGTGCTAAAGTCCGCTTTCTGCTTTGGGAGCGATCTCTGTTTCACTTGGCATTCACATATGCATTCAAACTACACCAGAGTTTACGTCAACTGAGCTGAGACCCAGGGTTTAAGGCAGACCAGAGTTTGATGTTTAGGTCCACATCAGAGTTTGATTGTGCATTCACACTTTCCCAAACAAAACAGACTTTCCAGGGAAACAAAACTAGAGATTGATCAAAGCAGACAAACCAGGGCTGGTGTGAATGCACCTTAAGTAGCCCAATATGCATCCTGTAAATACCACAGAGGTACCCTAACATTTCCTTGTCTGGTGAATGCACCTTAAGTTGCCCAATATGCATCCTGTAAATACCACAGAAGTACCCTAACATTTCCTTGTAAGTACCAGTAGGTATCAACATTTTTTTTGCTCCAAGGAATGTTTTTTGCTTACCAGCAGAAACTCTTTGAGTTGCTGCTCAATGTTCTTGTTCTGGACGGTGAACATGGCAGCAGTCAGTTGATTGATTGCTGCAGCTAAACAGTGGATGTTGTTCTTGTGACCTAAGAAAAAAAAGGAAGAAAAAATTGTCACCAGAAATGCCTGGAAAAGAATGTCCTCTACTTAAGCCATGGGTAGATGATATTTTGTGGCTGGAGTGATTGGAGAAATCTTTTTAATGACCTGTAACTTAAGAGGAAGCTTGCTGAGCATATTTCCACAGACTCACAGGGTTAATTTATTTCAATTATGTCAATGGAAAATAAGGACAAAGAAAATAATCAGAGACTAAAGCCACTGTATGATAGAAATCTTGGTAATTTGCTGCTTTTAATGTTTCAGTCTAGGCTCAAAGCCAAGAAGTTAGGGTCATCAGGGCTGCATGCCAGGAGTAACTGCATCAATGCACGTCAGCCAGAGTTATCTGTAAACGAAAGCCTCTCAACAAAATGTGTTTCTTATTAACGTACGGGCTTTGCTCCGGACCGTGTCAGACTGGAAAGTATGATGCTAGTCTTTCAGGGTGGAGTACTCCATATATACACTATCAGCAGCTGGTGAATAATTGCTCAAGGAACAACTGATTAGTGTTTACTTGTCTGTCTGGTGAGAAATTACTGTCAAGCAAAGTCTACAGCAGCTGAAATGAGCAAGTGGTTATGCACCTCCGTGTTCTTGACTATACAAGGAGTTGGGGTCCAGAGCAAGGGTAGGCAGCGACACAGCGACGTAGACCAGTAACAAACGAGACAGCTTGAACTCTTCTTCAACTGATGTGTTATCTGCAAGTTTTTGACACAATAAAATGTTAAGTCCTCGGTTAAGTTAATTATTTGTAGCACGGCATGCTGTGTAAAAAAGGAGAACAAACATTTTACCTGTTTGCATATTGCTAATAGCTGCAACAAGGGCAGAGTCAATATCACATTTCAGTCCTGCAGCAGAAGCCAGCTCAAAAACACCCAGAGTCACCTGCAGGAGCATGGACATACAAATTTCAGACCTTTAAATGTAAATAAAAAAATTCACAGGAAGTTCATTTAACCACTCACATCATCAGTCATCAGTTTCCCTTGTCAAGTTCACTAAGGTTCAAATATAAAGTATTAATGGTTTGAGTGTCGCTGTACCATCCAATCACTCTGAAAACAGTCAGAGGGACTGGAATTTACACATTTTCTTTCTTGTGACAGAAAAGTGAGCACACCTTTTCACATACTTTGGTCTATGGACTGGCAATAAATGAGTGGTAGGTGTCTTTGTCTTGACAAGACTTTTGATCTTGGCCTATTTCTGGTTGCATGCAAAGTCAGTCTGTCTAGGCAGAATGTTTCCACTGATGTGGTTCAGAGTGCAGCGCTGTAGCCACGATCAGTCTCTCTCTCACGGAGGCATGAGAGAGCTGCTGACGTCTTTGGAGTTATCCTGGCCCATGCTGTGGCATGGCTGTCATGCCTCACTCAGAAGGCAGACGTAAGTAGGGGGCAGGAGAGATCATGAGTCACAGTCACAAAGATTGCTCCAGAGGGAGATCAGGAATTCAATTTTGAATTTGGTGGGTACTGAAGAACTGATACATCTCGTTCCTCTCAGGCTTCCAAACTCAAATACGCTGTTAAATATCATCCATTATTTAGATGCGCTTTGCATCATATCGACACTACGTTCTGCAAAAAGACATCTCACTTTCACTGTGGCTCTAAGGAAGAAACTTAAAAACAAGCTTTTAAAATATGTTTAATTAGCCTAGATTAAACATTTAAGAATTTGTAATCCTTGTTACATTCTCTTTACTTATGAATGCGTTTTTAAAAAAAATCCAGCCAACTTGAATACAGGAGTTATTACCTTGATGTCTGTTTCAGGGGAGATGAAGCTCCTTAGACATTCAATGGGTGCCATCAGGTATGGACAATGTTTCCGCAGGATCTAGATTACAATGTCACAATATGGTTACAATGTATATAGGAGACATAATTGTGCAATTATAGAAAACAACTGCATAAATGTAGTGTATGAAATATCTATGTAGCTCATAGATATTGGAGGAAAAAAAATCTTATTACAATGTGGCAAGAAAGTACTAGGACTATAGGGACTATATAAAGTGTTCTTCAGTTTTCTCTCTTTGTCACATTTTTAACTGTGTTTGACTACATTTTGAATAACCACAGTTAAATTTAATAAGACCCAGGTGTAGAGTGATCTGGAGAATCAAGAAATCACTTTAACAAAATCTGGCTGACAACATGAAGTAGGCAAATAGATGTTGACAAAGCAACAAATTATGCCTTGATCTAAGGAAATTCAAGTCAGATAAGAAGCAGTCAAAGGCATCTATTAGTTTGGAGACAGTTACAAAGCAATTTAAAGCTTTGAAACTACTATGATATAAAGCAGGGGTCTCAAACTCCAGGCCTCGAGGGTCGCAGTCCTGCAGTTTTTAGATGTGCCACAGGTACAAAACACTGGAATGAAATGACTTGATGACCTCCTCCTTGTGTAGATCAGTTTTCCAGAGTCTTAATGACCTAATTATTCTGTTCAGGTGTGGTGCAGCAGAGGCACATCTAAAAGTTGCAGGACTGAGGCCCTCCAGGACTGGAGTTTGAGACCCCTGATATAAAGTGAGAGTAATTGTGCATAGGAGAGTTGCTCCTGTGAATCTACACATGAGCAACTGTTTCACCAAACTTACTACAAGAGCACACTGACAACCCTCCAGCAGGTCATATAAGAACTTGTACTTGTTCCTAATTCTACAATATGAGAGAAATCAGGCAACATTGCATTCCATGGAAAATTTTCAAAGTAAAAACCACTACAGACATTAAAAAAAAACAAAAAAACACAATGCCCCGTCTCACATTTCACAACAACCCGCCCCCGGTTGACACCTTTATGGATGGTGGGGATAAGAAATGAGGGGGGCAACAAACGATCCTAAAGACGAATATCAGGCCATTCATTCATGATTCTAAGGCTCATGCAGCAGTCCAGCTCTTAGCAGCTCAAAGTAAAAAACCCAACAAAAAACAATGAAGTTTTGGAGTGGCCTTGTCAAAATCTTAACTTAAATCTAATTAAGATTTAAGTGTGGGAGGACCTTAAACAAACTGTTCATCCTCAAAAACCCTCCACTGTGACTGTATTAAAACAATTTTCCAAATAAAAGTAGGGCAAATTACTGCACAAAAATGCAAAAGACTTGCGAGTGTTTGACTGTAAAAGCAATTAAAGTAACAGGCCAATTCCTTATTCACATACAACCACTTAGGCTTACGTAGCAAAAACAGAAGAAAAATGTAAGTAGCCATACATGTTCTTGCAGCACCAAACATACTAGCTGTTCATTTAAAACTATGCTTTTCTGATCACATACACAATATTTATTTTAAGTTGATGTTCCAAAACAGGCCAAATGTACTGAAAAGATGAGGAGAACATGCACACAGAAAGTCATGCACAGCAAAGGTTGCACCTAAAACTTTGTTGGTGTGAAGTGGCTATGGTTACCAACCCACAACCTTTGTGGTTACTTAAGCTATATGGTTATTCTGAAAAAACACCAAGATAAAATCTTTATAATGTGATGATGTCAGCTGAAAAATGTTTAAAATCTTTCATTTTTGACATTTACAGAGGTCCACTTTGTGATGTAATGTTTGCATAGTTGATGTTCAGGGTTTATGTCTTATAGCTGATTTGTATCTAAATGTGAAAATATATATTAAATAATTTTAGTAGTATTCTAGGTACAATTCTAACATCAGTTTTATGATAGAAAAACTTTACATCTTTCAGGGAGTTCATTGCCATGGATCTGAATGAGAGGATCACTCCGATGATGGTCATCCTTTTCAGGACATTTTCTCCTCCTGGAAGAGCACAGAAAACTCATCAGTATGTCTGAAAGGTGCTTGTAGCCACATTTAGCCACACTTGCTTTGAGGTGCAGCAGTATGGCTGAATGTGAAACAACTTGTGTCATTTAGCAGCTTCAATTAATATGCAAGTGGTAGACATCTCATATGATCACTTGCTTATCATTTAACCCCAAAAACTGTGACATATGAGTAAGAGCATAAACAAAATTTGCAAAAGTGTTTACCACACATTCAAGTAAGTTATTTTTAAATTCTTGTGAACATCTTTCTCATCTTTTTCTTCTTTTCTCTTGCTTTTCAGCTGATCTCTTGGTGTCTCTCAGGTCAATTTTCACACTTCTGTCTCTTATCCCCTCATCGCCACTTCTCACCTGTCAGCTTCTTTTTTAGATTGATCATTTCCTCGGGTTTGTCAAAGTTGTTTTTCATCTGTACCAGGATGTCCATGTTCTCAATCACCATTTTCTGACAGAGAAAAATCAAGTGAAATAAGAGATAAAACCACCACCTTCAAGTTTGAGGTATGAAAAGCTGCAAAAGTCATAGCTTTGACAGATCTTTTTAACAGTATCCCCTGCAACATCTTGCTTCAATCCCAGGGGAAGATGTTGAGCTTTGCACAGAACATCAGTATTAACTGCTCTCTTATATGTAGGAATCAACTATTTAGCAAAAACCTTATAGGTTCATAAAGGTTTGGCATATCGAATTGAGATAAAAATTATCAGTAAAGTTTTCCACTGAGTGAAGTTCAATTAACTCCCCCTCAGACTGTCAGGAGGGAACTACTCACTTTCTCTGAGCTCATATCCTCAACCACATATTTGTCCATATAAGTAACATTTTAGTGGACTTAGAAAAAAACAGGTTTAACAAAATCTGAGTGTAGCACTGAACGTTAAGCTGATTACCTCTGAAATGGAGCATGATGAGAGTTTTCCGTTTCAGAGCAGCTGATCAAAGTAAGTTTGATCAACTGATTTAAGTGTGTGCACATAGAAAAAATGCCAAAATTATTGGAGCTCAGATACTGTAAGTAACCATAGCACTCGGTACTAAACGAGCAGAGTCAGTCCTTTATTTTATGATGGTTTTTTCAAATAATTGGATAATTTATGGCGCTACAGAGCCCCATTTCAGAATTTACCTATCTTTTTAAAAAGATGTTGATAGTTATTACGTCTTAGTTGTGATTTGAAGGCTTAAAAAAATTATCGAATGTCATTTGTTGGATGCAGATTCTCCACAAACACCTCTAACAGAATACACACCTGAGGGAGATGAGTCTGCACCCAAGAGATACCGTTCTGATAATGGAAAAGAGTTCAGCTTTACCACTTACACTCTGGGATGCACATTCCATAAATTTACCACCTGTAACTGAGAGGACGTCTGTCGCTTTTTATGACAATGTTTGGTGTTATAATCTTAATAAATGTTGTTTTGATTCCTGCTTTACAATGTCAGTAAATATCTTCACTTTAATATTTTAAATATATGCCTTTCATCAACATTCATGTTTTTTCTTGCATATATTTGAACTAAATCTCAAAATATTTCTGTTTTTTTCTCTGGAACATTCAGTTCCTTGATGGCCAATATTATTTTTTATATTCATCGACAATGGCCGATGAATAGAATCAGCCATTGTCGATTATTTGAATAAATAGTTTTTTTCTGAATATTTTTTGCTTAACTATCTTTATTTCACGTCACACTGTACCTTCAGCTCGCTGACTTGAGAAGTAATGTGCCACATCAGGTTCTCCCCTAGAAACTTCATGCCGTATGGACCAATAAGTTCTGCCAGGGCCTGTAACTCTGTAGAAAACATTTGATTAAGTTAACAGTTACGCTGTTCAGAGATGGTGGAACAAAGGTTGACTTACTGTACTACAGCTCCAGTAAAGTGACACTGTTTCCTAATGTGCTGTTTTCACATGAATTCAATAAGGAACTTGACTCCCAGTCTCACCTTCCACACAGTAAATTTGATCAGGGAGTGCAGCTTAATCAATGAACTGAGAAAACTGTAGCTCTTACACCTCTTTACACTTACAACTCCCTAGTCTCACCTATTGTGACTAATCTCTACATATAAGAAGAGAAAAGCAGCGCACTGAACTCATATGATGGAACATCACCTAGTCATGGGTTTAGATGTATGGATGACACCTGGGGTAAAATTGTAGCCAAAGGAGTGGAAGCCTTTCCTGAAGGGTGTTATGCTTCCTTCACCAGCTAGGACGGGTCTATGGGCTATCCAAAGCATGTTGATTATATTTTTTGCACAAAATCCCTCTTAGATAATGAGTTTTTAGTCTGGTCATTTCTAAAAGTTTTGAGTTCCTTTCAGAATGAGCTGTTTTAGGGGCCGCTTGACACTTTAAATGCAAATGCGCTGCTGCTAACCACGCCCACTAACTCAACGTTTAGACCTGCATGTAAAAATGGCTGCAAACAGATGCATGATTATACAACTGTGTAGCCAAACAGGTAACCACAAAGAGGAACAGAAACGACAAAGAAAGTGCACATGCACATGTTCAAGTATTCAAAAGTTCACACAAACAGTCAACTAAGGCCAGTGTAAGAAGAAAGAAGAGGAGGCAGAAGAACATTAGCATACATTATGTGGCGGGAATGTCTGAGAAATTAAGAAGAATCTTTTCTAAACACAATATTTTGGTATATTTTAAATCTTGGTTACACTTTCAGACAGAGAGTACTTCATCCTTAGGGACAAAACACCCAAGCACAAGGTCAGTGGTGTGGTATATGCAGTCCAGTTTGGAGAATATTGTTGAGCCCTCTGCATTGGAGAAACAAAGCATTAGCTATACAAGATGATAGTGCAACACTTGAACTCATCAGGTTAGGGTTCAGCAATTTATCTACATCTCAAGGACAGAGGGCAATCACTTGAATACAAAAATGTGCACATTTGGACAGGGAAGACAGATTGGTTTGAGAGAGGAGTGGAAGAAGCAATCTGTGTTGAACCTGAAAAGCCAATCTTGAACAAACACAATGACCTAAGGTTCCAAATTTTTAACATAGACAGTGCAGCCTTGACTCGTCTCCCCAGGCTGTTTCACAGAAACTCACGCCTTGAAACGTAACCAAAACAGCGCACATGCTGGCAGTGTTGGGAACTCGTTAGAATCATCAGAGCTAACAACACTTAGAGGGAAATGAATAGAGAGTAGGGCCACAGTCTCATGTGGCCTCATTAGTGACGTTAGTGACCTCTATTGCCTAATCAGTGTGACTGCTCTGAAATCTAGTTTCATAACCGAACCGTAGAAGAAGGACGAGAGGTGAAACGTCTTCAGGGTATCAAGAGAAGAGCAGTTGCCTTCATACGTGTCTCTATGTCCTAAAATAACTGAGAATCTACACCAATGTAATATGGTAGGTAATGGACTGGACAGGGAGGAAGAGTAAAAATAGAGATCAGGAATGACAATGTGTGGAGGCATTACCGAAGCACAGAGGCGTCCTTGTGATGCATGTGCAATGCTCAAGCTTGCCAGTGTAAACATTAAAATGTGTGTGCAGTAGAGTGAATACAGCCTTCATGGGAAGTTCAACCACTGCTTTGAGGTAATGTGGAGGTGGAATGAGAAGCTGTGTGGAGGAGAGACACAAGTGATGCTATTGTAGTTATGTGGAAGGGCCAGAGGAGGACGGTAAATAATAGGCAATGACGTTTATGTAAACCAAGCAATGTCAGGATGAGCTGACAAGCGGTAAAAAAGAAACCACTGCACACCAACACACATGCAAACTCCACATCCTATTGAGCAACAGAGCTCATTTTACATGCACATTATTAACAGACATCTGAAGTTTTGCAAACTGTGAGTCATTTCTGGAACCTGTGGGCTTATGATAACTGAACAGAATGTTTCTTTCCTAATTAAATAACTATTAAAAAGACAAAAAAATTATTCTTGTGCTTATTTTGTTGTTTTCCAATGGTATAATTGAAAGAAAAAAAATAAAGTGTAAGAAGGCCATGCACCCTCTAATAATAACACAATGCCTTAAAGGAGATCTATTATAACATGTTTATTACTTTTTTTTTTTGCATGAAATCATTCTCATAATAGAAATAAAATTTCAGCCGCTAGGTTCTGCCTATTTTGAGCTCCGTTAAGAATAAGCTGTTGGCCTCGCCCTTGTACTCAATCTTGCACTTGCCCTTTTGTACACATGAAAATGGCTGCAAACAGATGCACAATTGTACAACAGAACTTCCTTGACTCTGAGTCAGACCCAGAAGCAGACGATTTGGTTTCTTTTTATTATTATTATTATTATTATTATTATTATTATTATTATTATTATTATTATTATTATTATTATTATTATTATTATTATTATTATTATCATTATTTTGTAACGAAGTTGCTATGTATTGCAGACTTCTGCCCAGGTCCCTCTTGAAAATGAGATCTAGATCTCAACAGGGATTACCTGGTTACATAAAGGAAATTAAAAATAATTTAAAAAATCAACAACAAAATGCTTGCCATTTTCAGAAGTTGTTGTACAGCCAGCAGTGATAAAACCAGCTGACAGAGTCTGCTGTGGTTGCTAGGTAAAAGACAGTGCCAACCATTTGTGATGTTATAATTGGGAGGGTTTTTTAAATGGCTTGTTCTCCAGACACCAAAAAACCATTTGGACTGTTTCTAGAAGCAGTAGAGACCCAAATGGAAGTTTTAAAAAAAAGAGCAAAAAAGTGTATTTTGTGTAATGTATCCCCTTTAAGGATATAAGTGAAAAGATTGCCTTTTAAATTATAAGTTAAACAAATAAAAATAGACTTGAATAGGTTAATATTTTCAGCTGATAATGTTTACACATTGAAAAGATACAGTTTTGGCGTTAGTCTGGGAAAAGGGTTCCACTTTGCTCATGTGAGAATTATTGGGCTGGAGATCAGACGAAAGGGATCTCCCAGGGTAGTAGTACTGCAGGCAAGAATCATCACTGTGATGATGTTCACTAACCTTAAGAACATTTTTGTCTTTTATCTTTAGGTTTATGTCTGATCTTCTAATGGGTTGAATGTCAGTTTTTTTTTGAAAAAGCTAAACTGGAAATATGCGGTAGAAAGTTTCCTTCAGCAATAGAAACTGACAAGAAAGACTATTGAAATGTGTTGCCAGAAAATATTCTACTTTGGTCTTTACTGACAGTAGATTAATATTTTATATTTGCACGTCATTTAAGCTCTAGGGGCTGACCTGATACATCTGAGAACTCCTCTGCTCTGAAGCTCAGGTCGTTGTCGGCACTCTGGCTGACGAAGCACTGCATCGTAGGACAGTGGACGATCAAGGAACTGCTTGCTTGACGTAAAAGAGCCTCCAGATACCTGAGGTGTGGAAAACAAAACATAAGAAAGCAGAAAAATGCCTTTGATCTTTACAAGACGAGTTGAAATGAAGACATTAATTAAAAGATCACTTCTCTGGATAACTATGGATGACAAGGTGGAGAAGCGTCTCTACCTTGTTATCTTATTTATTTGGATCCACGTGCATAAAGTACACTTACAGAGCCAAAGTTTTCATTTCCCTTGAAAAATGTTTTATTCTGTGATGCTACAGCCTCAAACTTGCATTTGTTTTAATGGGGTTTATATGTGATGGACAAACACAAAGTAGTACAAAACTCATAAAGAAAAGTTACAGGATTTGTTTACAATCAAAATCTCAGAAATATGGTTTGCATTTATATTCAACTCCCCTGAGTCAATACTTTGTAGAGTTGGTGTGAAAGATTTTAGAACCACTTTATGTTGCAGTTACAGCTGCGAGTCTTTTGGGTATTTATTTAAGGAGCCACACAGTGAGACTGAAATAGTCTTGTTTTCTTTCCAGAAAAGATTAAACTTTGTCAGTCTTGGCACCAATGCTCAGTTGTAAACAGATGTGACCTTTGATTGGGTCAATCTAATAATTGTCTATGCTTTGATCTAAACTTTAAACCATTCTGGCTGAATGTTTAGGGTCTTTTCCCATCTTTACAGTCTCCAATACCGTGCAGCAGTGATGTATATAATACGCCAGTTGGACATTATGAAACTCACCGGAAATTGCCTGCACTGTAAACAATCACTTCAAGGAGAGGAATCCAGAGCAGAATGAGGTAGATATTAATATTAATACAGTATTTAGAAGCTTGGCCAACATGGACTGAAAGTCTTTGTTCATTTCCTCTGCTGCCATTGCTAAAACTAAAGGCAGACTACAATTGTAAAATCAACGTCATCTTTCATAACTTCTCCTGTTCGATGATTGGCCACGTTGAAATCCTACCAGAGGGATTCATGTCACTGTGACAAAACCCAGACTGAGCACTGAAAAGAAATGAGAGGACAGCAGAATTGCATAGGAAGGCAATAGGCAGGCCAGGATTTATATTGTGATTAAATAAATCCAATTAGACCTTTTACTTTACTAATCAGGTGTCTTCTTAAGGCTATTTGATGCAATGGATTTTATTTAGATGTATGTGAGTAAAGGGGGCACAATTAATGTGCATGCCACACTTTTCAGTTGTCTTTTTACAAAAACTTTTGTAAAGTATGTATCTTTTCCCTTTCATTTATGCACTACTTTATGTTGAACAGTCAAATAAAACCCCATTGAAATATTATTAATGGATGTAAAATAACACTACTAAGGCTTATGAACAGTTTTGCAAGAAGCTGCACACCCACCATGTTGTGTAGTAGTGTGTAACCGTGGGTCCTCCGTGGGAGTCCAGCGGCTGTGTCTGCTGCAGCAGCACACTCTTCACCAGCCGGGTGACGTCCAGGTTGATGTAGCCTGAGAGGCAGTGCATGCTGGCTGTGTAGGATCTTATCCCTGCCAGCAGGTCAGAGGGACGTGTTATTTCCTGGGTGGTCTGGTTGTAATTGGTCATCTTGATGATGATTCTGGAGAAACATGTTTAAACAGTGTCACTTCTCAGCATGCTGACAGTTCTCAGATGGGATCTTAAAAGTGGTTAAACGAGCCATGGTGGCTTGGCAGAGAAAGTCAATGAGTCCAGGGTTTCAGGGCTTCAAGGCTTCACTTTAGGAAAATTAGTTTACTTCTTCGTTAAGGCCTGGCTTTCTCTCACTTTCTCTCACTTATTTTATTTATAGCTTGAGCCACAGAGGCCATTCACTGGAAGAATGCTGCTAGGGAATCAACTTTGATGTGACAAGGAAGATAGTCATCAACTATGACATAGAGACAAAACAGAACATATTCAGAGAATCATTAAGTCACCTTGGGACCAAAAGCTTAAACAAACTGTTAGAACCTAAACAGGAAGAGCCAAGAAATGACATCAGGGATTTCTGCTTAGATTTTTAGGTGTGTTCAACACAGGTTAACATGAAGGAATTAAAAAGTAAACCAGACTTCATCACCGATCTGAGGAAAAATATTTTCCCATAATGACAGATTATTTCGAGATGAATGAAAGAAAAGGAAATAAATAGTACAAATTAAAAAAGTTGATAGTTTTAAAAGAATGATGTGAAATACGATTAATAGTTTAAGGGCATCATGTCACATTCTGCTATGAACCACAAGATATTTCAGTTTTTTGTGTATATACTTACAGAATTTATTTCTATTGAAGATCACTTT
The DNA here is from genome assembly GCF_003331165.1 of Xiphophorus hellerii. Taxonomy (NCBI): domain Eukaryota; kingdom Metazoa; phylum Chordata; class Actinopteri; order Cyprinodontiformes; family Poeciliidae; genus Xiphophorus; species Xiphophorus hellerii. The sequence continues at coordinate 12,207,164 of NC_045691.1, read as the reverse complement.
GTTGTGTGGGAGATTAAATAAGGGAACATAGTGGACAACATATCACTTCTTAGCAAAATGTTACTTCCGGGACGTTATAACCATTTTTAAGATTCATTGGGTCACCTTACTCTCCTAGGTTTTAGTCTTACTCTGTCAGACGCATCTCCAGCTGGGAAAGGAGGAACTCTGCTGGCACGACAACATGTTCAAAGACAATAATGTCTGCACTGAGACTGTAGGAGGAGCACAGCTCTGTCAGCATCATGTGCAACTTGTCCATGCTAGAAGATAGAGAGACACAGGGAGGACATTTCAATTCTCGAGGAGGTTAGAAGTATTTTAACACTGACTTTAGCTTTGATGTTCTGTCACACGCAAATAAGGTAATAAACAGAGAACTGAGAGCATGTTTTCAAACTGAGCAGAGGGGAAAGAAAAAAAAACATGTTTAAATTTCTCACTTAGGTTGTGGTTAAATATAAATAGAAAGGGGATCAAACTATGAAACAGTAAAAAAAAAACACACCGCCAGTAAATTTGTACAGTACATTTATATATAAAGGGCAGAGGGGTTTTCTTTCTAACTTTAATAAACTGGTAACCTCTTATAAATCGACGTGAAGGGTTGTAAAGTTAAAATCATGTTATGTCTTTTAGGTAAAGCCTCTTTAGTAATAACAGAAACAAAATGGCACCATAAGAAGTAACAAATCTTTTGAAAATGTCAAAACACGTCTTAAATTTAACATATTCAAAAAAACAAGGTGGTAGAGTTTATTACAATGTTTGATTGTTCATGATTGAGCCATTTTACATCTCATGCTCATGAGCGTCATCAAATGCGTTTTGGTGGCAAATTAGCAGTTTGTGAGTTGAGAACTTTTTTAAAGTACAAGTTGTAAATTATTTTCCCCCTAAACAACTTTTCAGTTGCTTATTGGCATGTCTAATGAGTATGATGTAGGCGAGTCCTGGGGTTGATTTTTCACCATGAAATAATATGACTGAACACTGAGGATTGCTAAAGTTACTATCAGATTTGTAGCTTTTGATCTGGCAGATTAGTAAAAAAAATAATAATCAGTACTTTTAAGGGTTTGAAACCAAATTCAATCATCTCTTTCTAAAATCTAAAATGATCATAACTATAACATTTTGAGCTTTTTCCGGCATTGTTTGGCCACAGAAGAAATGACAACATGCGTCTTAAAGAAAAAAATGATTTCCCACACATAACATTTAATAATTTTATATTCTATTCTATTCTGTTTCAGAGGTTTATAAAGAAAGATTTGGGAGAAAAAGTTCACATTTTAACAAAGACTAAATTGTGTGCATTAGCAACAAATATTTAAATCACTGAGAAACATAGTATTATTTTTTAAATAATAAGAGTAAATACCGAAATGTACTTTGATTAGTACATTAGTGAGCTCCTTGGTTTATGTGTTTGTATTATGTAAAGGGAATCTTATCTCAAAATCTGTTTTATAAAAGCAGGAGATTGTTTTGTCTCTTCTGTTTGAAAAAAGTTGAAGCCATCTTTAAGTGTAAATAGTTTATATATTTAAACTTTACAAGTGAGCAGTGTTTAATTTTTTTTGGCTCTATTTTTATAAAGGTAAAACTTTTCTAAAAAGTGAAACTGCGTCAATCTAATTTTGTATTGCAGAAGTAGTTTATTTCTGACTGGGTTGATAATGCTGTACATTCCTGGAAATCAGGCTTCCACCACCCCAAATTTCTGCTGCGTTATAATGTTTTTTAAGGAGCCAAACAGTGGAAAAATGGCAGGAAAGTTATTATTAGAAGGAAAATATAGTAAAAGCTCACTTGGTGGTCACCGTCCGGTCTTTTCTCAGGCTCTCAGCACCTGGTTTCTCTTTTTGAACCTCTCCTTTCTTTGGCAAAGGTTTCTTCTGCTTTCTGTAGCGAGCAGCACTGATGGACTCTGCACAGTGCTTAGGCAGCAACTTATTTATGATGTAAATAGGGGCAAAGAAGGAGAAAAGAGGGGAAGAAAGAAGAGGAAAGATAAGGTAGAAGAATTAAACCTGATGTACAAAAGAACATTCAGCTTCTTTTTTTCACACTGCTGGGAAAAAAAATGGAAAATGTGCTATCTTAACATCGCAGGGAATTAGAAAATGAACACAGCAAAATTCCCTCATCCTTTTGGAAATTCCCAGGTTTGCTCTCTGCCTCCAGCTAATCACACACATGCCAAGTTGTGGTTAGTTCGATTATGTGTGGATGTAGACTTTGGCAGAAACACACTCTTCTGAATAATTAGTTTTCTGAAAGTTGAAATAGACTCAGACTCCACCTGGTCATTAAGATTGCGCTGCTCAGCACATATCTCCAACACAACACTGCTCGTCTGCTTTGCTATCTGCTCCAAGAAGGTCACACACAGGCGCAGACTTCTCTTCTCCAGTATCTCTGTCTACACAAAAAACACAGACAAACAAGGGCAGAGTTTGGTTTTGCAAAAACAGAAGGTTATAAATCCATCGCAGATATGTTCTCTAAGAAAAAGTAAAAAAAAGTTGACTGAAATTAAAAAATTCACAACAAATACATGTATTTTAGTTTTAATAATTTTTTACTAGAGTCAGGGTAATTTATGTACTTTCATATGAAGAGTAATTCATTGTCCCAACTGTTGTCAAGCATGTAATTTCAAACAGATGACATAATACTGACCTCTTCTGGGCAGAGTGGGTGTCCACACTGACTGAAGTGAGAACAGACAGAAGGGAAGGACATGAGGTACCGCTTCATGGTCATCTCCTCACTGCTCTGGGTGAACATCTTCTCAAAGACACGAGGATAGGAGCTGGGGATAAAAATAATGAATATCCCCTTTGAACATGCAGGGAATGGAAGAAAACTCAATGCAGAAGAACATAGAGCAGAGACTGACCACAATATGGAGAGCTCTGAGGTTTCATGGAGCATTTCTTCCACACTGTCCACCATCCTGGTGTGAAACTGGATCATGTTCATCACTTTAGCTAAGTCAGAATAGTCTTTCAGTGGAAGAGGTGCCTTAGTTACACTCGTATAAGCCTGAAGTCAAATTACAAGCCATGCTTATTAGAAAGAATTTACCCTTTACTCTCAGTTTCATTTTTTTAAATACATGTGAAAAAACACAGAAAAAAGGAAACCTGTAGTCTTAGCCAGTCCATTCGCAGTCCTCTGAAATCAAACTCCTCTTTGTTGTCCACTGCACAGAAGAATGCATTCAAATATATGTCTCATACAACACACTTTTATAAAATAGCTTGTGAATGTTTATGCAATCACTTATTTTATGTCATTTATTTAAAATTAACTGTTATTGTTTTTGTAGAAATCAGTTTTCCCTGTTTCATTGAAGGTTTTTTTTATATAATTATTATTGATCCTGCTTGATTTGTAACAGCAAAAAAGAGTACAACTTCAAAGGGGGGGAATGCTTTTAATAGGTACTTTAGTTTAGGGTGATGCATCATTACAAGTATCAAGATTATTTATTTAGATAATCTTCTACTGACTCCTGTTTAACATACTTAAATTTGAGAGAAAAATCTTGTCAGGTGAAATGAAATAAAATATTAATAGAATATGTTTCCCTTTAAAGTAAATTTGTTCATCCCAGGATATTGCAAAAGCTTATGGCATGTTCTTCAATAATTACTGTGCTACTATTTTTATTTTTAGGTTTTTGGAAATAATTATATTAACACATATGATGTTGATATTACAGCCTGTTACATTTTAAAATAAATTGCCTTAGTTAAGCATTTTTCCACTATCTAAAAAAAATGTTGGTATAAATAAAAAAAAGTTCTTGCTTCTGTTATTTTCACATCTTAGATCATGTTTTGTGGGCATTACCTTGTTTAATAGAAAGAGCAGAAAGGGTTGACACAAACTGAGCTCAACAGAACCGACTCCTCCTCCGGACAAACGTACATGTTCTGAAAGAGCAAAAAAAAGAGGTCATCATTAATGTTGCTGATGTAAATCAACTAGATGCCTCATTCAGAATCCTTATCTTTTTCCCAGTTTTGGCCTGAAGATTTATAAAACATGCCTGGACCTGCTGTTAATGTTCTGTACCTGTATGGTATCATTAAGAAGCAAGGCATCAAACTGTGCAAGATATTGAACATGGTAGCGCTGGACTACATGGTTGTACTTTTTCATCAGTCCTCTTAACTTCTCCATAAAAAACAGCAGCTCAGCCATCTGACTGAAAAAGAAAAAAACAGAAGAAAAACATACTGGACTCAGATGTATTTTGGCAGCTTCTTTTTCATCACTTCAGACAATGATAAATATATGCTGCTCTCAGTGAGGGTTCATGAAAATCAAATAATTAAAAGAGGTTTACAGGTAGGTTAGATATGCCTCATTTACTCTAGAGATGGCGCCTTTTGTAAGACAAAGCTTTAGTTTACCAATGCCAGACATCTGCACGCTTGTATGACTGCAACAACAGCATGTAATTGCAGCAGTCTAGGGTTAAGTTCCTGGGCACCTACTTGTCATTGTAGTCATCTAGCGTCTTCATCTTTGGCATGTTCTCCGAGTGTCTGACGAGCCACATGACCTCGTCACGGGAAAATGACAAAGCCATCATGACAAATAGGGCCTTTGGGATTTGATTAGTCCAAAGAGCAGAAAAAAATTAGAATATTAGGAAAGGTCAACATTTTTTGTGGATGGAAACTGGATCAGGAAAAGTAAACACTTTAGTCCTCAAGCTTCTCATGAATTTCCTACCTTTGGTCCAAGAAGTCCAGGTTCATCTTCCAGAACTTTGAACAATTCCTTCAGTGCTACTCTCAGATAATGCCTCCGCTCTCTGTGCATTGCTCCACTGGTAACATACAGTAAAGCAAATCATTAAGCCTAAATACATGGCACTGAATAGTTTCAAAAACAAACATGGGATTATTCTTTTACCAGTTGACCAGAACGTGCTCACGACATTCCTTGATGTCTGCAATGCGCTTGCTGTATCTGATTAAGAAAGAGGGAAGCAGTTACAAGCAGTTTATGGTTTATAGAAGGAAACTGATAGTGATCAGAAGATGTCAGTCTTAGATTAAATCCAGTTTTAGATTAAATCCTGGCTTAATTTAGCTCTAGCAATATTCTTTACTTCAATATAATAAGATGTTCAATGCAGAAATAAGGCACTAACTGGGCTGTGATCTGTAAAACATGTTCATTGTCACAGAGAACATTTTATAATTGCTTGTCAACTTGGATTTTCTTCATTCCCAAAATGTAATCCTTTGATGTTCCAAAGCTGTCAATGTGGGAGGAATGATTAAAAAAAACATGGCCTCTGTGCTTCCCAAACATTTAAAAAAGTGTTCATCATATCATGTTACCATTAATTTCTGATCTGATATAAAACCCTTCCTCCAAAAATATGAAAGATGCTAAAATACTAATCTAAAACAATTCAATCAAAGCAAAGATCATTTCTGTAAAGTTTTCAAATGATGGTCAGATGGGGATCTCTTGGGATGGCACACCAAAATGACAGTATTTGCAAAAGTTTTATGAAAATGTTTGCCATGTGTAAAGGTCTGGAATGAGGAATGGTTGCTGTGAATGAAATCAAATCTCTGTGGATATTGCATGTTAACATATTTTCTGTTTCTTTTAGACTTTTATTTTCCAGACATGTCTGACACAAACTAAAGTAAACAATTGAATATTGTGACTTTGTAAAGCTAATTTATTGTTCTCCCACTCTAGATTTAATTATATTAAAAAAACCTGCATAAAGTCATATGTCCTCTTGGTGGCGCCAGTGATCGAAGCAAGAATTAAGCAGAATTGAAATTGAAGATTCTGAACACATTCTATCTATGGGTTGATATTAAGAGAATCAAGATCATCAGTGAAGACTGTACCCTTTCATGCCATCAAAGAGGTCCTCAGAGACTTTGTGTATGTTGAGGACTTCTTCTCTGGTGAGGTTAAGGAAGAGGCCGCTCCGCAGAGCCATCTTCCAAAGCTCCTGGGAGGCCTGGTTTGTGTTCAGACTGCTGTGGCACAACAGGAAACCAACTAAAGAAGAAACATCAGTAATGGTGATCAAACATTTTTGACAATCTCATTTTTCTACAAGTCATACATAATCTCAATTGCAGTCTTAACCAAACCTAAATTCACTACCATTTTGTCAAAATCTATTGTGATAGAAGATAAATTATAGAAAGCTGAAACTATTTTGAATGCTTTTAAAAATAACATTTTACCTGATGATTTTACCTGTCTAAATAGATAATAAAATATCTCAGGAAAACCTGTTTAAATGAACATGTTTTTCTGTATCATCTGACTTTAAAACAAAATGGAGCTGTAAGTCGTGCCCAGACTTCCTAAAGTTATTTATCTCACTTTGTAATTTGATTCTGCAACAAGTCTATGTTATGTTATTTTTTAGCAATTCAGACAAAGGCTTCATTCAGAATAAGAATGACTTACTAATGATCCAGCGCTCCATTATTTCCATAGACAGGTATTCACATGCCATCTGTGGGGATGACAGTTCATTAGACACCAACACACATTAACATTCTTTATCTGAGAGTTATGAATAGAAATTAAGCTGTCATACAATCTGTTAAAAGAATCCAGGGCACCCCACTGAAAAAAACGTCTGTTCTTCATTAAGAAATGTTTAGATCTTGATGTCTAATCTAATGATGTCTAATGCCTTTTATCTTTGGGAAATAAAGTGATATATTTGCGTTTACGCAAACAATTAACCTTTTCTTATTTATTAAACTAGACATATGTTTCTTGACCAAGAAAAAGTTAGGACACCCTCCCATAACAGCTATTGCTACCCCCTTTGGCTAAAATAACTGCAGTGAAATGCTTTTCGCAGTCATGTACCACTCTGATGTTGGTCTGTGGGAAGTTTCCCCACTCCTCTCATTCAGCTGTGAGAAGTTGGAGGAGTTTCCGGTATGTCCATGTTTAACATCCCACAACACATCAGTGACGTCAAGGCCTTTGACTTGGGCTATGATTTCCATTTCCTAGTTTTCAACCTTTGAATGTTTTTGTCACTTCTTTCTATCTTTTATCTACTCCAAAATTAATATATTTTCTTTAAACATTGAAATATATTCCCTTTTTGCAAACCGTTAGCTCATTAGCTATTATGGTTCCTCCTGTTAAAGCTTGTGATTTCCTACGACATTCTTGTTTTCTCTGTTGGCTTTTGGTTCCTTGATTGGTGTTTTTGTTCTTCTCTGGCTCCATGGGCTCCCTGTAATTTCTGTTTTTTTCTTTTTCTTTTTTAATCAAATTTAAATCAACACAATGTCTAAGCCTGTTGCATTTGGTGCTCATCACCAACATTCGCCATGACACACGTTTCATTGGAACCGTTTGAAGTTGGCTTCAATGTAAGAGGGCTGATTTACTCCTGCATAATTTTATTAATTTTTGCACAACACTTTGAATCTGTTCTCTAGTTTACATTGCTTACATTTTTCACTGTTGTTAAATTCTATTAAATAATCATGTTTCCAAATATATTTGAAAATCCCATTTAAGCACAATTGTAATTCCTATTTTTTTTTGCAAAATCAAAATTAAGATTCTTGGTAAACCAGGTACTTTTAAAATTAACATTCATAAATATTTGCGAAAATGAATGAAATGACAAACAAAGCAAACAAAAACATATGTAAGTCCTCCAGACAAACAAGTAAAACTTTGCATATATCAATTTTTGGTAAAGTCACTGCAGTTGTAAACAGCAGAAGTAACAGGAACAGGAAGTTAGGCTCACAGTTTCGCAGCAAGCCGGGTCCAACATGGAAGCTGGAAGTGCTGAGTAAGCTGAGGAGCTGTGCGCTCCTCCATTGCTCTGCAGGCAGGTTCCTCCGAGGGTAGACCATCTTTAGTGAAAGCAATGCTGCTGTCACAGACTGAGGATGGGACAAAAGAGGAAAGACTAATTTAAGAAGACAAAGTTAAAGATTTGGATATACTATGCACTAAGAACAATTTTATGCAACACTTAATAACACTAAATGTGACTTGAATTTACCCTTGTGTGAGGGCCAAACTCTTCAGTCAGTTTCTTCCATGGATGGTCATACTCCACAAACATCTGTCCAAGCCGTGGGTATGAGGGATCACTGCAGAATTTTAGCGTGGCAAGCAGAAATGCAATAAATTCCCGGGAGAGAAATAGAAAAAAATTCTCATATGAAACTCTGATGGACATTTTACAGATAGGTTGTTTAACATGACATGTAAAAGAGAATTTTACTGCGTGTGTGGGGGCGTGTTTGTGTGTGTGTATGTGTATACTTGCTCAAATGAAATATCACTTACATGTCAAGTGTGAACAGCTTGCTTTATATGTTGGTATCCTTTCTATAAGAAATCTGCTTTGTTGTGTAAAAACAAATATCCTCCACATTGAGTTTACTAAGTAAGCTTAAATGTCACCTGCTTGTCAAAAATTTATTGTAATAAGGCCATGGAGAATCTGATTTATGAGTAATATTGATTGATGAAAATGAATGAAATTAATTATAGCTGCCTTCAAGAAATTTTCAAGTTACCTCATGCAGAAGATGTTCTCCAGGTTAAAGCTTGAGACCAAAATACAAGCTAGTGATTTTTATTTTTATTTTTTAAAATCCAGCTTGAATTGATGATCTAAACGGCTATTGAGATATAAAAAGCTTTGTCCTTTTTATTCATGAAGCTTATAAATGAACACTGTATAAGCTTCAGTTAAACAGTGTTTAACTAAATACTGTTTAGTTAAAACATTAAGTACATGATATTTATAGTTAAACAAGGTAAATGGTACAACTGAGTTTTAATGGAGATAAATTTTGTTAAATGCCTCAGTAAGGCCAGAGGTACAAATACAATCTACTGCTGGTTTGTTTTGGTCAATAAATACTAAGTTAAAGGTTGAAATCTAAATTATTTCAACCTTCAAGTATAAAAAATATCCCTGATGAAACAAACAACCCATGTTTTTATGTTTGAAGTGAGACAAGGATGCGGTTATAAGATCCGTTCTGCAATTTTCTCACCTGCTGCCATTGGTCATCTCATGAGCACAGTTGAACATTCCCACCAAAACCTTTTTGTCATCAATGCGAGAGAGCAAGATGATAACAGATGCATAGGTGGTTATCAGGTCCAGATAGTTTTTGGTGAAATCGAAGTTGGAAGCCTAAATTGAAAAAAAAAGCAGCACATAATCATCCCTTTAATTTTTTTCCACACTACCTTAAAAGTTGGCTTTTGAGATCTTACACACAACAATGTTAAAAGCACCTGACATAAAACAGGATGTAAAATGAAAGAGTGATCTACAGTGGTCACTAAAGTAAACTAAAATATGTCACAGGTGACATTTTTTATAACATCAAGAGGCAATGTTTAAAGTCTTAAGGTTTTGACAAAGCAACTCTGTAGGTACATACAATATCAAAGTAGCACTGGCAGGCATCAATGGTGTTCAGCAGTTCATAAACATGATCCTGAAAGGAAAACAGAGAATTATTTTTTTTGAACAATAGTAATGACAATAACAAAGTAAGTGTTTTAAGCAATATTTCAAAATAATATTTCAACTGGGAGATATAGTTTATTGGCATTAAGAATAAATGTCATTATTGTTATTGTTCACCTCTCATCACATTTTCATGGCTTCAATGCAATGCCAAAACATCCATCAGAAGATTTGACTTAATAATTTAAATTTCAAATGAATGTGAGGAGATAATGATTTTTACCTCAACTTTATGCATTAGAGACAGACGGACAAATGGAAATAAGTCGAACTCTAATATTTTTCCAATATTCTGTTCTATTCATCCTGCTGTAAAGTAACTGAACCAGTTCAGTAATTGCACCATCTACTGACCAAAAGAGGTTACTGCAACATCTATAACAAACTAATTTAAATCTGGTTAGTTTTAATTCTTTCAGATTCTTATTTGCTTCCTCCTGTGATAAAATAAAAGCTTTACGTGATTTAATAAACAACTTGTGAGAAAATGAGAATCAAGGTTTTTTTTCTTCTCTCATTTGGAAACTAAAGAATGACATATAATTGACATATAAATGACATAGTGGGACATCAACTTAATAAAAATGAAACATAACACATGAGCCGCTAGCATTATCAGTGGCACTTTTTATATAAAAATATCAATTGACATCAAATGCATAAATCCAGAAAACTGACTTGTTTACTATGTCAGTTTTCTGTTCATGAAACATTCATCAGAGTCAAGCAATGTCAAAGTTATTATGTTTATATTTATGGAAAAACATCACTGAGCAGGAGAAAGATGAAAAAATATATAATCACCCTGAACTCTATGACATCCAGGAAGGAGTCGTAGAAGCTTGCTGTGGCTGCTAATACCTCAGATTTCTGTCGCTGGATGCAAGTCAGGTTTTGCTGTAATATTGAAAATAAGAATTATTGGTGATATGTAAAGGTACTGAATTGATATGCCCAAATAACTAAGTCAATGAAGGGAAACATAATATCACATGAGGTAATTAAATCTGCTTACAATGTTTCCTCTGTAGTCAATATTAGGAAATTTCTTATTTATGTACTTGACAGCAGGTTCCATCACTTTATCTGAGAGGAAGCCTGGACGCAGCTTGGGATCTGCACATAGCTAGAGAAAGAAAAAAAAGAAAACAAATGATTAAATAACTAAAGTTGCAATTGTAGAAAGTGATTAAAATATTAATGTTTTAGATTTAAGCAACTTCTAGATAAAAGTTAAAACATGTCAGTCCTCTCTCACTGATAAGTAGAAATCTTTAGCACAATGACTAAACATACAGAGATCTTTAAATAATATATCAACACAAAAATATATTGGGTTGGAGGAGAGTTGAAGCAAACAATTGGGACATCAACTTAATAAAAATGAAAAATTACACATCAGCCGCTAGCAATATCAGTGGCACTTTCAGCTGCCCCTTCTGTTCATGTACCCATTAATCAATATCAATAATGTGAATAAAAATATCCATTGACATCAAATGCATAAATCCAGATTGAACATCAAACATGGTGTTTCTCCAGTCATTTCACAAGCAGGCCTCACTGTTTTTAAAAGTTTCACAAGTAGGCCTCTTGAATCAGCTTTGGGCTAAAAACAACAATCTTCTACATTGCTAATAAAATTGTATTTATTTTAAATATTTGACTTCTGTCTTCTTTGTTTTTTGTTTTTATCTGTCTTTGTTTGTGTCAATCAAACGTCTGGTTGTCACCGCTTGCAGCTCAGAATAACTGAAATTTCAGATGACAGACACCACTGACTTCCTGTTTGCACTTCCTTTTTGGAGAAAGAAGCTCACTTGCAGTTTGCAAACTGTACTGCCTACAGTTTGAGCTCAGAAGGTCAAATTAGTTCGAAACAACAGAAAGTTAACCTTAATTTGCCTTGTTGGAACCTGATCATGGTGTCAGTTCAGAGTGGATTCAAGAAGTTCTGCAGTTTTTACCATCACTATTGAAACACACTGAGTGAGAGTCGACTTAGCGACTGTGTAATAAACAAAACGTCTGTCATTTAGACAAACGTTTGTACATCCTGATTGTTTAGAGATGAACAATATTTGCTAAAGCAACATTAATTAATCACTCTAATTAAAAATGAAAATAAACATTTATAAGCTACCAGTAAATAACAACAACATGCAAGTAATCACTTGTCTTATTACTTTGTAGTGTAACTTTTAATAAAAAACTTGATTAAAATTCTTCATTTCATTTAAAAAAACAAATTTGAGGAAATGTAAGGAGTTCCTTATTTCTTGTCTTTGCTGTTCATCCCTTACGCCCTTTAAAGCTTTCTTCTTCCCCTTACCTTCTTAATGTAGTTCATACGTATCAACACCCCACTGCCCCTCTCATTGAGGATAGTAAGTTTTTCAGCCAGTTTCTGCTGGTAATCCATGGTTTGGGGCGAATAAAATCTCTCCCACTGGTAAAAACCCTGGCCTCCTGGTTCTGTAAAGAAGTTGAACCCACAGAAACAAGTGCACTCGAGCCTCTTCCTGTCACTAAGTCACATGGGACTGATGGGGGGAGGTGGAGCCAAATGTTGAGCTAAGTGTGAAATGCTCAAATGCTGTGGGTAAAAAAGAGAATATGCAAAACTTACACAGACTAATTAGATAAAATTAAGAATTATTTCTTATTTTCTGTATGAAAACTTGATTTTGTGTTGGAGATTAAAGATATTTTGATCAAACTGTTGCAATGTAAGTCTATCCCACAGTCATGCTTCCTCAAATCTAAATTTATTCTGTTGTGTTTATTTCTAAAGTCAAATTCTTCCTTTATTCTTGTAAATAAAATAAAGCCTTCAACAAGCATAGCACAAAAGTACAGAGCATTGAAGTGGGTTACAGTGATTTAATGATTACCAAAGCTACTCTAAAATCAAATATATAGTTTGAACAACTGCATCTCAAAGAATTTATTGAAGTAATTCAATGCTAAAGTGATACTCATCTAAATTAATTACTTGTAGAATTGTATAGTTAGAGCATTATTACTGTTAATCTAAATTGTATTAATCAGAATGTTGTAATATGGCAAAAGACAAAGTAAAATGTTTTTAATATAGAAATGTTACATTATGACAGACACAGTCACTGTAACATCTGCTGACATGACAATCTTTGAAACTAACTAAAGAAACTGGCCATTTTACAGATGGCTTTATCCAAGCATATTTATTTAAATTATTTGGAGCATACATGTAATAAAAAATTTATTGGTCTTATAAAATATTCTACGTTTGAGAACTTTGTGTTTTCATTTGTCATGATCATCAAAATCAACAAAAATCATTGTCTGAAATTTACTTCTGTCCGTAAAATGAATCTGTATAACATGTGAACCTCACTGTTTTCACTGAATCAATTAAATTAATTACATTTTCAATGATTTGTTACTTTATTGAGATTCATCAAAGTAAAAGCCAGGAGAAATTACCAGCACAAGCTGTTTTTTGTTAAGCCACAAGATGGCAGTATTTAATAACTGAAGTTTTCTGCTTCAGCTGACAAAGGTAACATACAAAAAAGGCTAACTGTTCCCATTTATGGAGTATTATAAAATTGCCCTAAATAAAATTAATAAAATAAATTAAAACAATACATCAAATCTAAACAACTGTGCAATATTTGATGTAAGGGTTTTTAAGTAATTGGAACCTATCCAAGAATTGCTTTACTAACAATGGCTGTCTGTCCTGTGTAATCTCCAGTTTGTGTGACTGATATGCATTGACATCTGGGAAGATCCTAAGTTAATTAAGAGGCCATTCAGTGCTATGAAAACATATTTGTCCTGTTTTTCCCTTCTGTTTTCTCATTTTCATCACACTTACATATTACAGATTATTAAATAAATGTTTACGTTGCACAAATATAACGAGTAAATAGTCAAATCACAATTTAATGCATTGGGTGGGAAAGGGTAATCAAAACCAATATGACCTTTTGTGAAACTTCGATAGAACTGCCCAAAAACTAAGCAGCAATTCTGCAAAGAAGAGTCGTCAAAATTTCATCATATCATCATGTAAAAAACTTATTGCCAATTATTGCATTTATTGATAGTTGTTAATGGTTGCAGCATTAACAACCACCTCCACCCCTAGTCACAACCTGTGCCTAGGGTGGAGCTAGGGATCATATTTTTCTCTAGCCAGATTTATAGATTATCTTTGTCTGATGTACGTTGTTGTTGTTGTTGTTTGATAATCAATAATATTTAAACTGGACAAAAACACTTCTATTTATCTTTTCTGTAGATTCCTACAGAAGCTCTCTATCCTTGCAGTCCTGTCCTAAATTACTCAGACAAAATATACTTTGTCATGTAAACTAGAGAGTCCCAAAGTTATTCCACATCCAAGTGTTGTTTCCTGTTTCCCCCACAAGACTCCAGGAACTTCTCTTGGAGTTTTTTTAAGTGTAAACTGAAGGGTTCAGAGCACATTGTAAAGCCATTCTCTTAATAACCTTTACTGAAAGCAACTTTTACGTGGAGCTAAATAAATAATCTGTTTATCATTTCCACATTGGCTGAAGCAGAGAGCTGCAGGCTTGTTAACAAGGCTGCTGACAGAGTAAAACAGGAAATTGGTGATATAGGAGGAGGAGCAGACGATGGATGGTGGATCAGGACTTTCTTTTTTCCTGGGATCACATGAAAACAAACACAGACTTCTCTGGTTGGACACTTGTGATCTCGTCAGCTTATTGCATTACCCTGTTGATCTCACAACTAGTTTATAAATTAGTGAATATTAGCAAAAATAAGACATCATTTCAAAGTGTGCACACATAGAGAAGCACCATAATTTTAGTGTAAAACAAATGAGATTTGTAATTACAATTACACATGTAAAATTCAATTCAGCAATTCAAACATCTTCTTTTAATATTGCTAACCCTCCTTTTTCTTCAGCTTTACCTCAAAATAGAATAGTTTGGTGCCATATATCTAATTTATTTAGCAACTAAGCATCATGATGTAAAAGATTTCAAAATTAAATTCTTTTCACGCATGCATTTGGATTAATAAAGGATGCATATACTGAAGACAACCCTGCAATCTGTTATGGTAATGATAGAGGAAGTGCAGCAAGCCTCGGCTGCAGCCCATATGTGAGTGGAGGAAGAAAGAAGATAAAACACATGGTCTGTCTAATGAACAAAATGTGGGCACATAGTATTGAAGCTGCTCTAAGGCTACTGGTTGTGAAATTTGGCTGGGAATATATCTACATTTGCAAAAATTTCACACGTTTAGGGAATTTAATCCATGTTCTAGGTAATTTCATTTGCCTATATTTAGGCAAAATGCGGTTTGCCTGCTTACGAGTTTAAGAGTCTTAGAGCTTCAGGGTTGAAGCTGTTTCTAAATCTACAATTGTTGCTCTGCAGCATCCTTCCTGAGGGCACCAGAGTAAGAACTGTGTGCTTAATGATGAAGATGGCTCTCTTTCTTCTTCTAGGGGTTTATATGTCCATGGTGGTGGGTAGATTGACTCCAGCAGCTCTCTGTGCAGTCCTCCATCCTCTGTAGAGCAGAGCAGATCCTGCGCTACACACTGATGCTGGAGTACAGAACATTCTCCACTACTCCTCTTCAAAAGAAGGTGACGACTGAGCTGCCAAGTGTAGCTCATTTCAGCCACCTGAGGAAGTAGAGCCAGGGTTCAGGATGGAAGTAGAGCTGCTGATGTGCTTTCCTAATCAGACAGGAAGTGATGTTGCCCCCAGGAGAGGTTGTTGCGCTCAGGTGCACACCCAAGTACCTGTAACTGAAGGCCGCAAATCCATATGTGCAAAGGGGAGAGGGTGTGTCTGCACAATTTGCAAGGATTTTAATCATATGGACAAGACAGTGAGAGGATTGTGACAGAGAGTTTAGCTGAGTACAGAAAGACATCTTCTGAATAGTGCTGAGATGACAGATATGTCAAGCCTCTCCCCAGTCTCACAACCACAGCTTTGTGCTCTAAAACTCCAGTGCTCAATGATTTTAGCAGGTGAACATGAATGATGGGAATGATGAAAGTGGTCTGCAAAAACAAACTAGAATCTTAAAGGGGCCTATGAAATACTCTGTCATTATTAACATACAAACACCTCTTTCAGATAATCTGCAACTTTCTCCTTGTCTGACTAAGAGCTAGAATTTCTTTTAATATAACACAGGTAAATTTTGTGCCTCTAGCTACAGCACACAATACTTCATCTAATTACACATCTAACTGTTAAAACCTTTAGAGGAGTTGAAAGCGTCGACATTCTTTCTTGGCACGTTGGGACATGGCACAGAGACAGAAAGTAAAGGGGTGGAAAAGGATAATATATGTAGTACCTCCAGAAAAAAAAAAAAACTTTAAATACTGACAAGCTGTGACAACATACAGCTGTAATCTTTGGTTTTATTGCTTTTATGAAAAGTGTAACATATTTGATGAATGACTGTACATGTAAAAAAAACATAAGTATCACACATTTATATCACACCTAATATCAGGTGTGATATAAATGCAGTCAACAAGTACTATGGGTCCTCTGTAGTCAAAAAGTTTTTCAGCGGAGGTTTAATACTGATAAAAATTGAAAGTTAGAATCCTGATTATTACTTACTTCCTTATTGTGGTGCAAATTACAAATTGCAGTACACTGAAGTTGGCTTATATGTTTTTAGTTCTTAATTTCTAAAGTAATATTAGCATTTAATCTTTAATCTTTAGTTCAATTCAGTTTAGTTCAAATTAATTGAACTGAGTTCAGTTGATTTCAAATCTGTTGCTGGATATTGTTGAAAAGCTGTACATGTCCTGTTTAAAATTGAGAAAAAACATTATCAAAAAGTTTTTAAAACTTGTTAAGGTGAACATATGCATATACATACAGCAGTCATTTTATTAGGCACATCTGCTCAATTCCTTTTGAAACACAAACAGCAAATTAGCCAAAAACATAGTTTGAAAGAGAAAAAAAATCCTATCTCTGGCAGTTGTAGTGGATGAAAATGTTTTATTTTTTCTTAAGTCAGAGTTAAAAGATAAATGAGCAGATTGGTTAAGGATGACAGTAGGGCAACAGAGAAATAATACATCTCAACCAGGCTGTGAATATCATCTCTGAACAACAACACACTTAGACTTAAAGCAGATGGACTGATACAACACCAGATACCCTTCATGCCAGGAAAGAACTGGAACATGAGTCAGCAGTTTACCAAAATTGGATTAAAACATGTTGAAAAACCATTTAATTTGTATAATTTTATGACCACCACGTAACTATTCTAGTCTAACAAAATCACAAGATCAAATCAATTCAAATTGGTTACATTTCTGTACATTTATATCTATTTCTACTCGCAAGCCTTTTTGTGTTAACTCATCAGGGCTCATTTAGCCAGGGTGGGACCTCTAACCCATTGTACGATGCACTTTCCAAAAGTCAATTTGGAGTTTTATTTATAGACCAAATCTACTTCGTAGAACAATCCCCACCTCAGCCTACTTTGTCTCGGTGTGCTGACCAAGATTATGTTTTGCCTGCCAGAACCCAGAAATACAACATGTAAGATCCACGTCTGGATAACAGCGACAGTCCTGTGCTTCAAAACATTGCTACTGCTATCTGTCTTTGAGGTTGATGTATTTGAAAAATTGTCAAACCTTCAGTAAAAAGAATGCAAATTGCTCCCAGACAGTTTGGCTCCACATCAGAAACAGGTCAGCCGCTTACCCTCCTCTTAGCTGGTAGCTCAGATTTAAAAACAGCTCCTTTCATTTGATTTTTTTTTCTGTTTATTTTCTTAATTTTTACATGAGTAAGGATTATAAGAAAGAATTAAGTTATTGTACTTGCAGTGTCTTGAGCAGAAAAATTATTTTATATATTCTACAAATATAAAGCCATTCAGTCAGTACTGTCACAATTAAAGTACTTCCCCATGAAAACTTACTGCTTTTTATTTGTTTTAAAAATATTTAGGAGTGACTTGGTATGAGCACAGCAGATGCCTAACATGTGGAATGTGAGATGATAATGAAAGTTGGAGGAACTAGAAGAAAAAAAGGCCAAGAAAATGGTGGGAAAATTGATGCAGAGTAAGTGAAAGCATAGTGGAATGTAAAAAGAGAGAGACGGTGAAGAGGAATTGAAAACGGAAGACAGGGAAAAGATAAAAACGAGAGAAATTCCTGCATCAATGGTAGGTTTGCTTCCTCACATGTGGCTGCAATACAGTGAGTGTCTGCAGTGCAATGCTACTGTGTGCACGATCTGCGCTTTATGTAACACTTGGCGATTTTTCCATTATAGAAAACTAAATCTTCCCAGCTACCTCCTTCCCTCCTCTCATCTTCCCTCATTTTAGTCAAAATGTTTCATCAAGAGCAGCAAAGTTTTGCCAAAAGGAAATACCTGCAGCATGGAGCACAACCAGACCTTCTAAGAGCAGCGGCAGAGCAAGCCTATTTTCTTCCAAAAAAACAAAAGTCTTAAAAAAGGCAGCAGTTTTGTACCAGTAGTGCTATGATTGGTTGAATTAATACTGTTCTGTCTATCAGACACACAAGTCAAAACATTTGAGTTGAAGAGAATGAATGCAATTTTGTCATATCAGTATATATGCATTTATGCAAGAGTATCTAAATGGATGCTGGCTAGTTGTACAAATAAATGAAAAAAGTTCAAGTGAGAATTATAGTCACATTTACTGAACTATGACAGCTTCAACCACAAGATCTCAATCAGATAGAGGTCTGGACTTTGACTTTTCAGGAAACGTTTCAGTTAATCTCTTGAAGATTTATTGATATAGTTTGTATCATCGTCCCATTGCATGAACCAGTTTTGAACAAACTTCAGCTCTCAAAAATATGGCCACACATTTAATTGCAGAATATTCTGATATGCAAAGGAATTCATGGCCGATTATAACTGCAAGGGGTATAGCCCATGTCATCATTCCTCCTACACCATGCTTGATAGAAGGCCTAAGGTGTTTCAGCTGATATGGCAGGTTTGGTTTTTGACAAACCATTGTGTTGTACATTATGGTCAAAACCTTTTTACTGTATCTGTCCGAGGATTGTTGTTCCAGAATATGTGAAGTTCAAATCATGCAAAATAAGTTATATGTTACTTTCAGAGAGATGTGTTTTTTTCCTGTCAAACCTTTTTTTTTTAAAAAACTGTTCTTCACATTGTGCTATTATGAATTATAATATCTAACCTTGCTGACCAAGCTAGCTGGATAAGTATTATAGATAAAGCAGTCTGTTTCTTCCTATTTTAATTCCTGTCCCTGCCTGTAGGTGACAGACTTTTCCTGGCAGACAGTCTAGCTGAGCAGTGTGGTTCAGTAGGTAGACCTGTGGCTTTGGCCAACTGTCTGTTTTGTATGAGGCCTTTGTACAGACGAGGTAAAGATAGCATCTCTAACTAGACATCACCTTTATAGGCACAGAGAACCCAATGTTCCCATCCAGCAGCGCATGAATAAAATCACAGTGAATGGCTGATGATTCTATTCCCTCTCTTTCTGCTTTATCTTTTTCCCCCCATGTCCCTACTTTCTTGTTGTTTGATGCTACATTCTAATCTTTAATGTCATGTTTTCACTAGTTGTAAGCAGAAAATCATCATAATTGACAGAAATATAGAGTTGGGCTGAACAGTGGTGCAGGTGGTAGCACTGCTTGCCTTTCAGCAATAAGGTCCTGGGTTTGAATGCTGGCCTGGGGTTTGTCTGAATGGAGTTTACATGTTCTTCCTGTGCATGCTTAGGTTCTCTGTAGGTACTCCAGCTTCCTCCCGTAGTCCAAAAACATGACTATCAGGCTATTTATCTATCTAAATTCCCCTTAGATGTGAATCTGTGTGTGCATAGTAAGTTTGTCCTGTCTGTCTCTGTGTTGCCCTGCGATGGACTGGAATCCTGTCCAGGGAGGACCCTCCCTCTCTGAACACGTCATAAAACACATACAAAAAAATAAAATAAAATAAAATAAAATAAATAAATCAGTAAATAAATAAATAACACAGAAGCCTCAGTGGAACATGCCCGTACTTTTTGGGACATGCAATAAATTTAAACTTGAACTCTGGCAAATAATCGGTGCTGTCCTACTTTCACACAATACAATATGGCATTAAAGCAATA
Organism: Xiphophorus hellerii; assembly: GCF_003331165.1. Taxonomy (NCBI): domain Eukaryota; kingdom Metazoa; phylum Chordata; class Actinopteri; order Cyprinodontiformes; family Poeciliidae; genus Xiphophorus; species Xiphophorus hellerii. The sequence continues at coordinate 12,187,417 of NC_045691.1, read as the reverse complement.
TGTACTTAAAAACAAATAGAAAATATTAGGTGAAACATTTTCCCCTTAAATGAGTGGGAATGTTCACAAACAACTAATTAGCACACTGTTTATACTATCAATGTCAAGAAATAATGCCTAGTAGCATAAACTAAAGGCAGACAGCTACAACTTTTAAACCTTTGATGTAAGATGAGGAACATATCTTCAAGTTTCTCTCTAATTTACTTGTTGGTGCTTTCAATGGTGATTTACAAATTTGATAGTCTATTTGGTAAGTCCCTCCAAATACCTTGAATAAAATGTCATTTTCAGAAGACCGGAAGTGACTCAGCTGCATGTCCCAGAACTCGAGAGTTGATGTGCACAGATTCTGGCATTAGCTTGTGTTTGCTTATCTATATAAAGTATGTTGTTGTTCTGGTGACATGAACAAGGCGTGTCTTACCTGCTTTCACGAGTTGGAAAATGGAAGATAGTTTAATCATAACAATACATTTTTGCCATAAACCCTGCATAAACCTTCGACATGAATAGCCATCTGTTTCCATGGTGACCTTAACCCCTCAGCTGAAGGTCAAACCAGGTGTCTATTAAGTTGTCATCACATGTTCATGGCTTCTGATGAGGTTGCTGCAGGTGGAAAGTGATGAATGACAAGTAATTGTCTCTGGCAGACTGAGAGAGACCTAGTGATCAGGTGGAGCATCCACATTTAGTGAAGTGCGCCACACAGGTATGTATCCAGATAGTCAGTTACTTTATACAAGGAAACTGCAAAATGAACAAGCATATAAGCAGAGTCTGCATTACTACACAGGTACGTTTTCTTCCTTCAAATTTGTAGATTTTCCTGGGATGCTGTACATTCCAAACTCATTGTTTTGAGAGAAAAACGATCATATACTTTCTATAAGAGGAAGATATATTCAAGTCATACCTCTGGTAAATCCTAAAACCAAGCCCAGCTACATTTCCTCCATTCATCCTCATCTTAACACACTCAAATTACTGCATTCCTTACCCCCTAATCTGCTTCTTAGAGTTTAAGTGTGAAGGGAAGGATGCCTGTTTTAGAACACTCTGTGCATGGAAAACGCCTAAACATAAAGATAATTGTTTCAGTTGACACATGAGAATTATGTTCTTATGTATGCTCATGTTTTTAACAGAGAAGCTAAAATTTCCACTTTTATGGCAGACATTATATCTGCATATTAAATGAAATAAAATCTTAATAATACTTTACCTATGTAGCTATACCAGCTGTTGAGGAACGGCTGCTTTTGATGGGTTGCTTTCTGATCAGAGCTTATGGGGGAGTGCAGCTCTGGCTGGCACCCTTGACCTTTACACCCTGAAATTCCTCAAGATTCCTTGAATTGTTTAGGGATATTATGAACTGAACAGGGAGAAATGTGCTAATTCCTTCCAATTATATTTTGTGAAACATTGTTTGTAGACCTTATAATACTTTTCTAACACATTTTACTTCATTATTTAAATACTTAGCCTGTGATTAAAACTACTTTTGTAATTTATTATGTCTTTAATATACTGTTGACAAGACTTGACTAAGTTATCACTTTCTTTTGCCACTTGGCTATGTTAAAACCATTTTGGACATTTTTTAAAATTGTTATAAAATGTGTGTATATCAGAGGTTTAGAAAAGTTCAGGCTAAATATTTAAAAAGAAAAAAAATAAAAGTATTACTTCTTTTATTCTGGCATCCGGGAAAAACAAAAGGCTTCAATGAAAGTTTTCTGTATTCAGTAGTCTCATTGAAGCTATTTTCTCCTCATTTTATTCTACAGGAAAATTTAGTTAATTAATTTTTTTTAAAAAGCATGCTTTGTTTAAAAATGGAAAAAGAAGGAGCTTTTGTTCAAACGGATACAGATTGTATTTATATGTTGTTTTTCTTTTCTGCAGAGTATCAAAAGAGGCTCTGCATTGTGCTTACAGAGATGTGAGTGCTTTGTGTTCTCGGCTTCACAAGTCATTTATTCAAATTGTTCTGGCAACCAACTACAGTAACATATTTTTTTCTTTTAAGTCACAAGTTCAAACTTATTGAGATATACAGAGGTTGCATGAACTCTGCCTTGGATGTTTAGTAGATATTCCATAGATGCGCTCATAAATGCTCTGGAGTCCTTCCAGCTCTAGTTGCACACAGCTCAAGTGGTTGAAAATCAACAGGCAATTGAATAATCAGCATTTTTACATATTATGAACCTAAATAAAGTCAAGATTGAAAAATAAATCTAAGTATCACCTCTCACATTCATAATGTTCTAACAAATATGTTATAATCAGAGACAAAAAGAAAGTGAGTATCCAGAGTTACAGCTTGCAGATCAATAATTGGAATATCTTTGTCATTTTGTACTGAACAGAGTACTAAAGTATTTCTGGTGAGATTACTTCCAGAATCATTCATTTTGATGCAAAAGAACGACTTGAAGCAATACTACAGAAAAAGAACGTTCTCAATTTTTATTTCTCCAGGATTTCGGCACACCGACAGCCACTCTTTGATACACAGACCATACTAATGTAGTTATCTTCTGCTGGACACTTTCATCTCACATCCAAACACAACTCAAACACATTTTTATTTAACACATCAACAATCATGGCCTTCAACTTTGTCCAGCACTGTAGGGAACTCCCCAGGACAGAAAGGGGGGAGAGACAAACATCTTTCCCTCAGGAAACAGGATGTCCAGGCTCAGGTTGGTGCCCACAGAAAACTTAGACCCCCCTAAACATAATAAAGCTTTTTCCAAAACACAATATGGGGCAATCGGAAGCTCTAAGGCCACCCAAAGCTCATTCTCCCTTTTGATCATCGTCCCATCTTTGTCTTTCATATTACTGTAAAAGCAGATGTGCTGCCAATGTAAACAGGCTTTCATCAAACTCATTCACAACAGAGAGATTGTGCTTTGATTAGAAAAAAAATGTATATTTTGGATTATCTGTTGATCAAGCATGGCCAGGACGTCTGGCCCTCGGATGGCATTCTTTGCATAATTCAACACCAAGAAAGAAATTTTCCTTTTTGAATCTGGGACAGTGAAGTAACAAATTGTCATCATTTGACATCTATTCAAGTACTTATCAAAGATCTGAATAAGATAGAGTAAATCTAAAGATTGATTAATGATTCAAACACACAGTTGGTAGTATCACAGGCTCAGGGTTGAGGACTGCTCTCCTTTCCTCAAATTCTATATGCTCCTTCATCCTATGGAGGAAAAATGTCTGGCCTTTTATATCCTCCCTGCAGTCCTGTGGGCTGCAGATTCATGGCTACTTTTGCCTGTGTGAATATTTGAATGTGACTGACAACAAGCAGATCTTAATCCACAGCGGCAAGGATCTTGCCCCATGTGTTGTCTTAGCAGATCTGCTCAGGCTCTGCTTTCAGTGTTTAATAAGAACATTTCTTCTCTAAGAAGGAGAATGAATGGTAGTTTTGTTAGAGGATCTCCATTAGGTTAGGGCTTTGAGTTCTCCACATAATTACTATCAATACCTCACAAAAATCAATGCATTATCTATGCTTGCTTATTCTTGCAGGGTGGCAGGTTTTTATCTTCAGCAGTTATTGGGTGAGAAGGCAGGGTACATGCTGGACAGGCTTGCTAGGAAAAAACCACGAGACAAAAAATCATGCCTACACCCTCTTCCCACAAAAAAATGGTTAACTATCTGTACTTGTGTAGCGCTTTATCAAGTCCAGAGGACTCCAAAGCAATTCGCACTGACATAAGTGAGGCTGCCATGCTCCAATGCCACTGTCCCTCTAACCACCACCAGCAGGCAAGGTCGTCAAAGTGTCTTGCCTAAAGATGGCTAAGAGAAATAGAGTGGGAGTAAAATAGTTTAAAAAAAACGTCTTTTATCCAACTGTTTGTTTTCCTCGTCACATGAGGAAAAACTACATGCAGGACAAATGAAGCTTTGATCCAGATGGGACAGTCTGAAAGCATGAGTAAGACCCAAGAGTATGATTCAACAAAAGAGTCTCAGTCCTGCAGCCAAACCTACTATTCTTTACAATGAATGATTTCATCTCTTTTGAAACAACTTTGATGCATTTTCTACTGAGAAACACCCACCTGATTTCTGACCTCTTCAGCCACAAATTGATGATTATAGTTTTTTCTGCTTGTGCTATTTTACCACAAACCAGAGGCATCGCCTGGACATTGGAACAATGTAGGCTCATCTGGACATTACTCTAATGCAAAACTTTCCAAGTTATTTAAAAGATTTCTATTAAAATAGGTTGTTTTGTACCACTTATATCACCTAACATTTACAACTTAAAATAACAAATTGAGACATCTAATTCACACATCTAATTTAACAATTGTGCAAATTGAGGGTTTGAGCACATAGTTCTTGTTAAAATTGTTAACTCCTAAATACAATAAATACTTTGCCACCATCATGTTAGCAGATACAATTTTGATACTTCCCATGAAGGTTAAGAAAGATTAATTTTCCACTAAGTCTGCAAAATATTCTTTATGAAATGTTCTGTTTATAGTTTGGGTAATATTCAGACTTAAGTGTCTGCAAATGTTCGAAACTGCAACCAAACAAAGGAAACCAACAATTTTTTTAACACATCATGCATTTGAGAGGTCCCTGATGTTGACCTCTACTTGTGGGAGGGCCAGGAGTATCCAGGGAAACTGCAGGAAAAAACATGATGGGTGGTGAGAGAGGTTAGAGGGAAACAAGCAGAGCTGAGGTTCAGTTTGTTTGAGATTCCTGAGCAGAGATAGCAGTTAACAAAGCCTTTCTAATGCTAACCAACTGAGCACTTATAAGCCAATAGCCATGCAGGGGCAATACGACTGAGACTGGGGCCTGGCCTTTGCACTTGTTCTGTACATTTGGAGGGAGGCTTCTGAATTTGCATAGCGGTTAAAGCAGAGGTAATGCAGCGATGCATTCCAATATTGAACTAACAGACCCTAAAAACTCCCTAGGTCAATGTTTTTACAGCACATAAATATAGCATGAACTTGCCTGCTTTCTAAAACTTTCTTTTCATACTTGCTAGGTAAAAAAAACAGAAATGCTTTCCACTGTCAGGCATTTTGGAGTCAACTACTTATAAATCTAATTTCTTTAACGTCTTTGCAAATTTTAAGAACATTTGCCACAGGGCAGTTTGCTTACATTGCTTCAGTGAGGCAACTTACTGAAGTGAGGCAACTTAGTTTATTCTTTTCTCTCTTGAAATGAGTAAAGATTGCTATTCTTTCCATTGATTTGAATTTTCGCACACAAATCTAAGAAAGGTTTGGAGAACTACAAAGTAAGTTTCACCACAGTGATTGAGGCATGTTTTGTGGTTGCTAAATGTGTGTTATTAATGCGGCTGAAGACTAACAATGAAGGCTACACATAAACCAATAGTTCTTTCTGCTAGCAGCTTTTTGTTGTTTTACCACCATCTGCATCTGCAAAATCACAAACATCACTTCAGAAACACTTGAAAGGGGCTTATGCAGCCTGTGTTGTTTTGGGACAATTCACTTAACCAAAGTTTCTTTCATTTTAACTAAAGGTTAAAAGTATTGTTATTCCTGCCCTTGTTTAGATTAATTACAACTTTTTGCTCCAATTTTCTGAGCTATACAGGATTAGTATGGAGCTGTTACTGATTTTAAAAAATTACATATTTTATCCAGATCAGCACAGCTTGCAGAATCTCAAAAAATCAGTCTCATTAAAGCTGTTTCTTGAAAATGTAAAAGGACATTTTTATAGATTTGCATTTAGGTTGATCTAAAGAAAATAAAGCTTATAAGAGGAGGGATTTGACTCCCAGTCTCACAAGCAACCACTTATTAGATTTCTTTCCCAGAAGACTTTCTGGGGGACAAAATAATCAAGACTGGCACCCCAACAGGGTTAATCAGCTTCTTCCTTTTTTCCCCTCATTGTTTAGAACAAAAACATGGGGCGGATATTTGTGTCACTCTGCTTCAAGTTTTCCTTTTCCTCCTTTTAATGAGATGTGAAAATTACCCAAATAAAACTGATGAGATGGAACCTACTGATGCAGTAGCTGCAAAACATTAAGCCTTTTAGAGCTGAAACAACCATATGCTCAGTGAAGCTGACAAAGATTTTCTTAATATGTGGATTCTTGTAGTGTTCATCAAAAATTGTCAGCCCACTGCCATGGAATATGTAATATTAGGTCAGGGAGGTAACAGATCTAATGTGGACATATCCTAACTCTACACATACTTTCCAGGTCATTCTAGGGTACACCAAGTCAGAAGGGACATAAACTTAATGGCCACTTCACAGTATTAGGACACCTGGAAACACTTTAAGGCATTCAAGCATCTAAATGTTGTAAACACAACTTGTAAAAGTTTGAACTGAGCATCTGAATGGATAAGAAAGAGTTTCCAAGTCTTCCATGGTTAATGATGGCAGATGGGATAGGTATATTTTTTAAAAACTGCTGATCTGATAGGATGTTTTAACACACAACCTTCTCTCAGGAATGGGCGGTCTGGTTTGAGATGATAGAAAGGCATCTGGATAGCCACTCCTTGCAACCCAGACATGCCAACTACCTTCATTGTAAGCACAACAAATAAAACATTGAAACAGATGGTCTACCACTGCTAAGAATTGAAGCTACAACTTGCACAAATTCATAAAACTTGGACAGTGACAAATTGGTAAATCATTTGCTGGTTCAATAAGTCTCAATTTCATCTATATTATTTTGATGGTAGAGTCAGGGATTTGATATAAATAGGTAGAAAGCATGGGGAAATCATTGGTTGTATCAACAGGTCTGGTTGGTGATGGTGGTGTAATGGTGTGAGGGTTCTTTTATAGCCCACTGTGCTATTTTCTTACATTGAGCTTTCTTTATGGAAGGAAGTTGTTATTTCAAGGCTAACACTGCCATTCTAGATACTTTTTCTTGATAAGAATGTAAATGACTGTTTAATTTTCCTTAATTTACAGTCTGTAATTTGTGCCTCTACTTCCTGCCAACCAGGATAATAAACCTTGGTTCAACAGCAAACCTTTTTGCAGCCTCACACGTTTCCATAGAGTGCATTAAATACTGGTGCCATTTATTCAAGCATGATAGACACACACACACACACAAACATCTCTCACAAGTACTTTGTTTTGACTTCCATCCATTTTTCAATCATTTCTAACCTAGCCTAACACTAAACCTAACCATTACCAGTACATGGCTGACCTTAAATCTAAACCTAACCCAAAAACAGCACTTCTTATGGGGTCCAGGCTTTGGACCTCATAAGGAGCGGTCAGTTCTCACAATGTCGTATGTGTTACAATATAGCAAATACAAGGCCACACACACGCAGTTTATTTCCACACACGCGGTTTATTTCTACACACATTGGGTTTATTCAGATGGATTTGAATTGAAGTCTTATACTTGAACACACAACCTGATTATTGTTCATCGTAACAGAATATAACATCAGAGCCCACTTTTTTCCACACTTAGCCTTCAAGTTTCTGTAAAAACATTATATGGTTATCACAACCATAAGTACAGTACATTAACTTAAACATGTCCAGAACATGGATCTTTTGTCCACCCATGTAGGTTCTCATCTAAGCTGGCCCAGTGACCCACTTCCTGCCTTGATCAGAGTTCACAGTGTTTCTCTGTATTGCTGGATTTAGACACAATTATTTAAATATACAGAGCTCTGAACGAACTCTTTTAATTCTTCAAGGCAGCATTGCTATAATATAGCAAAAAGAAAATGGCATACTCAAAAGTTATTTCAGTGAGAAACACGTGTTTGCAGTTAACAATTCTGACTTCAAATTGTCAGAATTTAATTATGTGTCCTAATTCTTCCCTTTAGCTCTGCATTTTGCGAATCAAACATTTAATACAATTGTAACCACTACTTAATTTAATTAGCAATAAATTCAGTAGGAAAGTTACTTTTGTTCTAGGGTCACACATGAGGATGATAAGCATAAAAGTTTTAACAACTCAAGTTTATTTTTCTTTCCCCACAAAAAAAATAATAATCCAGGTAACACTAATTACCTTAATAAAATTAAGGTATAAAACTTAAATTAAATTAGGGCTGCACAGTGGCGCAGTTGGTAGCACTGTTGCCTTGCAGCCAGAAGGTCCTGGGTTTGATTCCCGGCCAGGGTCTTTCTGCATGGAGTTTGCATGTTCTCCCTGTGCATGTATGGGTTCTCTCCGGGTACTCTGGCTTCCTCCCACAGTCCAAAAACATGACTGTTAGGTTAATTGGTCTATCTAAATTCTCCCTGTGTGTGAATGGTTGTTTGTCCTGTATGTCTTTGTGTTGCCCTGCGACAGACTGGCGACCTGTCCAGGGTGTACCCCGCCTCCCGCCTGGAACGTAGCTGGAGATAGGCACCAGCAACCCTCCCGACCCCATTAGGGACAAGGGTGAACAGAAAATGGATGGATGGATGGAACTTAAATTGTCCACCCTTGTATAAAAATATCAAATTAATATATAGAAAATTGAGGGTAGTTTTTTTTTAACAGTAGCTTTAAAGCTTATTTCAACAAAATAATTAAATATTCCAGTTAGTCCTTCACTATAACAGTTCGGTCAGTCAGTTCAGTCAATGTGCACATAAGTTGTCCGTTATGAAAATGTTCATGAACAAATAGTTTGTGGAATAAAAAAAAAGATTTGGGGGCCCCCTTTTTGTTCAACAAGCTTATCTGTTGTCCACGCAAAACATCCAGCTCCAGCAGCACCAGTCCCTCCGTCTTTCCAGGCTTCAGTCCGAGTCACAAAGATGGCGGCGGAACCCTCCTGCTTCTGGAACTCCACTGGCTCGTTCAGGTATCGGTCGTCCAAAAAAAAAACAACCTGCATGCAGAGCGTTAACCGATCATGCAGGTATACGGAAATCATAGAAATCTTTCAATTACCTCTCAGTGAAAATCAAATTAACGTTTAAAATAAACCAAAAACGCTCAGTAATAAAGAAATTACTTAATAAACATCACTTCATCATAAATAGTCTCATTTCACAGAGCTATGCTACTTACAGAGCGACACTTTATACTCCGGTTGGTTTTTTTTCCAGTTCGAAAAAAACTGAGCAACGTTAGCTCCAGCTAGGTAGCCATTCTGCGTAAGTAAGCAGCTGGAAATAAAACAACAGACTCACCGGAGAACTCTCAGAACAGAATGTACATTATCCAGTTCAAAATAAACAGATTTCTCTCATATCACAGCAGCACTTATGCCTAGTAACTTATCTACTTCTGCTGAAATGTGCTTAGTCTGCCATTTTTTTTCTTCTTCTTCTCTCTTCTTTATTCTTCTTCTCGTACCGACACAGGAGAAATGTGGGTCTAGTGCCCTCTACAGGATATTCTAAGAACTAACAAACAAACACATTAAACATACAGACAGATTAGCATTATGGGGGTTACACAATGGTATGCAGTACAGCAAGATCTCTTAGGCAGAATACAATAAACATTTTTTTTGTTGTTGCTTTTTTTCACAGAGGCATTTACAATACTTCCTTTTCTTATTGGTCTTTAGCTGACTTAAAATAAAAATACATCAAAAACCATAAGCCCTCAATGCAATACTGCAAAGGTAAACAATATCAAATACATCTAAGGAACAGGTATTTAAAGTTGACAAAAAATAAAAAATATAACCAAATAATGGCTGCTTTCAGTTTGAACCAGCTGCAGTTTTGCACAGCACAGTGTATTATTACTAAATATTCTTCATCATCCGTATCTATTACCTACACACCCTTCCCTTCATACCTTGCTCTCTCCCCAAAGTCCACCTTTCCCTTCGCTTTTCCACAGCCTGACATCTCCCAGCATTCCTGACGTTCACCACACAGAGCTCCTTTGTGTCAGAGCATCAAGGAGGGAGCACAAGGTCCAGCCTCTTACTATGTCCTGCTGCTGGAGCTCACCTTAGGACACCAGAGAGTACTGTGCAACCTTTTTACAAATACATCTGCCTTCATTTCTTCCCTCCCTAGCCGTTCATTCATTCCAACCTCTGTTCACTTTTTCTTTGCCCACACCACCATTGCTTTTGGAAACTGGCCACCATCAACAGTTTTTACCTTCTTCTTTTAAACCTGTGTTTATGACTAAACAAACCCAATAAAAAGGCTATTGATGAGACTCTGAGGTTACCAAGCAGGAGTTCTAGAAAGAGCAGAGGAGGAGGATGGATTAAAGGAAACAGGAATGAGGAGATGCTGTCCTGCATAAAATACCTGAGCTGCCAGAGTACAGACCTCCACCCTGTTCCTTCACTCTGGTCTCTAGCCAGGAGGAAAGAACCCACACTGCTTTCCGAAAGTTTGGATTTCAGACCTGAAAATCTGATCATGAAGATGTTAAAGGTTTTTACGTATCACCAGTAAAAAACACAAAAGGGCAACACTTTTTTCCAAAATGTTTACTTAATTAAGAAAACAACCCTTTTCACTGGTTGTTTTTCCAGTCTTTTTCCCTGTGATAGGCTGGTGACATGTTGAAAGTGTACCTCGTTTCTACAGACTATTTTACAGATAACATGAACACATTGGTTGTAAGTAAACATGCTTTGAAATTGTCTTCAAGAAGATTTGCTAGCAATTTTCACATAATACGCTGAGTGTCTGCGCACATGTTCAGCAGTGAAAGTTAGAAGTGACCTATTTCATTGCCCTCTGGGTTAATGAGTTCAGCTGGACCCATTTGTGACACGTGTGCCTCAGAACCATAATTCTGTAAGAATCTGAAGGCCCAAACGGGAGAAGAGTTTGAATAGAAATGTTGCCAGTCACAGCAAAACTTATTGGTCAGCTTACACTTTTAAAGTGAAACACTCATGTGTATTTCTCTGCACATTGCATTGTTAACGGACTTCTGCAGATAATTGCACTGCAGTATAAATGACTCTTGACCGTGAAAAAAAACAAAAAAAACTGGAATGCACATCTTATACTGCCCACTCTGTACACTCAGTCTGAGTCTGAGAGCTCACCATTCCTTAGAGGCTTAGGTCCCGGCTGAAAAGAATGAGTAGTCACACAGAGACTACTCCTCACGAGATGTAGAGCCATGTGGCCTGCTTTCAGCCAGATTACAGAGTCAGCCAGAGCACTGATCATGACCTGTAGACTGGATGGAATGAGCTGAAAGAGAAATAAGCTGGCACCACTTCTCAAAACAAGCAGATTGGGGAGCAGAGTTAAACTATGTTATTGTTAATTTGCGCTGTGTAATCATTGGTGTATTTTTGTATTTCAGCACCAGAAACTAAAAGAAGCCTCTATTACTTTGAAATTACAAATCTTCTTTTTACATTATAAATATTTTCATTTGACAAACTGTAATAAGTCAAAAGGTCAGATTTGTACATGTCCTGTCTAACAAGACCAGTTTGTGACCCTAACCCTTTTTGCTGCTTTACAGTGGCTGCTGCTGCAGATTGGACTGTAAACCAACCAGACCTGCCTTGTGCTCACCTGGTTATCATCTGCATTTTCTTAAATATCCAAGTTTTGATATGTGGCTGGGATTTGTTGCAGTAGTTTGCCTGTGTGTCTTTCATTCAGTGGTGGAATGGTGGTTTGTTTGGGAGAATGCACTTGATAGGAGATTAATACTGATCATATCACTCAGAAGATGTTTAGGGTTAGATGTAGGATCAGACTTTGTATCACCACCAGATATAATGTTAAAAGAGGAATGAATCACTGGAGCCATTTAATAAGGTCATATGCATAATGGGACTGATGTGTAAGAGGGTACAGGTCCAAGCAAAGAGCTGAGAAATTCATTTGGGTGTGAGGAATGTTTGTGTTTGGGAATGGTCTGGTGTCTTGTATGTGTGAGTGTATAACTGAGTCTGTGTGTCTTTCCCTGACTCTATGACTAAGCATATATTTGTGTGTGAGTGTATGTGAGAGAGAGAGAGCATGTTGTTGAGTGGGCTGGGGTCAGGAGTGCACCATTGTGACAGCGGAGGCTTATATTGATTCAGCTGGAGCAAGATGGCTACAGCAAGCTTGTATTCAGAGGACATAACTCACTACAAGTTTCAATGTTGGGCAAACACACTGCAAGGCCCAAATGGTTATTTGTGTGAAGGTTTCATAAGTTTTGTTCACCACCAAAATGGGCAGTGGGGAGACCAGGAGGAACAACCAAAGAAGTTTGGGTTGTTCCTCCTGGTTTTCCATCTGGTAGTAGTCATTGCCAGAGAATCATCTGGCAATGACTACTACAGACCCATGTGATAAATTAGAATATTATTAAAAGGTCAATTTATTTCAGGACCTTTATCACTAAGTGAAACACATTTATTACTAAGTGGAACACATTGAATGGATTTATTAAGTACAGATGGATGTTTGAAAGCCTTTTTTCAGCTCATTTTAATGATTTTTCTGCCTACAGTTAATGAAAACATATTTAAATTAGAATATTACATCAGAGCAATTAAAAACAAGAGCCTCATTGGTACGCACATTCTTATTTATTGGATATGACTGTAAAATAAAGAAGCTGTAGCTAGTTGTCCTGTTGTCACATGACTCTACATACCTCAGATTTGTACATATAGCTTGACTGAGTAAAAATATAATGAGAAGATGTAACTTAAGATAGAATAAACTTTTGAAATTGTTGGACTGACACAAATAATTATCAACATGCGAACATATTGATGTCTATTGTTTTTTCTTATTTCTCAGAAATAAAAGTTATTTAATTGCTAGAAAACTGTGAAAATCATCATAAAACAAATGATTTTGGACTGTCCATCCTACATGTTACATATTATGTTTGGGTCATTGTCAGAATAGAATAGAATAGAATAGAATAGAAAACTTTGTCATTCACCAGATGGAAATTTGTCTTCGACAGGGCTCTATGTCTACATTTAAAACATTCAAACAACACATATTCATGTTTCACATTCGGGATTTTAATGTTAACTTTGACAATCACTGTTTGTACAGATGCCTGCAAAATAGTCTGTCAGTCTAATGCAGTTTTCCTCAAAATGATTACTCCTGCAATTATTTGCAACTACTTTAACCAGTGACCTTTAATTTAACAATGTTACAGAGCTTACCTGCAAACATCACAGACTTTTTGTCTTTTGTCTTTTGAGTTTTTTTCCATGTATTGATTGCTTTACTTTTTTTTTTTTTTTCGTTTTTCAGACCTACAGCAGCACCGTAGCTGTGCTAACAGGCAGCAGACTGCAGAGCGCCTCAGCTGAACTTATTTTAAGAGAATGAGGCTGGATGGATGCCAAGATGAGTTGCAGTGGTGAGAAACTTAAAAGCTTTTCATGAGGAATGACTGCACTGAGTGCCCAGTTTTAAGAAGTTGAAAGATCAGATTTAGAAGCATTTTTTGTTGTTTTTACTTATCTACTGAGTACATCAAATCAAGGGCAGCAAAATTTAAGAGATAAATAAAAAGGACAAAAATTTTATGTTCTGTTTTAAATTAAAGTTTACCTTTTTTCTCTCACACTTAAGACACAGGAAAACAGTTTTTTCCCCCCAGAACTTAAGCACACCACTCAATGTGTCTTTGTTTTCCAAAGCAGAACTGTCCCTCTTTTCCCTTTTCCTGATCTGTTTCTTTTGACAACCTCTGTGTAAAGCTCCTTAGAGAATCAAAACTGGCCTGGATGGCTATTATGGCAAGAGTTTATCTGTTTTCCATAACATCTGTCTTTTTTTTGCTCTCTTTCTCTTGGATGTATGTGACTCTCATGATTCATTATTTTTGGCAAAGCATTGCTGCTGAGTAGTTTCCATTTTCACAAACACATTTTTGCCATGAAATGATGCAACTCTATTGTGGCTCTCCAAACGTTTTACAACAAAAACTTATTAATGACTCTGAGGATCCCCTAATGATTTATCACATCACACTTTTTGATGCATCAGTTCGTGAGGTGCTGCAGTCAAAACTTTATACTAAGGCTTCTGTAGCTCAGAACAGTGATAAAACGACTTCTTGCTCTGATTAATGTGGTCTGTTTAGTACTTAAAATAATTTGAAAAGCCCCATTTTTACTTGAGGGGAGCAACTTGACGAGAGTTCCCCTCAATCTGGAAAAGAAAAGTCTCAAACAAATTATTTAAAACTTCTGTAAATATAGCACATAAGTGAAGGTCAGTAATGTGGAAAAGTAGTTAAGGATTCACTTTTGAAAGGCAGTTTTCATTGTTTTTATCCATTTGATTTCATAGTGGTGTTCAGGCTCAGTGAAAAGTTGTGACTAACAGCCTTTTTAGATGACTTTACTGATCATAACTCAAAAAGTTTCAGTGATCATTAAAACTCAAATATCTAATCTCTCAGTAGGATTATTTTCCTCTGAAGAATTAATAACATTTTCTTGAGCTTTGAACAGTTGCACTATTAAGGAAAGAAGACATTCCTCTTTAATTTTAATGGTATTTCTTTTTTTAAAATAAATAAAAATGCTAATAGTCTGCTAAAAATATGCATCTAAAATGAATCAGTCTATAAGTTACTATACATGAAAATAAAGTTTACTTAAATGCAAATCAAACAAATGACAAACAAGTTTCTGCTATTTGTGTGCTATGTTATTATGATGAATAAACACCAGTTTAGCTTCATTTTATCTCTGCCTCCCTCCTAATCCAGCTACTATGAGCGATTGCTCTTAGTACAAGTTGCTTATTTACCTATGAACACATTCTTTGATGTTTTTACCAAGACTCTAAATGACTTCCATTTTGAAATGCAATTTAAAGAGGAAAAATCTGGCATTTCTGGAGTTAACGGTATGTTTTTGCTTAATGTCTGCCATCTGATTTGCTGGCTTGCTTCAACCCCCTCTTACCAAACTGAAGGGAATTTTTTTGTGAATGTTGTTTATCCCAGGGCACTGTACTCTAGACTGAGCTGCCAAAACCTCATGATCTAAATAAGCTATAAGAAAAGTTTCATTAAAATGCTGGTAATTGTGTTGTGTCCCTCTAAAACCAGTTTGATTGCTTGGTTTGATGTCACTGACATTAAATTATCCATATTTATTTTAAGGCAAAGGAAAAAATAAATATATACATTTCGCATTGAAAACGCACATGTAAGGAAAAGGAAAAACAAAAAAGTAGATTTTGTCTTTTATTTTTAATTATGTCAGTTTTGGTCCTCCATACGAATAATCTAACTGACTGGACTTTAATTATTTTAAAGTTGTTGAAATTTTTATTTCAATTTGAAAAAGCATGGAAAGAGAATACAGGTTTGCTCAGGAATGTTTTCGCAGAGAGAAAAGGTGCAGCATCAACAATGTGCAAAACAAATTCTTTCAAGATATTTTTCTTATCTGTAGGCGTATCAGAGGCGTTGGGCAGGATTGATGGGTGACAACGCAGCTGTGGCAGGCAAATTACAATATTCCATTACAATATAGAGACAGACAACCATATATACTCATAAGTAATTTAAAACCACTAATTAATCTAACATAAATCACTTTAAACTGTGAGAGGAAACTGTAGTACATTGAAAAGGTGTCTACAGGTAAAAACATGTAATCTCCACACAAGAAGGCCTCAAGTTGTCATCTGATGGTTAGGCCTGGGGTGGTTTAAATAATAATGAATTTCTTTTCCATAAATTTAATAGAACATAAATGTGTATCCTTCAGGAGCAGACCAAATAGAGAATATACAGTATTTTATTTATTATACTACATGTCTGATTATGTTCCCAGATATTTTACTCAAAACACACTCTGATATTGAATCTAAAAATTCATTCTGAGTGCACCATGTCAGATATCCAGTGGTTTGTTTGGAGGCAGCCTTTCTAAGATGCTCTGCCAGTGTTACATCATATCGTGCTATGAGCTCAAGGATTCCCAGAAAATTTCCATTTTTAGGATTTCCTAACTGAGAATTTTTCCCCCTTAGTGGCAAGTTTCTCTCTGCAAAGAAAAGTATGCAGTCGATAACTCTAGTCAACACACTTCTCCAGTGTGCTTTTTCAGCTGCCATGGTTCTCTGCAGTTCACTATCAATAGTCTTACCTAGGCGTAAGCGAGATGCCATTTCTTTCCACGTCAGATAAGCATTTATGTGAGAACTACTGGTTTCAT
Organism: Xiphophorus hellerii; assembly: GCF_003331165.1. Taxonomy (NCBI): domain Eukaryota; kingdom Metazoa; phylum Chordata; class Actinopteri; order Cyprinodontiformes; family Poeciliidae; genus Xiphophorus; species Xiphophorus hellerii. The sequence continues at coordinate 12,171,242 of NC_045691.1, read as the reverse complement.
GGTGCTTCAGTGTTTTTGAAAGACATCGCCAGTTATTATACCCCTCCACAAGGCATGTGTCAAGAACTTTAGCTTCACCAAAAAGCTTACATGCAAAACAATAGACTCTGTTAGTATTTTTAGAATACAGTAACCAATCTCGTTCAACTTTCTCTCCATTAGACAGTAAACGAAAACAGTATGCTTTGGAAAAACACCTCTTATTCTTCTCTGATCTTGGATATGGACCATCAGAAACTTTCTGTGGGCCATTTACAACCATGTACTGCCTAAATGTGTCCCCCATTTTGTGTGGTAAAGGCCATTCAGATGGTTCTTCTGAATAAAGCCTTGTCTCGGCTCTCTCCTCCGCAGCTCTGTGCTTCTCTCTCTCTTCATCATCTAGTCCTCTCTGCTCTTCCTCTCCCTCATCTGCACCTTTCTGTTTCTCATTCTCCTTTCTCGTGGTTGACTCACCATGACTGCCTGCACTAATTTTCCCAAAAAAAGAACACAATCAAAGATGGTCATCAGAAACTCAAACCATCATGGTATATAGGTTTTTGTTGCTTTCCTAATGCCTACCTGATCTCATCACTTGTCTCCTCTATCACTGACCTCATGTCTGTCTCCTTCATCCCTTGTCTGTGGTGTTCTCCACTAAGTCATGTGGTCAAAAAAGCATTATTAGTTGTAAAAATTACAGATCTTACCGTTTTTAAAAATAATGTTTAAAAATTTGTGCTTGAGATGGACTAGTTGCTCCCTCACTTCCACCTGCATTAGACCAACCTGTTGCCTTCCCCTGTCTGTCCTAATTCTTCCTCTTTCATCATCTTCTCTTCTTTCTCTCCACCACCACAGCTGAATGACATAAATTTTGTGTTAAATAGGCTTAAAAAATACAGCAGTCAAACTACAATAGAAATTAAACTTTAATTTAAATCATCTCCTTGTTGGATAACAGTTACTGATTGGACATTACATCTGATCTGACTTATCAGATACATCACAACACCACTGTAGTGGTATTGAATAAGACATTTAAACTCAAGTGTCCCCCTGCCAAAAAGGTTGGTAAAATAGGTCACCAACCTTTTTGAGTTTAAGGGCTTTAGTGACTCTGATGACTAATTTGTCTGATACACACATGAACTTGAACAACTCATCTTTAATTAAAGAATCCATAATACATATGAGTGAAAAAAATGCACCCAGGAGGGCTAAGTGTTGGACCATAGCTGGGCACTGCCGCCACAACAGCTTTAGCTTTCCTGTGTTAATATTTCCTGAGTTTTATTTCGGTCATTCTTACTTAGTGCGCGGTTATGTGTCTGTGACAGGTTTATGTATCAGATATTCATAGAAATACAAAACAAATCGCGTCCCTTAATGGTTTAATAGGGGAGGCAACTTTTAACAGCAAATATGGGACGATTCCATATTAGGCTAGCTGCTAGCTTTAGCTAACTTGATTATTTACAACCCTCCTGTCCTGCTAATACACTGACGGTACTTACCTACTATCTTTCAACCACATTGAAAGGCTTTTTTTCATCCCGCCAACATCTTTATCCTTCTCCCTTTTCCTTTTTCTGTTTTGCGCCCCGGACAGCTTTATTTTCTGCCGCTCCATTTTGTCAAGTGCACTACGAGTGGTAGTCTAAAATTAAAAAAAAAAAAAAAACGCGCCTGCGTACTCTTAGGGGCGCGTGCACAGCCACCTGCATGGGAAGGGAGAGCGACAGGAGGGGAGGTGAAGGAGCAGAGGGGCGCCTAATCAGTGCTGTTCCCCTGTTATTGATCATTTCATTCTGTTAATTATAGAAAATGCCAACAAGAAAAAAACATTTTTCGAGACGGGGTTTTGGCGCCCCCTCTAGTGCAGCGCCCCTATGCGTTGCATACCCTGCATACCCACTTTTTGCGCCACTGCCTCTCATCTTCCAACTTAGGAACCAAACCTGACTTTACTCATGGTAATTTATTTTTATTTTCAACACCTTTAAATTTCCACAAGCTTCTTTCATCAGCAAGGACTTCTGAAACCTTAAAAAAGGCCTATTCATGTGCCCAGCTTCAACTGATCTGCTGCAGGAAATTAGCTCCAAACATACTAGCCACACCACAGCTGTCAGATATGGCTTCCAATGTTTTCACTGTATCATGGTAATCATTTATAACATGCAGCCAATGTAGGACATGTTTCTAATATGCAGAGCTTTGTTTATTGCTGCACAGCCATGATGACATATCTGAACAAAATACTGACTGATGAGGTCAAAGCTGGAGTGTAAACTCTCTTTACTTTTATGTTGATATATGTTGTTCTGCATTAGATTTTATAGCTAAATACATCGAATTTTTTTCTAGAGTGAGAACATTAATAGAAACACTTAAAACCACATGCAGGATATTTCACTAAATCCTTTCTGAACTCTTAAAAGATAAAATAACAGCATTTAATAATAGTGACGAATAGTTTTCTAAAAACATATAAGTTATATTGATTTTTTTCAATACATTCATTTCAATTATAGCAGAAAAACACATGTGGGTCTACAGATCATGCATGTTCTTAATGATCTGGTTGTTTGTGTTACAGATTAGAAGAGAAACCACCCAAGTTTTCTAAGCTTTCACCAACTGGAGCTGAAACCTCCAGTACATGTTGAAAGTTTAGACTATGTTTATGCTTGAACAACTTGATTTAAACCCACCATTTCCTGGAACATGCAACAACTTTGCATTAAGCTATTTTAATCGCTCTTCCTTTGTTTAGCTCAGAACATGTTTGCACAGTGTTATAAGTGGAGTTACTGCTCTATAAGCACATGAGGACACATCAAACAGTGCTACTGAACCTGACATTAACAGGTTTGTTTTTGTCAGGATTCATACCTTAAACCTGACCCATTGCTTCTAGAATTGCCTTAATTCTTCACAGCTAAGATTCAAGATGCTGCAAACATCTTGAATTAATCAGGGATTTTAGTTCATCTTGAGATTATACTCACTCAGATGCTGCAGTTATGAGCTGCACATGATCTGAATCTCTTGTTTCTCCATCTCCAGAAGTTGCTGTATTAGATTAATGTAATCAGAATGCAGAGAACTCATTGTCATGTTTAGGAAACCAATTTGAGATGATTTATGGTGACAAAAATCAAAGGGATGAAGATGGTCAGCAACAATATTCAAGTAGTATGTCATATTGAAATGGAACCAGGGGATCCAAGTGAACCAGTAAAATATTTGACATATCTTTATACCACTCAGTTGATTCAAGGCGGGATGAATCCATACTTGGAGCTGAAACCAAGAGTCAGTGGAAAAGGCAATTTTTTTTCCCCTATCTTGAAGAAAATTCTGGAGAGTCTTTGTATGGATTTTAGCCTCTTTTCTTAGCTGACTGGAGTGACGGCGTGGACTTCCACTGTTTTCTCCATTCTGATGCTCGGATTGAACAAACAAGTCATCTGAACTATGTGTAGATATTAAAAGCAATGAGTTGTTACTTAACTGATTTGTCATTTACAAATAAACCAGTGTACGCAAGTGGCTCAAATGTACATATGCTTACACACTCCTTAGGTGTAAAGACTCAACATTACAAGACCTAGATCAGGGGTCTCAAACTCCAGTCCTCGAGGGCCGCTGTCCTGCAGTTTTTAGATGTGCCACAGGTACAAAACACTGGAATGAAATGGCTTAATTACCTCCTCGTGTAGATCAGTTCTCCAAGCCTTGCTAATGACCTAATTATTCTATTCAGGTGTGGTGCAGCAGAGGCACATCTAAAAGTTGCAGGACTTCAGCCCTGGAGGACTGGAGTATGAGACCTAGATCATCATTGTGTCCCACTAACTGATCAGTTAGTCATCCATTTTTATCTACAGCAGCAATAAATAAATTTGTCCAAAGCCACAGTGTCTGCAGGTGAGCCATAAGATGTTTCTCTTGTAAGGACACTCAGTGGGGACCCAGAAATTCAACCACACAGGAGTTTGCAAAGGGAAAAAAAAAAAAGTTTAATCAAATTTACAGACTCTGGTTGCTGCTCAGGATGAGGTCAGCAAACACAGCACTGAGGAGAGAAGGCCTGTGATGCACTGATAGAGGGGTATCTTAGAAATGTTCAGCTTAACTGACCTGTAAAGCAGTGGACGGGTGGAGCTGAGAAACCAAGGGTCTGACGACAGGGAGGTGCAGGAAACCAGGTAGAACAGGCTACTGTGGAAGCAATGAAGATTGCCACAATTAGAGCCAAGAGGCAACAGCCAGGGACTTTGACGATAATCAGGCAGAGGTCATACACAGGAGGACAGAGAGAGCAAACTTAGCTTGAGGGGCAGGCAATACTCGGTGGTCGTGAGGCAAAGTTTGGGTCAGGGTCCAGAAATCCAGAACACAAGGGATCCGTAAAGGGCTTGGCAGGAGGGGTCAATCCTTGGGCAGAAAAGGGTTGTCGAAACACTGAAGGCTTGGAAGGAAACGTTGGATCTCTACTGGCTCATGGCTGTTGATAATCTGGCAAGGAGGCAGAGGCTGAGAGGTGTTTAAGTAGGGCAGGGCCCAGGTGGAACAGGTAAGCAATCAGGCATGGCAGGTGAGCTGAATAAGTGTTTAAACACAGCATGGACAGGACAGAACATGAATCATGAAATCTCTAACATAAGATGCTTTATTTTAAACACACCTGAACTGAAGTGAAAAAATCCATCTTAAAAGACATTCCTAAGTTGTTTTTTCTCAGGAGATTTATTTCAAAAAGTATTACCTCAAGGATAGATTGTTGACTGAAAGGAAAATGTTGGCTAGTGGGCAGTTTACAGTTCAGCTAAGTGCCAACTCTTCAACTGTTGGGAATCTCAAGAGGACATGGAAAACAGATGAAAGCGTTTGGCGTAGCAATTTGACCATGAAACATTTTTTCTTTAGCACACCAAGCCAGTAAATCTGCAGGAAAGGTAAAAAACAGTATGCAATTTACAATATAGATTATATGTGTATATATTTATTTGATGACTTCCACAAACAAAAAAAATCACATTTTATTTTATAAAATGTTATTGCATAAGTCTTCCCACTTCTCTTAAAGCCATTATGTCACTATGGAGACATACTAAAATGTTTTTGAGAGTGGAAAGTATTTTGATAGTTTATTAAGATCTCATAGAAAATCTCACAGGCCCTGCAAGAAGTTGAACCCAACAGGAATGTAGGAACACTGATCACTCTGATGGACAAAGCAGACAGGTGCAAGAGAAAGGAAGAAAAAAACAGAAACGAGTTCCATTGACGAAATAGATGCAGAGTTATAGTCGTAAATATAAAAACGTTATACTTTATATTCGAGTTAAACTGCACCTGTCTCACAAAATTAAGGGATTTTCAGTTTCTGACAGCTGAGTGGAACACATACAAATATGTGCAACAAATGAAGTAGGTATGTCATACTTTTTAACTTAAGATTTTCTCTGCTAAAATACTCAGAAAAATGCAAGAGTTCTGAGAAATATGCAAAGCAGTTCAGTTATGTCTCTGAATACAAACTGCCCATGAATTTTCCACTTCTCCTTCCTCCCTCCCCTTATTTCCTCATCATCATTGCTCCTCTCTCTCTCTGGCTCTCACTGAGCACTCTCAAAACACATGCTTCCACCAGTAAACTCTTCCAGAGATTTGGACTATTCCACACTCTTCCCATTCTTAAGCACTTCAAGAGGTTTCCACTGATTGTGCCACAGCTTTTCCCTATTTTTTCATCAGTTTTGACTCTTCCCAACAGTTCTGGCTTTCACTATAAAAAAAAACATTTCTTCACACCTTTATATCTATTATTTAAAAAACCCTGATTCTATGTTTTTTTCTTGTCCTAAAGAAACATTTTTTAATAAAGGTTGTGCTTATGACTACTCAGTATCTTTCTTGAAGCAGTCAGTTTTATGAAAGAGTCAAGCTAACAGGTTTTCAGATCATTAGAGATCATTCAGATACAAAAAGAAAAAATATCCAATAAGTGTGGGTCGTAGGGATAACATCTGAGCTAAAAATGTTTGAAGTACCAATTACGTGCTTGAGCAAGGCTTCAAAAAGAGGATTGTACACCACCCCCTACATGAAAAAGCAGGTATAGGCAAAATATAGAGGGATTAATGGATGCATGGAAGATTCTGTTAAAAGTTTTTAAGAGGTCAGTAACTTACTGTAAAACATCAACTCTTGAATAAACAGTTTGTGCAGCAAAGAAAGATTATCAACAGGAAGAAAAGTAAATTAAGTGTTGATTTTCTGAAGAGTTTAGATTTTAATTGGCCAGTATGGGGATTGAACCCATGACATTGACAAAAGCAGTGAAATTCTAATGTTTTTTAAAATCAATATGCATAATGGTTTAATTTGTGCAATTTCATCTATGGTTTTCATCGATATAAGAAAAACTTATATGATCTTACCACAATGAAGATTTGAGAAAAGAGCTCATATTCTAATGTCTTTCTAAATCAATATGCATAATAGTTTAATTTAAAGCCTTCTGCTATTTTTAAAGTGAGGATAATCATTTCCCAGTTTTAGTCTTAAAACACATGTAACTTCAAAAATTGTCATTCAAACGAACCTTCAATGAGCCTTTAAACCTTTGTTACTTTGGTATGGAGATTTAAAACCAAAACTTATGGCGGCCTTCAGGCGTAAATGCGCAGTAAATGGCAAAATGAGCAGCAAACAGGAGACGTCGACACAAGCTGAACACATATGAAAAACAAAAAAACAAATGAAACAGAAAAGTGCTGCAAACAAAAAAATACTGCAATAACAGGAAATAGAAGCAAAAATCAACAACACACCATAAATTGTATTAAGCTGAACAATGTTTTACAAGCTAAGTGTAAAAATGGAGAACACACCCATAATTTATCATGGCAGATGATCATAATGAGATAATTTTTCTGGATCATATAAATTTACTTCCCCGTTTTCTGATTTTCATCAAATATTTTGTGGTACTGCAGGTAGGATACAGGGAACTTATAAGCACTCCATTCCAGCTCCATTTCAAAACAGCTGAAATATCTCCTTAAGCTGTTCACACTTTGATGTCAGCTGCTGCTAATTCAAATGGAGATGGATTTGTGTGAGACAGACAGTGGCCTCTGTAAACATGGGTGTTCTGTGTTGTTGACAAATGAGCTCTAAGACAGACAGAGGACTGTCTCTGAGTCTGAATCATGGACCTGAGCGAATCCATTAAAACAAACAAACTAAAGCAAACAAACAAGAATGAGAAAATGTGGTACAGAGATCCCACGGCTCCCAAGGTGTAGATGTATTATATAGTGTTGCTTTTGCAATAAAAAGCAGACATTTAAGCCAAGAGGAGCAGGATATTACTAAAACATTTAAGTAAAAGTGTGCAACTAGAGTCAGATTTTAGTATCATGCTTTTTTTAAACAGGAAAATACCAATTGCACGTGAAATAAACAAGTAAGCTTTGAAAACATGCTTAACATTTTTAGTTAATTATTTTCACAGTGATGTTAGAAATCAATAGACCACACTGCGTTTTGCTGATACCTGTTTATTTGGTCAGGGTGGAAACACATTTGTCTACAAGTTCCCAGCCCCTTTTCAAGTCCCATTCATAAACACTCAAGTTTATGTGACAAGACTGCAGATTTATTGGCCTTAATTAAAAACTGGTGGAGAAAAATATACCAGCTTGTTTATATCTTGTGATTCTCTGCTCTATTTATTTGGTCACTACATATCTTCAAAATGCAACTACAACAACAAAAAAAAAAATCTACTGAGTGTCTTTGTCCCAGGTTAAGCTGCTGGAGAGCCTTTTACTCCTTTTTACTTAAATATTTATTGTTTTCATTAATTTGTGGCCTAAAATAAAAACCTGATGCTTAACTCTAAATTATTAAAAGACATTTTATATTTTATTATAAAATATAATTAAATCAATATTAACCTTATATTTGAAAGTTATAATATAACAAGGCAGAGAGTTAGTTCTGGATGTGCCCTTGTGGAAAGAACCAGGCTATTGGAAGTAATGTTATTGTGCCTAAAGGTCGTCTTTCAGTGCCAACCCAGCTGGTGATGTCATGGCTTTTGTTATTTCTGCAGCAGTCTCACATGGCTTTAGTTAAAACTCTCTGTGCCTGCGGATCTCATCCTTGGTATCCCACCTTCTCCCCTTTTTCAGTTGTCTTTTCCCTCCCTTCCTTCTGCATTCCAGCTTTCCCACCCACCTTACCTCTTACTCTCTCACACATTTTTAAAAATTCTGCACCTCCCTTCTCTGTCTGGCTCCCTTTTCTCTGCTTTTCTTTTACCCAAACTTTTGATTGTCTTTCCAGACAGACTTCATTCCTAAACAGCTGCAGATCTTCTCTATCCTCATGTTTTTCTGTCTCCTCAGACCAGCTTAGAATTGTTTTTTAATGTTTTATTTTGGTGGGGTTTTTTTCCCTTCCAAGCAAAGGATCCCCTGTCTCTGGCTCTGGTGCTCACTCACAATATCCCTCATGCCATGTGTTTTCTTTTCTTATCCACTCTGAAAAATATGTGCCCTTAATGCATCACTTTGAAGCATACACATCTGTTAGCATAGACTCTTCAAAATGTCAAAATATAGTTTAACATACAGAGCTCCTGATTACCAAAATCAATTCCTGTAAAAATGTGTACAATTATTTTTAAAACATTATCTTGTGTTGCGGTAGTGTATTTTTTTTATTAAAATTTTAATTGAAGTACATTTATTCTACGTGCGAAATAAATCTCTAGTTATAAAATAATAGTTTTTAATAAAATCCTTATGCAGTTTCTGCAAAATAAACTTTTTTAACTAATTATGCTGAAAATTGATCAGAGCACCTAAGAACTTGTAATTAGTGATTCGGCATTTATGTTCCTGTTACCGTACATAAATATATTGCCTTTGGCACCCTTGCGATTCCAGCCAAAGCAGAAAGTGTGTCGATCTTTATAAATCTGGAAAATGCCACAAGAAAAAGGCATTTTGGCTACTCTTGTCTATATAAACTGTCAAAGCAATATTTTAAAAGTATAAAGCAAACAAGATTAGACAAGTGACATAAAAAACTGGCACCTAGGAACGAACACAGCCAGCATCTCTACAAAAAATCCATTAAAGTAAGAGTTGCCAAACTTTTTAACTTATGATCTACAAAATTACAGTGGAAGAAGCTTGTAAGCTTAACTACTCGTTGAATTAAAAGTTTTTCATCCAAAGCCAACTAAACAGTGGTAACAGGGACAGTAAAACAACATTTGCAAGTATTATGTTGACCAATATTTTGTTTTTATCTGAATGCTGGTGCTGTTTTTTATCTTGTGTACCATTTGTGGTATAAGCGTTTCATCATTATCATTATGTTATTTTGTTACATATGTAACAACATCTCGCCTGTTCAAACCTTAAAATTGTAAAATAACATCTACAGTTTAACTAGTCAGTCTACAACAATGCTAAACCAAAACACTACTCGTCTTTTTCTGCCTCTACCCTATGAATAGGTAATTGTCAGTTTAGTGACATTTTGCCTTCAATCCCAGTGCTACAAAGGGTTTGAGATCCAACCACAAGATCTCAAAAGTAAAACAGCTATATTATTCCTCCCACAAGACTTACAGCCTGAGATGAAATGTTTGTGCTCAACAATCTGCCAAAACATGACTAGAAATACACAAAATTACAAGTTTTGCAAATTCAAGTCAGTTCATAAAAAAGGCAAGATATGATTTATTTTGCCAATAAACCATCCAATAAACATATTGGGTGGTTTATTGTTCAAGACTGAAATAAAATGGCTCAGTTTATTTTTTTATGAATTTAGCACAAATTTAGATCTTTTAGCTTCCAGTGATCCACTTGCTCAACACTCATCTCTTGTAAATCAATTATCAAGCTCACTGAGTTACAAAGCTTTTCAGGTGATAACCTCCGTTGTCCTTGGGACCCTCAGCATCAGCCTCACTGCATTCTCAGGAGACACCAGCTGCTCCTGGCTCCAATAAAGTGTGGTGGGTCAAACGTCAAAGCTCAAAGGTTGCAACCTTGTAAAGAGCTGAGGTCTCTTGATGATGCAACTAAATTGTCATCTGCTACTCACAAATGGCTTTTGGTGGAATCTTACTGTCTGATGGGACAGGTGAAAGCCTGAACAGGTCAAACTGCAGGGCCCGTCCGTGGGTCTGACTGGGAAAATCTAGGCTGTTCCAGAAGGCCATCTGCCACTCTCGGAGGAAGGAATCCAGAAATTGAGCATATGAAGCAGTCAGATGTTTTTGCTATTATAATTAAAACTGAAAATTAGAAGAATTTCTCTAATGGTCAACCAGTTGTTTATGCAATGTTTTAAAGCCAGGGTATTACATCCAAATGTCACCCATGTTTTGGTTGTGCAATTTTTTTTAGTGAAATAGCAAATTGAAGTTGCACAAGTTGAGATTAGTCACACAGAGCATGACTGGGATTGTGTTTTGTATGCTGACATTTGTTATGAATTGGTGCTGTATAAATAAAACTGAATTGAATTGAATTGAATTGAATTGAATTGAATTGAATTGAATTGAATTGAATTGAATTGAATTGAATCTGTCTCAGCTCATTTTCATGAATTATCTCTGTATCAGTGCAGTGTGGCATGGAGGGTATCAGTGTGTTGCTCTGTTCAAGCAGCAACGTTCAACTGAACGTCAATGTTGGGACTGGTGTCTCTGATCTTCTTCTGGATAACAATCCAAAGTTTCCCCATGTGGTTTAAGTTCTTAAAATAAACTATGGTCTATTTTAATTAGCCTTTTCATTAAAACAGCTATTAGTACTTTTGTCAGTGGAGTACTGGCCCTGTTTGTAAATGAAATGATTATCTCCATGAGGCTTGTCAGAAAATTCAAACCTTCCTGAACTGTGCTAACTTAAACTGGATAAAACACAATTGACAAATGCAGATGTCTTACTTGCAAAGTGATTGTTGTACTGGACCTTAAGCAAGTTGGAATTGTATTTCCCTTCAGAATTGGGTACCTTGATTCCCCAATGAAATTGAAAATATACTGTACATCTGAAAAGATTATTGTGGGTTTAATTACATTGAACACTATGTACTTTCAATCCTTTTTTTGTCTTTGCTCAGTTAAGGCTTCTGACGTTCATGACACAAATACATTTGTACCCCATTGCTAGGATACTTCTGTAACTTCAGAGTCCCCCACAAACTCTTGAATGCACTTTGATGCATAACCGTTTCATCACTGCTCTCATCTACTTGCTTGTGCACCATTTTTGGCCACCTTTTTCCTTCCACTTAACTTTCCAATGATAAGTTAGAATACACCTCTATGGGAGGACTCTGTCAGTTAGGAATAAACCTTTATGGCTTGATCATATGTGGTATTCAAAATTACTGAATATACTGAAATTTGGGTTTGTGATTGTATTTATTTATTTATCTATTATAATTTTTTTATATTTTTTATTTATTTTTAAGACGTGTATTGGGGTTTTGAGTGTGAGCGCTAACATTACAACAGAATGGTACTTTTCAGAGCAAAATACTTTTTGTGATAGGTTTACAGTAAGCTTCATGTGCAAAACTTTACTTACTAGTCAGGCTAGGCACCTGTATCACTAAATGCCAAAGAAGTGCCGCAATTTACAGGAACCAAACCACGCTAGCATTCTCCCGATGAGTAAGGTGAAGGTGAGACTGGATTCAAACAGGAAAAGAGTAAAAAAAAAAGTTTGCGTCTTTTTCGGGCTCCTGTCCACACGTGAGGAAAGGAGTGGTCTATAAGTGGGATAATGGAAACTGGGAGACCGACTGGGAGGGAAAAATAAGGGGGAGTCAAATTTCAGCCTGACAGGGGGTTAAAGGGGGCCGGTCTGGTATTTTGGAATATACGAAGATTCATTGAAGACAACGGGGACATAAAACTACAGCGTCTGGCCTGGAGCGGTCGGTGCTGAGTTTGTGCTGCAGGTCCGGGTCCTGCCGCTGGATTCCCCCCCCTCATCGATTATCATCCGGGAAGGGTAAAAGTCGAATGATCCGTTTTTTGTAACTGGGACATAACACACTAAAAATTACTGAGAGAAGCCTTCGCACCCTTCTCTCTCCCTGCTGCATGTCTAATATTTAGACATGTTGAGCTTTATGGATTCCAGGACTGTACTGCTTCTTGTAGCATCCCAAGTTTGTCTATTAGCCGTTGTGAGATGTCAACTGGAAGATGACCGTAAGTGACTGAAATGTATAACTTTGTCATAATGTTGCAAGTGAAGTTTTCCTTTGATGCAAGATTATGAAATAATTTGCTTTTATGGTGATTTGATGTGGTCATTGCACATTCACGCAAGGGAAATATCAAATTTTTATTGAGCAAAAATAAAATAGAAGGTTGTAGGGTTTAAAGTGCAAAGATGATACAGAATATTTGTTGCCTATAAAATCCACAGGTGCTTGCTCAAAAGGCTGATGGAGATCTTTGCAACTTCTTTGCAAATCTTGCCTCTTTGGATGCTCTTTCTAAGTTCATGCTGTTATTCTACCTGATAAAAGTTGTATTAGTATTAGCCTTTAGTTTTAAGACAGAATAATAAATATGAGGGATACATTGGACTTCCTTGTAACCCTGAAGCTTTTTCCTATCACCCTGGCTGTTCTTTCTGGAAGTTGAACTGCCTGACACCTGCGGGTGCTTTAGGGGCCTTGACAGACTATCCTTTAAAACTGCAGATTCACTTAATAAAGAGGGGGAAAGGGGCAGAAAAAACTGAAAAGTGGTCAGGCTCAAGGGCCTTTGGTAAAATGTGTTCACATTCCATCGCTGTCAGAGGGCATTCAGGCGAATCCTGGCATGTTGAGGCAAAAAGGTGGTAGTGTCACTAAAAATACTCTTAAAAACACTTATAGAATTGTGAACTTGTTGACCTTTCTGAAATTAGAGCAATATAATTTTCATTATTAAATAATTCCTAATATTTCCCAATTTAGATAAAGGTGAAGTGGAATTAACCTGCATCATTGTCTAATTTTAGCACTCACAAGAGATGTTAAAGGCCACAACAGGGCAGGAATACCATTTTTTGTGATTTTAGTTCTTCTATTTGAAAGATTAAGCTGTGACAGTGAGAGAGAGAGAAAGAGAGAGATTGGGCCAGAAGGGAATAGCGCTGACTGGAAAAAATATAAGAGAGGCACATCAGGTCTGAATTCTGAGAAGTAAATTATTTTTTTCTGCACAAGTAGAAAAAAAGGTCTGAATCTTTAAAGCAAATAAAAGGTGTATTTTCTCAGAGGAAAGGGGAGAAAAGAAAGAAGGTAGCTGTGCCAAAGTCATTTGAAGTGTCAAATTACCCTCTCAGGGAAATAAGAGTCTTGATATAATGCAAGCCTTCTTCTCTAGCTGGAGGAGAAATCTTTCTAGAAGAAATAGTAAAGAGGTCATATTTTGATGTTTCAGTCATGAATGTCAAATGCATAAAAGTCAAAAAGTTACATTAAACTTTTAAAAAGATGAAACTTTTATGACATTAGGAAACACCTGGATTTCTATTTCAAGTGTTCATTTTAGTCCCATAAAAATTACCCTCGGGACCCAATTCTTTTCTATTTATATTACATAATAAGAAACCCGTTAAATTTCAACTTTCAAGTATATGGAGGAGGACTGGTATTAATGTATCCCATATCAGGATAATCATTCATATGTGAGCCAATGGAAGGGCAGGTGCAGGCTTCGATAGTATCTGCCCCTGTAAAATTAAACATCAAAACCTCAAGGAATGCACATGAAAGCCACCATTTTCTTCCCTCTAATGTGTTTGAACTGGCATCTGACGCAGCCACGGCCTGCGTATGGGGGTTGAAATGCTCCCCATGTTTATACAAGCCAATAGTTGGTCAATTGTCCACTGGGTCCCCTTTCCAGAAAGACCCCATTCATTGCTGCTGTGGTCTGTTAGGTTAGCTAGACTTAAGCATTGCTAAAAGGTAAATACAGCTACTGTTCTTGTTCCTTCACCTCTTATCCTCTCTTACCAGTTCATACCTTTAGGCCTATCTTTTGCTGCGTTTGTTGCCTCTAACCCGTCTGCACAAGTTCATTGACTCCAGTCAGATCATTTCTCTCAGCAGGTGTTCCTGCCAGTCTCTACCATTCTGGAAAATGTGCCTGTTCTGTCTGTTGTCAGATTTACTTTATTTAATCAGATTTGTATCATGTGCAGTAACTGCTTGTTAAAACATTCATAATATTCCTCTGTGTTCTCCTTGGCAGGTTGTGGTCTAAAAGCAAACTTTTTCTTTTCCTGTATTCAAAGTCGTTCTCTTATGCAGTTAATGTGGGTGCTTCCCACAATGTAGACTAGCTCTATTTTTAGCTTGTTAAGCCTTCAGCTACTAGTGCTACTCACGTTATTTATTGGAGGTTTCCTGCAACTATTGCTCAGGCTAAATTGAAGTCTGTGGTTTTACACCGCCACCTTGTGGCTACTGTAAAGGTTGCATGCATTCCCTTAATGACCCAACAAAGAATTGGTAAAAAGGAATTTCTCAATTATATAAGACTGGAGATGGAACAGCCATTCTTCAAATTTATTGATCAAGTTAGAAACTGAGATTAATTCATTTCTGCCTTAATACAGGGTAAATGTAAAAAAAAAAAATATTATTAAATTTTTCTCCATACTTTCATAGGCTCAACTTCCAGAGTTCTTAGTCCATATTGGCACATTCTTAAGGTTTAAATATAAGTTAATTATGGATGGATGGAACTTTTAGACAACAGAAAAGAGAATCTAGAAATATGCCACATTTGATCATTTAAACAGTTTAGGAGTGCTGCTACCGTATTTTCCGGACTATAGAGCGCACCTCACTATAAGCCGCAGCCACAAAGGTTTTTTTTTTAAAAACTGGAAACGTACATATATAAGCCGCACCCGGATACAAGTTGCATGGTTCAAAACGTGGGAAAAAAGTAGCAGCTTATAATCCAAAAAATATGGTAATAATCATTGAAAATTAGCTTCTTTTTTAAAAAAACAGCAGGCATATGTTCTTCATTAAGCATGTTATAATATTTGCTTTATACCTCATGTTGACTTTAAATCTCAAATTGCACTATATAAACTCGAATACAAAACAACTAATTGCAATTTTGGAGATTTGATGACTCATCAGCTGAGAGTTCAAATCTTTATATCAATGCTGCATTCGAATTTTCTTGATGAAAAGGAATCAATATTAGTGGCATAATTCTCTGATGGTTAACATGCACATATTTCAGGGTATGTTTGCTGATTAAGTTAATGAGATAAATTTACCATATACCACTTCAGTGAATTACGTGTTTAAATTAATAATACAAAGTATTTTTGCATTGAACTATCTCCTTAAGGTCTTTAATTATCACTGTAGAGGAGTGATTGTAGAAAGAAACATTATATTTTGTGATTTTTCACTTAATGCCAGCTGTTATTATGGGTTAATCTCCTTCTTCCCTCCTACCTGCATCCTCCTCTTTGTGCCCCTTGACTGGGATCTCAAACACAGAGGAGGATGCTTCTGCCTGTAGACACGAAGGACAACTTTATAACGACAAGGACATATGGAAACCAGAGCCTTGTCGCATCTGTGTGTGTGATACGGGAACGGTTCTGTGTGATGACATTGTCTGCGAGGAGCTAAGAGACTGCCCCAAACCTGAAATCCCATTTGGAGAGTGTTGCCCCATCTGCCCTGCTGACCAGCCACCACCTTTTGGTTGTAATTTATTTATCTTACATCTCTCATAAATAAATTACTGTATGGGATCATGCTGTTTGTTTTGGAGGGATGAGAATAAAAGAACACCTGGAATATTTGGTGTTATAGTAAATTTGAATGCACTTTTCTGTCCCCAAGGCAAACAGATGATGAGAAAAAGCAGTGACACCCAGACACGGTTTCAATGAAAAGCTTAATCTGGCCGTTGTTTTTCCATAGCTGGTGCACCTTGGCCTCGTCTTGTTTAAATATGCTCCTTCCCTGAGTATCATGAAAACATGTGGTAGTGATTAAGGAAATACCTCAGTGAAGCGGCCACGGCCTCACATTTCTGCTCTATATCCTCTCTGTGGATTTCTGCAGATCTGATGGCAAGAAAATAGCCCGACTCTCTACTGAGAGTAAAGAGTATATGAAGGAGGCCATTCAGACCGCTCGCCTCCAAAGTGCCATGGCTTCCTGATAAACAAAGGCCTCAGTGTCCCAACACCAATGGCCAGCTTTGGAAATGTAAATAAAATCGGCTGAGGAGCATCAGTGAAACCAGAGGTGTCACTGTTTGCAATGCATGCTTGTGGGTTTAGATGCTAGAAAAACATTACACATTTAAAGGCAAAAATAGTTGCTTTTGTAACAAAGAATAATTCATCATCAGCATAAATAGAAATAAGGCTGGTTACCAAAATTGAATGATTATTTGATGCATTCATATGGAAAATTTCTTCTAAAAGGAGTCAAAGGTTCCATAACTCGACTGACGATGGGATTGCCCCAGATCAGATTTGAAATTAAGTCAAAATAATTTTACTGAATATGAAAACATAACCAGCATTATTTAAAACTAAGCACATTTTAAGCTTTGGTGTAACTAACTATTGCAAAAAATTTGCAGTAAAATACTAAAATCCTTACGTAAAATGCTACAAATTTAAGCCCTTCTTGTTGAAACATGTGCTCTGCAGAAGCTTGTTTCTGCTGCTTCCATTAAATGCACCTGTTTTGCTTTAACTTTAGGCTTTTGTGAGATGGTGAGACAATCAACACTTGTTCTTGCCTAATGGGCTTTTTTGTGTAAACACTATGATTTGGTGGTGGTCTTTCGAATAGTTTCTGTGTTTGATCCATGTACTCCTTTATTCTGCTGTGGAATGCTATTTTGATCTTATGGGTTTATGGTGCGATCTGTTCACTAACTGTGATCTATTTCCATCTCAAACTTGGATGAACACCTAACAGGAGGAACAGGAGCCAAGGTGAGACACAAAATAACTGTGTTTCGGATCATGACTGTGTCTGTGAAGTTGAGCCTCTGTTTTTCCCTGATTGATAGGCAGGAAGAACTAGTCAGTTTAAGGATTTAGATATGTGTTTGATGTAAATGAGTGTTGCCAGATGAGTAATAGGTATTTCCTGTACACACTGTGCCACACTTATATACTCAACAGCAAACATGGGTCTTATTTAACACTCTTAATGAAAAGAATTCAGATTTCTCTTCAAAATGTGGTCACACATAGTATTTAAGCCACAATAATCATTGTGTTTCTGCCATACTTTTCTTTCATCAGGGTCAGAAGGGTGAACCCGGAGACATTACAGATGTAAGTTGATATCGCACAATATTACAATTTTAGCTTTTGATTTGGAAAAGCTGACTTTAGAAGATACAGTTCTTACATAAAACACTGGTAGTGTAGGAAAAAAGATACATATAGTATATGTGAATATACTGTAATTGTTTATAGGGGTAGTAAAATCTATTTTTGAGTTTTACATCATTCTATAATATTATTCCTTCATCCAAAAATACCTGGAGTATTGCCTTGATTCTTTCATGCATGTTTGAGAAATCCTTTAATTTCCCGTGGCGACCATTGAGCTGTGTAAAACACCTGGGTGGACTGAGCACCGCCTTTGAGACGCAACTCCCCCTTGGAGCTGCAGTTTCCGAGCTTCCAAGCTCCTTCCTCACAGAGCACCCCTCCCCCGCTCCTTCAGACTAGCCAGCAGTAATTAGTAAACTCCTGGGTGGAACTGCGCATCAGCTGAAATCATTATACAAGCTACTTCTCAGTGCTAGTAAAAACCATGAATTTTTAATAGAGGAGCAATGTTGTGATGACATCCTGTAGGCGGAGTTTCAGAAAGAGCAGAAGTTTTTAAAGAGACAGAGGCCCAATTTTCAGATGTTAAATTATTAAGTCACATTTTTTAAAGTCATATTTGATAAATTTTTATAACAATTGAAGATTATATATATATATATATATATACTCAAAAAGAGTATGAATCAGCACATTAAGCCTCAACAAACATAATATCAGTTGTAGTCAGGAAGAGCCTAAGTTGGTCCTTTTATTTTGATTAGTATGTTTATCTTCCTCAGGCGTTTAATCCTAAAAGAAACGGGTGTAAAACCAACCACTGGAAACGCATTAGAATGAAATGCAAATGCCCAACTACCCTTAAATTAACTTTAAGCTTTAAATTAGCTTTCTGGGTGTGACTTTCAAAACTGTGGTAGTAATTTAACAGTAAGTTGTAAAGTAGCTTGTAAAAAAGCCCAAAAAAACAGACGAGACAAGAAGAGGACAGTTTGTGTGTTCACAAACACACAAACTGTGTGTGTTTGTTTAAATATATCATTTAAATTGATATATTTAAATTTCCTTATTAATGATATTAATGAATTCCACAATAAAAGGCAAACATGAAATATAGATGGTATCCAAAATGAAAGGGAGGCGTACTGAAGTACTTGAATGTACTTCAGTACATTCAAGTTCCTACCAGACGAGAGAGTAAAGTCCTCACTGCTGCTGATGCACCTGGAAGTGTTTTGTGCCTCAGTTCATAGCAGGAAATAAAAGGCCATTGTTTACTGTATGTTTCTCCTTACGCTTTGCCTGAAGAAATAAGCAATTAGCTAGTCTACTTTTGATTGGGGAAAGATAATGTTTTTGCTTGGTTCTTGAAAGAGAATATATCCAGTAAGTGCAAACCTTCTGCAGAACCAGTTAAATTAAAGTTGTTATTTATATGAAATATATATTTGTTTAATGATTTTTTTTTTCTAATATAGGTTGTAGGACCAAGAGGACCATCCGGCCCCATGGTATCTAACTTTCCTCCATTTAATTGCTTAAAAATAACAGGCTTTTGACTCAGTCATGTAGAGTCTAGAAATATATAGCATTTGTTTTAGTAGTTTATCAAAGTCTAGATCAGCAGGGCTGTACTCCCTCCTAATTAAATATCTAAAATTCCTGAAATGAGTTGATTTTAATATCTTACACTCACTTAGAACACAATGTTTCCAATAAAACTACTTTTTTTGTATGTTCTTTTCTATCAGTAAGTGCATGCGCACACCTGCATATGTTTCATGGACAGATGTCACTCCAGGTGAACTCTGGGAGTTTCAGAACAAGAAACTCATTAGGAAAAAAACAGAAAAGTGTTCTTTCCTATCTTATTTACTTACTTACTTGACACATTTAAGTTTGAGGTTTACGTATTTAAAGCTTGACCACTGAAGAAATATTTGGAGTGAATATAAAAAATTTTGTTTTTAGAATCGTCTGTCAAAATAGGTGGAAAATTTAACAAAATATTGAAAAGTTTTGAATTTCAAAAAAACATCTGGCAACCCTGAGATTGAAATAATAATTTAGTTCAAGTTTCCTCTCTGTAACACCATCAAAGTTTAAATTCAGCAGCCTGCTTCTTTCACCTGTATGGAAATAAATCCTAACCTCATTTACTTCCATCATGTTCATCCAGGGCCCACCAGGAGAGCAAGGACCCCGAGGACCAAGAGGAGAAAAAGGAGAGAAAGTTGGTTTCTTATACATTAAAATAAGAAAATCTCCCAGAAACTTAAAAAAAAAACCTATACTCCTTTCCTGCTCTGTTAATGAGTACAGTATGTCTGATTGAATTTGATAGCTGTGGCTCCTGGAGGGTGTGCGTGTGTGTGTATGCGTGTATATGTTATAGCTTGCAGATAATAGTAGCCTTTCACTGAGCACTACACTCTAACTAGTCATGTGTCGTTTCCATTAGGCCCTGTGGTCTGGGTTGTTTAACAGATGCAAGACTGTTGGGAGACTCATAATGTAAACGTTTGCTTCTCTCGGCGGCCTCCCAGTCGCTTGGTGTGGGAAATCTGCATCTGCTTTGATCGCCTCATTAATGTAACAAGGCGGATGTGATAGTAGGCTGCAGGCGTGTAGTTTATGTCATGTAGTTATCTTGTTTATGCAGATCTAAACATGAGCTAGATTTAATTTTGGCGAGCAGAAGGTCTGCAGCCTTTTTAGATATTCAGTACATTTTTTGTTTTGGATTAGCTTGCTAGGTGATTTGTCACTACATGCACAGAGGTATGCAGGGTTGGCCTGAGAAATCACAAGCATGCAACACAACCTGTAATGAAAGTGCTTTAAATGGATGTCTAAACCAGAAATGTTTTGTTTTGTTGCAGTCTGAATGGCATATTTCACTCTGTATTCCTCATTGTTGGAGTCAGATTACTTCATGATAAGCTGAGCTGATGGGCTTCTGTCAACTGATAGCTAACTAATACTGTCCCTATTGTTTTACTTTCTGCCAGTGGTTATGAAAATATGAATTGCTCCTGAGCTCAGAGATTGGCACAGAAACTTAAAAATGAATGAAACTTTGGTCATAAAAACTGTTCTTTTAGACTCTTTCCCCTTACATAAGAAGCTAAAGACAATATTATAATTTCTATCCATAATACCATAAATATGAGAATATGGATGTTTACTAGCTAACCAAATAAAACTTTCTTTATGCAAACATTTCTTCTTATTCCTATTATTTGCATTGTTAATCATTTCATTTATTCTTAAAGCTTATATTTTTTGATAAACTTCTAGTTTATTTTTTATTAGAAAATGGTTTTATGAACACATTTGACTATATTTTGTTCTTTTCTAACTATTTTTTAGGTTTATTTTAACTCGTTCTGTCTTCTTCAGGGGACCCCTGGTCCTCGTGGCAGAGATGGTGAACCATGGAACCCCTGGAAACCCTGGACCCCCTGGGCCTCCAGGACCTAATGGTCCCCCTGGACTTGGTGGAGTAAGTATCTCATGTTTTGGTTACAACATAAAGGAGCTCAACACATATTCAAGGCTGACAGTAGAGTCAGGCTAGTGACTGGCTAGAATTAGGAGAAAAAGGGGGTAAAGAACAGCAGAAAATAGTCCAAAAAGGACAAAAGATGTGTGAAACTGCAGGAGAGGGGAGGGGGCAGAGATACAACGGCATGGATGCTGAGAGAGAATGGACAAATGCCTCTCATTCTTTGCAGGAGAAAGGACAGAGGGGAGGCTGAAGGGGGGGTGATGTGCTGAGATAGACCTAAGAAGCTTTTTCAGTAGAGGGGTGAGAAGAGTCTTTGTGAAAAAAGTTCACATGCCCTCTGTCTCTCCTTTGTCTGCATCGTGATTCACATGATACCCAGAGGCTCACGATCTCTTAGAAGCTGATTCCCACTGCGGCCAAAGTGATGCAAAAAGCTTCAGTTCAGTAAAGAAACAGATTGTGCCAACAAAGATAATTAGATTTAGAAAAAGTTAAAGCGTACCTTTAAGTTAGGTGGGTCATTAACAGACATAAACCATTACGAATGCTTAATAACAATCCTTTCATCTGCCTTACTGCAACTGTTTAATTGTTATGTGCACTCCTAAACCCTGGAAACACATTTTAAACTATTTCCAGACCAACAGACAGATAGATAGAGGTGTCTTTTTATCATCTTTGAAACACTCTGCTTTGCTGTTTTGCATGAAAAGTCCTGTGGAAATAATATTTTATTGACAGATTGGTCGTTTGTGGTCTGTTTTTTTTTTTTTTTGCCTGCTCCAGAACTTTGCTGCTCAGATGGCCGGTGGTTTTGATGAGAAGGCCGGAGGTGCACAGATGGGGGTGATGCAAGGACCAATGGTGAGAAAGAGGCCACACAGACACGGCCATGCTCTGCCATGTGATGCTAAAACAAATCCAGGGAAATATTCTGAGTCTCATTCAAACCTGGGGACAAGAATAATCTCCATATTAGGGTGAAAAGTTTATCTCAGTTCAAACTATTGTAGAAAAACATCAACTATTGTCTTGGTTTTTCTATTGTAAGATGAAGTTGAATAGTAAACAAGTCATACGTTTTAAAGACTTTGTTGAGAAACACATCATGTTTATGTAATGTGTTCACAGTGGGAGTAAGATTTGGGTACTTTCCTGACTATGATCCCAAAATGTCAATCTTTTGATCAGTGAGTCACTTTTGCTTTGGCACTTAGTGATCAGGTGGTGGAGAAGCATTGTTAATCAGCCAGTCGCTTCAGTTAGTGAAAGAAATGGGTTGAGTTTGCAGGCAAATTACAAGTGATGAGAGGCAATCCCACACACCTGAATGTTGCTGTATCAGCAAGAAGACTTGTGTTAGTTTCTTTTTTCCCCCATAAGACAGTTCTTTTCAACACATTCCAGTTCAAATGGGTTCATCAGAGAAAATACCTGTAACCTAGTCCTGTATAGTCCAGTCCAGGGACCTTCTGTAAAACGTCAGGTCAACAAAATAAACATCTCCACTTCTCTGTGTGAGCGAAACATCCATATCTGGTTGTTGCCATTCGTGAGTTAGCTCAGTATTAGCATCAGTCTGAGTGATTAGTTGAATCCTCCAGTAGGAAGCCCTTCTGGCTCTTTTTGGACTCTATTGACACCCTTTCAGCAGCATTATATTTTCCTGAGAAGTCATTTTTATGTAAAAAATAATCACAGACAACATGTTTTATTTTTTGGAAACAACCATGGTTGACAAAAGAAGAATAACTTCAGCAGCTTTTAAAGCAACCATTTGCTAGCACTTCAGTCAACACAGTTATGAAAATTATGCTTACAAGTAATTTTTGGGAATGGGAAAATCAATATAAACCATGTTGTTGTGATTTAGTTAGTTGTTGTAAGACTTTACTACCAACCATGACAAGTAAAAACAGGGAAAACTAAGCAAACAGTTTTCTGTCAGTCTTAAAACATTTTCACCTTAAGATTCCTTTGATGAGAAATTACATCTTGGAGTCCAATGCATCTTTATCATTATCTGACTTAGACTTAGACTTAGACTTGTACTTTATTGATCCTTTGGGAAGACTCCCTCAGGAAATTGAAGTCAGAAGTCAGATCTATGTCAGATTGAAATTCAGTAAAGAGCAGGAATAATTTGGGTATCAGATTAAGAAGTAAAAGTGACACATTTATCCACTGGTGTTGATCAAACAGCACAAATCCTGATTCCTGCTGGAAAATTAGGGTTTCAGAAGGAGTAAAGGATGGGTGATTACTGAAACAGCTATTGATCATCATTATATTTCAAACTCACAATAAGCGACTGCTGGTATTCTTGAAATGGACTGAGGAGCTCTCTGGAAGCTATTTAAGGATCCAGTTCGGCAGAATTTCAGCCCAGCTGGGGTCTGTGGCAGGAGGGAGGGAGAGAGAGTGGGAGTGACTGGAGTGGATCATATCCCCACTTTTCACTTTGCTGGTCCTGATGCTCTCACCACATGTCTGTCTGACAGATCTCTACTATTCTCTGTCCTTGTGAAGCCGGCTCACATTTGCGTTGGCAGTTTTTCAGCTCCCTGGAGGGACGGCAGCTGACCTGGCCTGATGCTTTATGGAGCCCTTAATCATTTACTTCAACATCAATCCTGCATATATACATGCCAAACACTCTAGTAGTATTTTTACTGAAATGCAGACACTTAAACACATATTCAGACATCCTGAGCATAAAAAGCCCCATTGATAAGCTTCTGCTCACTCCGGTTTGGGCTTCCCATTCCCACTGAAAGGTGACTTTCATTCACGTCCAAGGACCACTGTACAGTTCTGTGACATTTACTGTGGCCAGGTTCCAAAATTTTTGATTGAGGAAGCATAAGTACAGCACTAATGAAGGGGGACATGCTGTCATGAAGGAGAATGACTGTCTGAAGTAAGAGTTGGGGGGGGGCGAGGTTGTTATTTTTATAATTAACATTATAGTGGGAACTATTTTAGCACAAAGTTGCTGCTGTCTTCCATTTCTTTCATTATGGATTTCTCTTTTGTTTATCAGACAGAAAAGCAATTAGGAACGTCACACATTACCCCCTCAGAGCATAATTGCTGACCAGTGATGCATGAAGTTAACGTAAAAATTATTTTGGCGTGTGAATCCAGGCAGAAATTCTCACTGAGCAGATTAAGCTTCAGTCTGACAAAGCTGAGCTTCTGCTGGATACCTTAACCCTCAGATTTTAACCCAGATTCTCTTTAAATCAGACAAATGTGGTGGGATGGTTTGTTTCTCCTCTTTTGGAAGATCAGAAGCACATCTAATGGGCTTTAAACATATAGAAACTCACTACAAGTAGAAACAAAGCTAAAAAAGGATCTGGGTATGAGCTTAAAAGCTAAAAAGAAGGATTGGAATGAAGAGAAAGTATTAATGCCACTGAGGAATTTTTAACGATTTATGGCTTTGACAGGTAGAGCTGTTGAGTATTATGTTGCTTTGGGGCGAAGCAAGTGATGAGCCTCTAAAGCTGCGAGTGATTCAAGTGGATATGTTGGTTATATTTCCCTCCTAACATATTCAAACAGAAACAAGAGAATAAATCTAATTGTTTTCCAGTGAAAATCATGTTTTTATATCGTACCTGTTTTGCTGACTCCTGCTTGATGTTGCTTCTCTGGTTTCCTTCTCTGTCCCTCAGGGCCCCATGGGACCCAGAGGACCACCTGGGCCCTCAGGATCACCTGTAAGTACCTGCTTTACGCTGAACACACCACCCAAGCTGGGAGTGACCATGTATACTGATTAACACAGCATACTCATGCTACGGTCTTATATTTGTAAAAGTGCATGCTGCATTGCATGCGCTCTTTATGATCCACCTCAAACAGCTGTACTGACCTTCATATTACCACAGAGTTTTCAGACTGCAGGGAGGATAGCATATCACAAGCTGGCAGACATCTTTTAAATGAGACTGTGGGCTTTTTTTCCGGCACCTTAGAAGACTTTCGTCTCCCAGCTGCAGCCTGCGGGGCTTTTTCCTGTGCCACATCCCAGACAGATTGCTGAACACCTGACAATTTACCTTTCATACTGCCCAGTGGGCTTACAACACTCCGCCCTCCAGACACACACATGCACACAAACACACCCTTCCTCTTTCCACTACAACCAGACTTTAGCGCTTTCAGCCCTTCCTGCCAGCTTGCAGACAGCGCCACCTGCCCCGCCTCTGTCCTTTGGTTTAATTACAGTGATAAGTTCAGATTCAGAGACGTTTGTCAACTTAACATATGATGCACATACATGGTAGAGTCTTATGAAAGGCATGACTTCTTTTTTCACTGGAAACAGCGAAAAAGAGAATATCGTTAAAAACTATATTAGCTATTGTTATTTAATGCTTTTTGTCATAAAAATGTGAGAAAAATGGGGAAAAAAACCTGATGCCTTGATTTTCAGAAGCCTGACAGAACAACGTATGAATAGTTGTTGATTTTTGTCATATTTCTGCTTTTTAAAAAATCAACAATTAACAGCAGTTGTGTTTGTGAGTGAAACAGATCTTAGTCGTATCCGATTACCTTTCGCCTCCCTCATCTTCTCAGGGCCCACAAGGTTTCCAAGGCAGCCCAGGAGAGGCTGGAGAGCCTGGACAATCTGTAAGTACCCTGCTGTGAAATGTTCCTTCTCTTGGAAAAGCTCTGCAGGATTTGATACTTTAATATTAGCCTCTGTTATAACCTTCTCTCTGCTTTTTTACTGCCTTTATAGGCAGATTGTTTTAGGGTTTTTTGCTATTTCTTGTTCATGGCATTCACATTTCTTAAGAAATTGATCTAAACTAAATAAGTCATTCTGAGGCTCCTTGTTGTTCCAAATGTGAAAAAAGTATAATAAGCCTCTAAAGTCAGCATTTATGTTTGGGAAGTGCAGTTCATCTGACTGTGTCACTTGTCTGACCTGTGTTCAGACTCCCAAAGCTAATGGAAAGCAGTGCAGTTTCCTGTCTGTGCTACATTTCTTGACAACTCCTATCTAATTTTTTTGTGCCCATCTAGTTGCTACATTTTAATGTCTCAGATTATCTTCAGTGCTCCATTAGGTCTCAGATTCTGTGACACAAACATGTCACCCCACTGGGAAACGTTTGGCAGTCTCTTTTCTTTCTGTCTTGGTTTCTTTTAACAGTGAACAAGCTTGTTTTTCTCCAGTAAGAATATAGTTTTTAGGTGTTATTGTTTTCTCTTCTTTTCTTCTGGAGTCAATCACTACCCCAAAACTCCCTAAGCTCATGTTATCCATCTTTTCCCATCCTCCCTTTTCCCCTCAGCAGGTCGACAGGACGAAGTCTCCCCACTGCTGTGATAATCTGCTCATGTGGAGATTACACAGACATGTCTTCTCTTTTTAAAATGTGCCAGCACATCATTAAGTGTGATTAGAATCAAAAATCAGCTCCAGAAAATAATTGGAGAAGTCACAGTTTTGGCAGTGTGCAGTTCAGTGAATCAGAAATGTTTGGCCTAGTGTTTCCTGTCAGAATATAAAATTGTGAATGCATTGCACTTCATTAGCTTGAAAAGATCATGATAACTTATCTGTAATACTAACATAGGGTGCCCTACATAAGATCAAACATTGACAGTTTGATCTCTAGCATGAGATAAAATAGCAAGTAAAAAATGTCAGCAAGGGTGGATGAACATGATAGCAATACAATTACAGAATAACTGTAATTGTTACAGTCATCCTATAATTGACTGAAATCACAGGAAAGGTAAACAAAATACAAGGCAACCTGAAATTTGTATAATTATATTAACGTTATTGTGTCCACATCTTTTCGATTTCTTATTTTTTGCTATTTTTTATTTAAATTAGTTAATTGAACCATTTCTTAATGTGAAATTCAGAAAAAGCTGGAACAATGTCACTGCTAAGGATTTTCTTATACAATACAAACTTATCAGTTTAAGAGATAGCATTAATTCATGTTTATAAACTAGTTGTGGTTTAATAAAGTAAATACCCATAAAGGTCAGAACTTAACATTTCTGACATTTCACTTTTAATTAAAATGAAATGTTTTACTAGCTCTTCTGTTTGTATCACACCTGATCACAGAGAGAAAGGCAGCCACTATCGTTATCACTCATCAGTTAAAAATATAAACTGTGTGCTGTTGCCCTCTGCTGGCTATAAATGGGAACTGTGACTCACCTTTGTTTTTTCTTGTGTCTCCTTCACAAACAGGGCCCCATGGGTCCCCGTGGCCCCTCCGGTCCCCCTGGAAAACCCGGAGATGATGTAAGTGAAATAAATTTATTTAAAAATAATAATAATAATAATAATGATAATAATTTGTATTTTGATAAAGTTTTTTAATATCTTAATTATTTAATTAACTATTTAATATTTATTTGGATGGGTTAATTAAGAACTTGTAAATTACAGCAAATTGTCATAATAATGAGATATTAAACAATAAATTTTTCTTGCAAGACAAATTGTGCAATGTGTCAAAATGTGTGAACTGTACTGGTTTCCCAATTTAATGAGATAGCAATAACAGTTAAAATGCATTGTTTAATTGTTATTGTAATTAGTTGATTTTAATTCTTCTTCCCTGTTTAACTATATGTTTTTACTATATGTTTTTTCAGTTGGGCACTTTAGTTGCCCAACCAACTCATCAGTGCTGTTTTCTGTTAATTAAGAGGCAAAGTGTCTTAGAGTGTTTTAAGAAAACTTATTGGGATAAATTATACAACTTATGAAGCTGATCTCCAATTCAGTAGTAAAACATATCTAAATAAATCATATTTATTCATAATTTATTTCATTTATAATCTGGAATACCACTTGTTCAAATGCCTGCTCAATATAATACCCCTCTTTGTCCACATGATGGCAGTAGACACGACGTTTTACATTTTGTCCACTAGAAGTGCTCATTGCAGGTGTCGGTATTTGCAAAAACAAAACAAAGGCATGCAGAAAGACTAAGAATACATGTTCATGTGATTTACTTAATATGTTTCTATTTTAGGGTGAACCAGGTAAACCAGGAAAATCAGGTGACCGTGGACCCACCGGACCTCAGGTGAGTCCTTTCAGTCAGCTACTTTTTCTAAAAATCTCCGATTGTGCAGGAAGCTCAAAAAAGACATTTTAACTTGGGAAATGTTACAATGTGCATTGATTATTGTAAACAAAATGAATTAATGATACATTTCGTTTTCATGTTTTGACACTTTGTCACTGCTAAATCTCAGTCACAATAAATGTAACTTGAACTAAATAACAGCATTCAACTTGCAATTTTACAGAATAAAAAAAGTTTGTTTCAGATCTATATCAACACTGAGGCACTTCCTGTGGCTTCTCTAGGCACCAATTGTAAAACACCTGTCTTATTTAAGATTTAGTACTCACTCTAAGCAAACTAACTGCCTTTCAATGAGATTAATTATGTCAAAAGGTGGGTAAATGTTATTAGCATGAGAACAATTTTGTATCAAAGCACAAAATGAACCTGCTGTAACTTGTTAGCATTCTTTGTCTATTTTCTGCTTTGATAAAAGCATAAAAATAATTTAAAATGGACTTTACCTTCATTTCCTTCACTGCAGTCACCTCCTCCAATGTTCTTCTTCCTTTTGTTGCACAGGGAGCTCGTGGTTTCCCAGGAACTCCTGGTCTGCCAGGCATCAAGGGACACAGAGTGAGTTTGTCACCTTAAAGATTTTCTCCCCAAACATGGAGCTAATAATTCTCAGATTATTGACTGTAGCTTCTCTGCATTATCACCTTCTCAGGGTTATCCAGGTCTCGACGGTACAAAGGGAGAAACTGGTGCTGTTGGTGCGAAGGTGGGAATTTGTTTCCAAGTTGGATATTTGTCAAGGTTGTACTTGTTACACAACATTTGAAAGCCACATTGGCTATAGTATCAATTGGTCTAACACTGAGTTTACCAGGTATCACAATACTTTTAGGAAAGAAAGAAAATAAATGCTTATTCGTTTCCACTGAATATTTCAGATAAAAATGTTCAAATTCCTTTCTTAAAGTAAGAATTTCAAGATTCTTTGATTTAAGAATAACAACAGAGAAAGATATATGTCTCTGACCAACTTCAATTCCAAATCCAATATCGCTGTGAAAGCTGCACTTCTGCTAGTTTGTGTATATCTAGTTTGTATATTTTTTTTCCCCATACAACCTGTAATTGTGAAACATGTGATTTTATTGGTTTAATGCAGAGAGTGAAAACAGTCATTCAAGCCCATAAGCCCTGTTCTCTATCAGGTACAAGTCAGAGCCAAAGTGTTGAATTGAAGCTGATAGATTTGTTTTGATTACTAAATTCTTTTTCAAATTTATACTAATTTTACTGTATTTTCTAACCATTTGAAAGATCACTGTCTTTCTGTCTTAGAAAGAAAGTTCTTCGTTGAATTAAAATAATCTAGAATCTAAATCTACCAAGGTTATTAATATCCTGACCTAAATCTACATGGCTATTAGGATGTTGTTATTCTGGTTATGGAATAGAAAAAATGAAAATCCCACTGATTTTCTGACTTATAGCCAGAACCTTGTTATGTTGAGCTTAAAGTTTTTTGTTCCAGACTCACTTTCCTAAAATCCTTGCTAAATGGAGTGAAGCATAAGCAACCACTGGTACTTCTCAGTTCTCCTCCAGCTTCTGCCAGTTCTCAAAATATTCTCAGTTTCTTCCTTTTTGAGTGGTTTATATTTAAATGCAAAGATGAAAGTGCTTTAATGACTCGTCTTTCAGCTGTTTGGTTTTATGTTAACATTATAGATAATTCAGATGATATTAATCTTGCTGATGTCCTACCCATATATGGCACTTGTACCACAGCTTGAGAACTGTGGTTATTGGGTAAACATACACTAAGGTGTTTTATAAAGTGCTTAGACATTAAACTTCTAATTTTTCCAACTTAAGATAGTCAGCAGATGACAGCTAGAAATTAAAAAAAAAAACTTTTTATTGAGTTTTGTGAAATTGTCTTGCCATATTAAGAACTAAATGTGTTTTTTTTTTTAGGGTGAGGCTGGTGCTCCCGGGGAGAGCGGCGCTCCTGGACCCATGGTGTGTGTTTACTGGCCATACAGAAGCAGCACATAAAAACATCACTTATTCACAGATAATAAGAATGGTAAATTAATATTCAAAGTGTCTTATTTAATTTTTTTCTTGCAAAGGGACCACGTGGTTTGCCTGGGGAGAGAGGACGTCCCGGATCCACTGGATCTGCTGTAGGTGCAACTTTCTTCTCTAAAAGCCCGCTCTGGATTTGGATTTAACACGTTGTTTTGCTGTCTTTTTTGATCAATGGATTAAGACTGGTGAAGTGAAAATTATATACTGTAGCTTTGCTGTAACTTAGTGTGTTCTGGGCTCAGGGTGCACGTGGAAACGATGGCTTGCCTGGTCCTGCTGGTCCTCCAGTAAGTATCATTTTAAACATATTTTAATCCATTTAAAATATTTGTATCTAATAAGGAATAAGTTGAGTTTACTGTGTGAGATTTGTGTTTTTACCCCCACTTTGCTAGTGTGCGTCTGGACTCTAACAGCTGCATGTCTCACCTGTTTTTCTTCTTGTTGTAGGGCCCTGTTGGTACAGCTGGAGCTCCAGGCTTCCCCGGATCTCCTGGTGCAAAGGTAGGCCATGAAATTACCAAATGTAGCACCAAATCAGTTCCTGCAGTTATTTTCACTAAAGTGCTGTTTATTTTAGTTGTTTCTTTTTTCCTGTATTTTCAAATCATTGACTGTTAATTATTTTCTGAAAGAAACATATTAACATATTTTTAATGACAAGAACAAGTTTTCTGAAAGATTCATGTATTGACTTTAGGGAACATTTTCTGGGAGGATATAATGAGATTTTGAAACAGGAGAACTTTGCTCTGCCTCCATCTGGGTTGTAAAATAAAGAAGAATTTTTTTTTTAGTTTTCATCTTCATCTTTTGATCCCAACACTGTATTTTTATGTCTTTTCTCTCTATGATTTATTCTTGCGCGATGGCAGCGAGACTTGACTCTCTTTTGTTTGGAAAGTCTTCTAGGAATTGTAAATAGAGGATCTCTTTTCAAAATGTAAGAGCTTCACTTGAATTTGTCATAGCAAAGACTGGAAATAAGTGGGTTTTTTTTGTTTTATTGTGTTATGCATTTTGATGACATAAAATACTTAAAAATATGATGTATTTTGCTAGCTGAGGAGTGTGATAAACTTTATGTGAGTTTTTGTGACTTGTTTAATGTCCCCTGATGGAAAACTGTTAAAAAATATCTTATTACGTGCTTCTGCGATTCCTTGGGGAGGGTTGTTTTTTGAGAGCTGCTTTTTCTCTCTTAAGCATTTATTTATTACAATCTCATCTTACTGTTTCTTCTTTGCTCCTTTGAACCTTATGAGGAAAACTTTGAACTGACTCCAACATAGAAAAAAAGTTGGCTACAGTGCAGCTATCTGAACCTCAGCTGAATACACTGAACTCCTGAAAAGAAAAAAAAATGACAGTTTTATTTAGCTTTCTTTATTTATAGCTGAATCTCCTGAAGTGTACATTTTTATTATTTATTTAAAGAAAAAATGGCATGATAATATTTTGTGTAGTGCTCTCATCCTCATTTTTGTGTCAGTAAAAATGTAGACACTAGAAATAACTTTGTCAAGGTGAAAAGAAACCTGTCTGTTCAATAGAAGCAGTTTTGCACACAAATGTTTATGTCACAGCATTAGGTCGGCAAAATTTGTTGCTATTATTTTCATTTTAGTACTAAAGGAATTCCATTCACCACCTGCTACATACCAGCAGTAAAATGTTGGCCCTGTCTTCACAGAAAGAGAGTTCCCAGTATAACTTTTGAATAGAGGCCCAAGTTTTTTCAGTGCTGAATCAAAACATCTGCTACATATTATCTACTTGGGTTGTTCAATTTTTATATTAATGTTCTGAACCACAGTCATGTGAAAAACTAAGTACACCCCATTGTTTAGTAGTTGGCATCTATAGACTTTGTTAGTTTCTTTCATTTCTGTGGAGAAATCTCATCTCATGATACTTCAGTTTTTATAAAGTTAGCTGTCGTTAGTTTATGCACAGTCGTCTAAAAGTCTTGTCACTGCATTTCAATCTGGTTGAGGTCTGGGCTTTGACTAGGTCATTGCAAATCTTAATATTTAATGTTATTTTTTTTCAGCAATTGTGTTATAAATTTCCTTCTATGTCTTGGATTGCTGTCCGGCTTAGGACTTAGTTAGGTTATGCTTAAGCTATTAGACACTTTGCCTCACATTTGACTGCAGAATAATTTAGTAAACAGCAAAGTTAATCATCTTATTAAATGACCACTACTCCTCTGTGGCTGAAGGATGATCCCAAATCATAAACACTCCACCACCATACCTGACAGTAGTCATTGGGCGATTGTACAGAATTTCTCCATACACATCAAGTGTATTTTGGCCAAACATTTATACTTTGGTCTTATAACCTAACATTTCATGGTTCATTCAGATGCAAGTGTGCAAACGAAAATCATGTTGCCATATTCTTTTGC
Source organism: Xiphophorus hellerii (assembly GCF_003331165.1). Classification (NCBI taxonomy): domain Eukaryota; kingdom Metazoa; phylum Chordata; class Actinopteri; order Cyprinodontiformes; family Poeciliidae; genus Xiphophorus; species Xiphophorus hellerii. The sequence continues at coordinate 12,138,737 of NC_045691.1, read as the reverse complement.
GTAATAGAAAATCCTTTCTTCTGGCAATCCCTCCAAACAAACCATACATGTTCTGTGTTTTTGTAATTTTACCATCTTAAACCTTAATATTTGACTTCATATTTGAGACCTGAAGCATGTCAGATGTTCTTAGGTTTTTTGTTGGGTTTTTTTGCTAATTCTATGAGCTGTGTTTGGTTTGACCTTGGTGTGAATTAGTTCCTTACAACTGTTCGTTTTGCATATATGAATAACCTTTCTCTCTGTAGTATTAAAGACTTCATTTTGTTATATATTCCTAAATGTTCCCATGTTTTCCACATCAATGGGCAACAATTGTCAACAAAATGAAAGGATGAATGGTAAGGAAGTTACAAAAAAAGAAGAGGTGCCAGATGACTGGACAAGTACAGCAGAGGTTGTGAGGCAAAGTTGTTTGATTTGGATAGATCAGGAATATATATGAAAGTATTTTTTGTTCAGTTTCCTCCCACAATTTCTAAACAAATATGGAAAATCCAATCATATAGAAAGACAGATTCAGTTTTGTGTTATTATTTTTAACATAATCTAATAGCATTCTGTTGATTTTGTCATGTTTGCTGAAAGATATTTGTCCAGAGAAGTATTGCATTTCATCATTTCACAGAGTGCTGTATGACAAGCTGGACACAAAGGAAAGAGAAAGGGAATTATTTTAATTGGATAAATAATAACATTAGGTTCAACTGACATACTTGTGATTAAGAATGAAAATAGGAATCCTATTTTCTGAGAATATGAGAAGAGTACACTGAGGAGCTAAATAATAAAAATGAGAGAGAGTAAAGAGGACAGATGGAGGAAAGTTAGAGATTCAAAATGTTTAGAGATTTAGTCTGGAGGAAGTGTGGGCAAACATGAAGAGGATGAAGAGATTACAGAGATGTGTTGAGAGAGAGCTGTGATCTTTTTCAACAGATGGTTTAACACAATCCTAGATGGTTGGGAGATTCAAACAGGGAACAGATATCCAATTTTAGAAGAACAATAGAGGGTTGAGATTGATGAGTGTGGTCTTTGTGGATCTAGAGAAAGTACATACTGCACTATGAAAAAATATTTTCCTCGTTATAGATAAGGTCTGTTTATGAAACAGCAGTTTCAGACACTCAAGTGATGATTGGACTGAGGGATAAAAGTAATCCAAACCATGACCCTATGTGAAAACATTAGTTTTTGTTTGGTTAGCCAAATATTCTGTAGAAATCTTAGATGAGCAAATGTATGGGTACTAGAGACTGTTCCGAAATTAACATCTGTAGAAGAAATATCTAGATCAGGGATCGGTAACAAAGTGCACGATCCATAAAGGCAGATCTATTCAGTCTTATTGTATGCCTTGTGCTTTGAGCGATGTCATGCTTTATTATTTATTTTTACATTATATTTAGAATTTCTAATTTCACTATCTGAACCATTCAAAAGAAGATTTTCTGCAGTTTGTCAGTTTCAATTTATTTATTTTATATTGGCTGTTATAATTCTAATTGCACTGACTGAACAAAGTAAAGTTATATTGTTTTTGCATGTTTGACCAAGCTTGTGAAGCTATTAGTGTATTTTAAATGTGCTCTACTGGGATAAAGTTATCAAATTAATTTGTAATTCAGTACATTTATATGTGTGTTTAAAAAAATAAATGTTTTAAGTTGAATCAGCTGTTTTTCAGTATTGACTATCGGCCAGTACTAAGCCTCAAATATCAGTATTGGTATCAGAAGTGAAGAAAGTGGATCGGTGCATCCATGGTTGGTACAAAGAGAGAAAACAGTGGTACTGCATTAGGAATGAGGTGATCCTATGAAGTGTATGATGAAAATGCAGGACATACACAACGACAGTGAGAAGGTGGTTAGGTATGCTAGGAGTGGTGCATTTGGTTTGAATGGTGATGCAAAAGGGATCAGCTATGTGTAACATTTTGCTTGCATTGGTGATGGGAAGGTAGACTGACGAGGCTGCACAGCTCTGCCTATTCATTGGCTAGAATGTATGGAGACGACATTATCGTCTATGATGAGGGTAGGGATCAAACTGATGAGAGCCTGGAGAGGTGAAAAGATGCTCTGGAGAGAATAGGAATCATTAGAAGCAGCAGCTCTATCCCCTGTACTGTGCTTTGTGCTTCAAGTTTATTCTCAGACCAGAGGACAGATCAGAGGCTTTAATAACGAATTGGCTTCGTCAGATATTATTTGAAACAGTTTGAAGAGGAGGAAGATTAGGATTAGGATGTTTGGTACGTATGGATTTAATTAAAGCAATCTGTGAAAGTCTTTCCAATAAGATGTACTGATAACATCTGATGAGATCACCTGATACATTGATGCATGGACTGAGTTTCACTTTTTGGTTTGCAAGAATAAGCAGTTTAGGGTAGCCACACATTTCTGTGACTATGGTCTCTCCAAAATCACTTTGTTCTTTCTGTTGCCATTTGAAAAAAGATGAGACTGAGAAAAAATGGCTGCTCTCAGTGGCGCTTTCTGATATGGGCGACATGGGCAACTGCCCAGGGCGGCATCTTGTGGGGAGCGGCATGAGCCCAAAACCCTACGCCAAGCAAATAGAGTCATGCAGATGCAGAACCAGTTTTGTACTACTTCATTGTTAATTACAAAAAAGTATGTATATATACAGTATATTTCCACACCTCTTTAAAAAACTGAAAGATCTCTCCTGCTAAGTGGTTGATCCTGAGCTCACGTCCAAATTGATAAATCCTGAAATGGGCTTAAAAATGATCATAAATACTTTTAAACACGTTTGATATATTGGGGAGAATAACTTTAATCGAGATTGTACTTTTTTTTCTTCTCTTTAATTAAACTTTTAGAACAGATGATTCAACAGATAGACCTGTCTGCTTTTTTAAATCAGTAAATAACTAAATGGTTTCCTGAGTGATAATTGAGTTAATTTGGAGCACATGTAACTGGTTTTGAATGAAATCTGTGTTTTCTCTAGATAGTGTCCTCATAGGGCAGCATAATTTGTTAACATGAATAAAGCTTAAAGTTTTGTTCCTTCTCTAAATTCCTTCTCATAATAGTTCATTTTAATTGAATGAACAATGAATGCCAAGTTTTCTGGTACACTTCAGAAATATTTCTTTGTACTTTTAAAAGGTTATCAAAATTCTGTAAAATTAGGACGATCAATTGCATGTGGTCAACACAAATTAATAAATGATTGTCCTTTTGTCTGTGTTGTACTTAGGGTGAAGCTGGTCCTACTGGCGCCCGTGGTCCTGAAGGAGCTCAAGGATCCCGTGGAGAGTCAGGCACTCCTGGATCATCTGGACCCTCTGGTGCTTCTGTAAGTGATTCCATAAACAAAAATTTGAAAATAAAATTATGCAATAAACCATATTATTAATTCAATAAACCCTGACTCCAGTCAGTTCAAAACACATTTAATTATGAAGAGGATTTATTTTAGCATATTTGCTTGTTTTGTCTCTTTTTCCTGCAGGGTAACCCTGGCACTGACGGTATCCCTGGAGCTAAAGGCTCAGCAGTAAGTTGTTTTTTTTTTCTTCTTTTTCTGTCGTTTGTGTCCATTTCTCACTGTTGTTTGGCCAGAGTGCAAATTATGTTTTACACTAGAGTTGCACTAGAGTATGAAATACACATTCTGATACATCTGAATCTATAATACATGTATCTACTGTACATTATAATAGAATCAAAGTCCTTTTACACAACCCTTGTGTAAAATAGAAACTGAACATCACTTACTTTCAGTCATGTTCTGACTGCAACAGTTTAGATCAGTAATGCTTAAACACAGATAAACATAAGTCTTTACAGTCGCTTATTTGGCCTTAACTTACAGATCAGTGATAAAAACAGATAGTAAACAAACGTCTTTTTGATCATTCAGCCAGTCGACTTCACTTCCTTTTCTCTTTCTCTCTGTAGGGTGCTCCAGGTATCGCAGGTGCTCCTGGCTTCCCTGGACCTCGCGGGCCTCCTGGACCTCAGGGAGCAACTGGACCCCTTGGGCCAAAAGGAACATCTGTACATACTTCATGACTCTATATACTTTATTGGAGCTCTGTTATTTAGGAACTACCTGGCTTCTAATTTGGATGACAGTACAGAAATTATGTTCGCTGCTAATTTCTCTTTCAGAATAATTAATCTGGAAAATGTCGTCCCTTCTTATTACTTCTCTTTATCTCCTCTCTGGATTAGGGAGATCCCGGTATCGCCGGATTCAAGGGTGAAGCTGGACCAAAGGGAGAAATTGTGAGTTTTGTTTTCATTTTACTCATTTTGAAAGTAATTTTTTTGTTTGTTTTAAAGCAAATAAGAAATGTTTTGTTCCTTCAGACAAGGCTTTTAATATTTAATATTTTTTCTCACTCCAATTTGATGGTGGTTTTTCTGTACAAATTGAATTTGTTGACAGGGACCAGCTGGACCTCAGGGAGCCCTTGGCCCTCAAGGAGAAGAAGGCAAGAGAGGACCCAGAGGTGAGCCTGGTTCTGCTGGACCTCTTGGACCTCCAGGAGAAAGAGTAAGTATAAAAAATCTAATTAAACGGGTTACTTTGAAGAAAATACAACAAGTTCAAAGTTTAAATTTCTGTTAAATTAATACTTAACCTTTTGTTCATAATGCATGCCATCGTTACATCATGATAATGACATAGTTTCAGTTTTTTTTTAACTGATAAAACAATTTTAAACTTTTCTGAGCTTACTGTTTCTGAACTTAATTTGGGTCCACCTAGGAATCTCGTAAATATATATTTTATTTGTGATAAAACCATTACTCTGATTGTTTGTGTTTTCTTCATAGGGAGCTCCTGGTAACCGTGGTTTCCCTGGTCAGGATGGTCTGGCTGGTCACAAGGTGAGCTATGGTTACAAGGAATATGTAACGAACATGATTCTCAATCTGAAAGCCAACAGTGTGGGGGTGTTGTGGTGGCACAGGGGCAAAGCACAACCCAAATATTGAGGCCTTAGTCCTCGTGGCGGTAGTCACAGGTTCGATTCCCGGCCTGGCGACATTTGCCGCATGTCTTTCCTCTCTCTCGCTGCCCTATGTCGAACTACTTTCAAATAAAGGCCACTAGAGCCAACAAAACCTTTAAAAAAGACAGTGAGAAGACATAAATTACATTTGAAAAGAATAATTTCTATTTGACAGATATCATTTCATCTCAAGCAATATTTAATCTTTACTGTGATCTACCGTTTGTTAACTGGTCTCAATTGATCTCAATTTGCAAAGTTGACAACTCGGAAATGATTTGTTAATTATTGTCTATCAAACAAGAATCAGCAACATTTTTGTCATTTTTTTATTGTTCCCTTCAGAGCATAGATTGAAAATGCTTTATAAGCAAATTAATATTTTACTATTAGTAAAACAAGGTTGATGATTTGTGTAACAAGTCTCTTGACACCTCAGAGTTCACTGATCTCAAATCAGTTTTCACTCCTGAGTTAATAAAGATTAAGGAAAATATTCCTCTCCTGTTTCATTTGGATTTCACTCTGATTTTTACCACCATTTACTGTAATTCTGCTTTGTGGCCACCAGATGGAAGCATAGTCCATAGCCCCACCATGCCTTTATATGACCTACATATGCCATATCACTTAGGCCTATGTCTCATTTAACATTATCTTCTCACAGACAGTTTAATTTAAAATAAAATGAATCTATCACAATTTAAGTTTCTCATCTTCAGTAGATCAATAAGGAACTGCTGAAGAACACTCTTAACAGGAAAACGTATTTCCTTAGAGGTAGAAAGAAAATTGTGCCACCCAACAATTTGGCCCTAACTGAATGATTTTCTTTATTTTCTACAGGGAGCCCCAGGTGAGCGCGGACCCCCTGGGGCCAGCGGTGCCAAGGGAGCCACAGGCGACCCTGGCCGTCCTGGAGAGCCTGGTCTTCCTGGTGCAAGGGTAAATTACGCTTACAGTGTTCTGTCAGTTCACACTTCACAAATCCCCCTGGTTAAATCCTAATTAAGTCTTATTTATAGTTCATCACCTAAACATCTAGTTTACAACATGACCTATTTTTCATTCATTCATCATTTTAAATGAGATAAAGCCTTTAAAGGCTGATGAATGATGTCATGCTCTACATATTGGTTCTACAAATAATTGGCTCTACATAACCAATTATTTCATTTAACAGTATTTGCAACCATGCTCCTGCAGCTTATTTACATTGGTTAAATTATTTTCTTCTCTTTTCACTGACAAATAAAAATATCAGTAAAGCTGCTCTCATTCACATTCACGTAGCACTTCATTCAAATCCTGATCCTGGTACAGTGGAAAACAATTATTTTACATAATTTAAATACATCTGCGCTGTTGTTTTGGTTGTGCTTGTTAAAACAGAACATGTAAATCTGCTGCTGTTCTCACTCCCTTCCTGCAGCAGGCTCCACTGTGGAAACAAGTGAAGCTGGATTAAAGTTTGGCCTGAAAGTCTCTGAAAAAGCCAACATATTCCTAACACTTACAGCTGCAGCAGGAAGTGTGTGCAGCAGAAGAGCAGCCGTATATACAAACTTGAGAGTTAGCTTCACTATCTTAGCATTTAAGTTGATGTCATGTTAGATAAATAACAGCAAATGGTTATTTTGCATTTAGGAGATAAATAAAAAAAAAGGTAACATGTTATAAAATACAATCCATTAAGCAAGTACAATTAAAGTCACAAACTGACTTAATGCAAAGTTTTGGTAAGGATTTCATGTGTTTGTCTTGACTGTCTTTTTCTAAGCTTTTTTTTATTAACTCTTTTGGATTGTAGCTTTCAAATTTAACACTCAATAACTGTAAACCAGGTGGTGCTCTTACAGCAGGTAGACAGGACATATAAATCAAGCTTGTTCCTCAAAGCTTGATCAAAATGAGTAATTTTAATTCTCACTTGCACAGCACGTTTTCTAGCTCCTGCAGTGATTAAACTGCTTCACACTTGCATAAACACACCGTGTTGTAGTTACCTTCCTTTGCTCTCATTCACATGTCATTTTCCTTAATTATTGAACTGCTGCTTCCTGCATAAATTACCAGTCTGAAGTGTAAATGTGTAAATGCTGTTTTCCAGGGATTTGTTTTTTCCTACCAACACTGTTTTGTGTGTGTTTTAATAGAGTCATCTCTTGGTTCATGTGTTTTTGTTTTTTGTTTTTCTCGATCTCTGACAGGGTCTGACTGGTCGTCCTGGTGATGCTGGACCTCAGGGCAAAGTTGGGCCTTCTGTAAGTGCAATTTTTTGTGTAACGGATGTATGAATGCATTTCAAGATTTTTTTTTTTTTTAAATTGTTAGTTCGTTGGAATTATTAGCTATAATATTGACTTAAACAAAACCTTGAAGTGCTTTAAAACTAAGATTTAACAGAAAAGACAATTATCTCATTAATTTTGGATGAACTCTATGTGCTCCTATTTATGACACTATTGTTCCATTTCATTATTTATTACTTTATTTCTCTTTTAGTTAAGAAATAATCACAGAAATCTTCAAATCTTGAAATGCAGTTTAATTTATCTGTACACAATTTTCCAAAACCTTCCTATGACAGTATATTTTCAATTATTTCGATTCTAAACACTCTTTGGACCAACTCAGAACAAATTGTTGGCAGATGTTTTTATATTAAGACATAAAAACACATTTGCTTACAAAATGATTCCTTTTATATGATTCCATTTTGCAACCAAACACAGTAAGGTATGAAACGATGCAAACTGAAATTACAAAAGGCTAAAATGACCAGAAAAAAGAAGAAATCATAACAAATAACAGTTTTTCCCCAATAATAAGCTTCTTTAAAGTTGTAGCAGTCTTCCATAAACTCACATTGTCCAAATTAAATGAGAGGAGGTGAACATTTCCACTTACACACTTTCATGTCATTTAGCCCCATAGGAGCTGCAAACAATTGCAAGGTTTTGTCTCTAATAGAAGGACTATATCATCTGCTAAACAATAAAAGAAAATGTAATGTGTTTATATTTTTTCTAAGCAAAAAAATAATAATCTGTCAGCCCATTCATGTGTGTGGGTGTGTGTGTGTGTGTGTGTTTGTGTTTAATATCTTATATAAAACAGCCAGGAAGGGATTTGTAATTCAATTTTAACTGTACGAAATGTGAACAGCCATTATTCATCTGCTTTAATGTGATTTTTGCCACAACCTTTACATGAAACCTCACTAACAAATCATTCTGACTCCGCTCAGACATTTTCTATCTTCGTTTTGATATTTCCCCTCAACATTGGCTTCATATCACTGCAACCTTAGCTTTTCTGTCACATCTTAAACATTTCAATCTTCATCCGCTGTTTGTGATTTTGATTTGATTTGAATTTGCCAGGGAGCTCCAGGTGAGGACGGACGTCCAGGACCTCCCGGCCCTCAGGGAGCCAGAGGACAGTCTGGTGTCATGGGGTTCCCTGGACCCAAAGGAGCAACTGTACGTATTACAAGCAAAGTTAAATGTGTCCTCTATGTGACAAGATTATTTATCTGGTCATTATATGACCAAATGATAGATGACTTTCTGAAAATCTATTCCTGAAACAAAATCATACAGCAGACTGGATTAGCACCATCTGACTTGCTCTGCTGCACCAACATATGCAACTTCTCCCCTCTATAAATAGGTGCAGGACCGAGATCGGCCGCAGTGGCATATTGACTGACAGATGCTTCTTATTTTTACTGTTAACAGGGTGAATCTGGCAAATCTGGTGAGAAAGGACTGGCCGGAGCTCCTGGTCTGAGAGTAAGTTGATGTTTTCTGTGTTAATTAATATTCAAAAATTTATTTCTGAGGATTTTAAGAAATCATATTGCTAGTACCATATAGTGTCTGCTATAAAGTACCGGTATATGGTAGAATTTCTTTCACAAAGATCAGTATGAAGTATTGATTAATTGTGGAAAGCAACTATTTTTACATTATTTTCAGTTCAAAGCTCAGCATTTTGCATAGCTTCTATTGCAGGGGTGAATTGCATTTATCTGTCATTTTCTATTAAACTCTGACTCGGCTAGAGAATTGTGTTAAAAAAGCTCAGTTATACCTCTGAGATGTCTGTCAGCTAATAGCATCACCTTTGGCTTTGGCTAAACTGATGATATCTATCTTTTCACTCTCTTCAGGGTCTGCCCGGAAAAGATGGAGAAACGGGCGCGGCTGGACCCCCTGGCCCTGCTGTATGTATTTTCATCCCCCCACCCGACTCTGTTCAGCTTCAACACTGATGCTATCTCTTCCTTTTCAAAGTCTACACTTGGAAACATCATTCAGTATCCCAATTTCCCCAGACTAGGTCTACAATAGCTCTGTCTGGAACAAAAAAAGTTCTTGACACTTATGTCTGAGCATTATGGGATGGCAAAAGTGACTCACAGACCATCAGCTAACATTTTTTTCAAGGCATTAATGTATATTTCACCTAAAAGAATATTTCTCAGGAGATTCATGACATCATTGTGACATGTTTTGATATTTTTTCATCATCATAAAAGTCTACATGAATTGCATTAACTGACTGTGTGTTTAGGGCCCTGCTGGGGAGAGAGGAGAGCAAGGACAACCTGGTCCCTCAGGTTTCCAGGTAAGTCTATACTTAATTTATACTTAAATTCATTTATTCAGCTTTTTGAATTATACAGGTTCCATAGTTAATTTCCTGGGTTCAGGAGTTCATTTACCAACCATTTCTTATTCTTTTCTGTGTGCAGGGTCTTCCAGGACCTCCTGGCCCTCCCGGTGAGGGAGGCAAACCGGGAGACCAGGTTTGTAAAATTTTTTTGGGTACAGCTAAAAGGTTACAACTCACCCAGTAACACAGGAAAACAAGCTTTGTATGGAATTTGCAGAAACGTTCTTACATCTTCCTGTATACCAGTGTATACTGGTTTACACTGGTTTCCAGTGTAAACATGCGCGCCATCTAATTAGTGATGCGCATGAATGGATGAACGAGATTACCACTGTCCCTAACTCCCATCCAGCGAAACCACAGCCAAGGAAACGGGCTTGGCAGAATCAGCGGGGAAAGAAAACCCTGCTTGACTCTAGTCTGACATTGTGAAGAGACATGAGAGGTGTAGGACAACTGGGAGGTTCCAGCCGCCGGTGAAATACCACTACTCTTATTGTAGTGGCACTAGGAGAAACACTGGCACTAGTGTTTCTCCTAGTGCCAGGAGAAACACAAGTGACACCACAGAATTTACTCTAAATAATAATGTGTGTCATGGGCCCCCAGATTTACTTACAGAAATAAATAAATCTGTGAACATATTTCTTTTTTTTCTAAAGCTATGTTTAAAAAAAAAAGTTCAAACTGTCTTTTTTCTAAACTCCTGCTGCAGCTAGCTGTACTACATTGCAATGCTGGCTTGTATATAAACAAATAGTGGAGATTTAGTTTTAGCCATCACTTCATCAAGTGTTTTACAAAATATGTTAGAATTTGCATCCATAAAAAATTTACTTTTGCTGCAGCTTAGTATTTCAACGGGAGAGTTTTTCTGCTCTCTCCTGTTGCCTCAAACGTAGGTGGCTGCTGCCCCTTACTTCCCATGCTAATTATAGTGCCAGGAGAAATAGCAGCAGTTTTCAGTCAGAAGCTTAAACACAGTTCATCTGTATCAGACACTGCAGCTGCTCTAACTTTAACCAAGTTCTGCCTAAAAAGTTTTGACGCCATGAGCAAAAAAATAAAATAAAATAGAAATAGCCTATATTTTTTTAAAGTTATCAAGTACCTTCTGTTAACATGAGTCCGAAAGCATTTATATAACAGCAATATATTTCTACACCCAATAGTTGTACTGTTGACATTCAAACATCCTGATCTTCTGCTGTCTACTTGTCTCTCTAGGGCGTCCCAGGAGAAGCTGGAGCTGCTGGTGCCACTGGACCCAGAGTAAGTCCCTTCGATTTCACTTAAACTGGTTGGTCAGGTGGTTACCACAAAGGGTTATAGAGATGTGTCATTTAAAGTTTATGGTCAATTTCTGATATCTGATTTTTGACAACTTTTTACCTGCCGATTATTAGTTTGGCCAATTTCAACGCAAAAAGATATAAGAAAAGCCTTTGGTTGTCATTAGTGATATTACAAGCAGAAGCAATGTCATATCTTTTGTGTGTGAGAGAAAAATCACTGCAAAACAGGAATATTTCAAAGTAAGAACTGCAGGATTTTAAGCTGTCTTTAGCTTATTTATATTAGCCTGGCTAGAGTGGTTAACATCTCTTGGTGAAATAGATCTTTGCTTTAGCTCTCAGATTTCCAAAAGGCTGTAGACATTTTATGATGAGATGAAAAACTCAATATGTAACACAGAACAAACTTGCTAAGAGTCCTGCTCTCTCTCACTTTCCGACAGCCTGAATGAACATGTTTTATTTCCTTTTAAACTGCTTCTTACATGTCTGCTCTTGAGTTCATTTGTAAGCCTCTGCCACTGAAAATAGTTAACTTTGATTGTTTTTCACTCAGTAAGGGCATCCAAACTGAAGAGACTTGCCAGGGGGACATGTCAGCTCATACATAATGTGGCTTCAAATCAATAATGTATTTTAGCTTTTAGTTTTCTTATCCATTTCTGGCCAACAGTTGATTTTTCTGTGTGTTACTGATAGTTTTTAATTGCCACTGTGCCCCTTTTCAGGGAGAGCGTGGTTTTCCAGGAGAGAGAGGAGCTGCTGGACCGCAAGGTTTGCAGGGACCCAGAGGTCTGCCTGGAACTCCTGGAACTGACGGACCCAAGGTGAAGTTCAGAGTTCAGACCAGGATTATTATCCAGTACACAGGTTTCGATCAGTTGCGCCTACACAGCTGGCAAATTAGGTATCTGTCTCACCCCTAACAGCCGACACAGAGCGACCTCAGGAGATGAGTGACTGACTAATTACATTTTCTGTTTTTGTGTTTTATATAATATCACGTTTGGTGATTTCCGAAGAAAGTTATTGGGAGAGTTACCTCACCCCAATCTAGTTCTTAATTGTCTGGTGATTTGTCAGAAGATGACAGTCTAATGGAAGTCTAAATTACCTCTGGGTCATGAAACAGCACCCCCGTTCAGTATTCTTGATGACGAACATTTCATTTCATAAAAGGGAATTAACTTTGTGGTGCCTTAGTGATTCCGAGGCAGCTCTTACCAAATTATAGCTCATGGGTTTGACGTTATTAACAGGGGTTCTAAGGGAAAAACTCTGTTGTGTTTCTAATTGTACCCTGAAATTCAAAAAATAATCCAAATTGAGTTTGACAAAACTTCCCTGCTGCACAATTTTTAACACCTGAAAAAGTTGTTTTACTTGTGCAACGGTTAGAGTTCCAGCAAACGTCCAGACTGGGATTGATGTACTTCTGGACCTTATTAATCTCTCCCTTTTGCTCATATTTTTTCCCCTAGTTTATGTACTGTCCAATACCATCAGCTTTCATTCTGTCTCTGCAATAAAAACAGGAAACCTCAGTTTTTGAGTCGAATCATACGTTTTTGCATCTCTGTCAACTCCTTCTGCAGCAGTAATTTGTCACTAGTCCATTGAGGGTGGAAAGCGCTCACAGCAGTAGCGGCTCTCTATCATTTGGTTTATTATCCGCTCAGATTTTAATCCCAGTTTATAGATTTTTTTTTCCTGTGAGGTCAGACAGGAGCGGATAGAAAGGATGAGGATTAGAGCCAGCATGAATGTGATGATGATGATGGGGGTGGGGTGAACAGACATTCTGTGGGTGGTATTAAAAAAAAGAAAGCATCAGATTTATTGCACAAGCCACACTGCTCTGTACGTCACTCGCTTGGCCTTGAGTAAACAGTAGCTTGAAAGTACCCAAAGGAAAAATTGCTGCAGCGTGAACCCTGCTGTTAGCCGTAATAACATGAGATAGGATCGAGATACGTTGTGCATCTGAAGCCGAGCAGAATAGACTCTGTATAAATCTTACAAGTTCTGACCAGGAGTGGGCCTGATGCACCCACTTAAAAAAAACAACTGCCTTTTCCATATTTTTTTTCTTTTTTTGCCTTTGATCTGCAGAATGGAGTTTGTCCTGACAAGAGCCACCTTTCTTTCTTTTACTAAAAGAGCAATAAGGGGGTACATATAACTCTAACTTTAGTTGTAATTAACTGACTGACTTATAAAGATAAAGTATTACTTCTACTTTGGTGTGATTTGGATCAAATTCTTCTATTTTTCCAATCCTGTGATAGCTTTGGAAACAAAGCACCACATCAGAAATGGGTTTGGTTCTTTGTTGAAGCAGACAGAATTTTTTTTTTTTTTCTCATCCTCAGATGTCATCATTATTTTATTATGTTTTCAACTAACTGAAAAGTTTTAGCAAAAGCAATCGAAAATGTGTCAGAAAACACAAAAGTCTCTTTTTGAATTAGATGTAAGCACCTGGTGCAGAAGCTTTCAAAAAGTTACTTCATGAACTGAAAGCTTGAAGTAAGTTTTTAGTGACTGTCTCAACTCACAGCTGCTCCTAGACTGAGCTGTCTGCTTTAATCCATGATCTGTAACAGGGAGCCATTGGGCCTGCTGGAGGTCCAGGAGCTCAGGGTCCACCAGGTCTGCAGGGTATGCCAGGAGAGAGAGGAGCTGCTGGCATTCCTGGACCCAAAGGAGACAGAGTAAGCTCTGACGGGACCATGTCTTTTAAAAATTAAGGATAGTTGGACATAAAACATGATTGAGTGATTTTTTATCAACCTCCTCTCCCTGCAGGGTGATGTTGGAGAGAAAGGACCTGAAGGTGCTCCCGGCAAAGATGGCGCCAGAGTATGGGATAGTCACTTATTTCATTTTTTATAAATAATGAAACTTCCTAAAAATAATTAAAATGACAAAACAATTTCAATGGCCAATACTTAAATGGCCTTAAAAGTAAGAGTCTTCATTTTTCAGCGATCACAACAAGCTAAATATTGTCTGGATTAATTGTTTTTCCTTCTGATATGTAGGGTCTTACTGGTCCAATTGGTCCTCCTGGTCCTGGTGGTCCAAATGGCGAGAAGGTAAGTAATATTTTTGTCTTTTTGAAAGCGCTTTATTGCTGAAATCATCAGTTAAACTATGAAGCAGCCACTGACTGCATATTAACAAGTTATTTAATGTGTTTTGCTGGTGATGTATATGTGATTCTTGTAGGGTGAATCTGGACCTGCTGGACCATCTGGACCTGCTGGTGTTCGTGGTGCACCTGTGAGTGTTGCAGTTCCAGACAGTTTAAGTTTATAAAAAAAATAAACAGTTTCAGCTATACAGTAAGGTGCATTAACTGTACTGGAGTTAATTATTTAGGATCTTTCATTAGTCGTAAGGTTACAAATCTTCTTTGATAACTGAGAGAACAGGAATGTTCTTTCAATAAATGTTTTTGCCTCATCTTCATCTTTCAGGGAGACAGAGGAGAGACTGGACCTCCTGGGCCTGCTGGGTTTGCTGGACCTCCTGTAAGTTTAATTAAAAACAAGAATATGATTGTCTTATGTTGTCTTCTACTGGGAAATATGACTTAAAAACAAAAAAATAGAAGCAATTAATTGTTAGAGATTTCAATCCCATTATAAATTATAATAATCACTCACATCTAAACTAGCATACAACTTGATTTTATTTATGATAGTAATGTAGACATCTAATGTTTGAAAGTGAGAAAGACGGAGTTTAACTGTGATAGTAGGTCAGTGTAGAGACTCAGATGTTTGTACTATTGTTTTGCTATTGTTTGGTGTACAGAATTACCTGACTGAAATAAGCAAAACCTTAAATGAAAATGACATAAGCAACAGATCCAGCATTAATGGTGCTTTCACAAACATTTGCCATACAATTTGCATTAATTTACCACTTTCTGCCCATTGCCAGTTAAAGTGTCTGTGGAAAATGTTCCGCACATTATCCCAAATCCACTAACTGGTTTGGACAGTTAGTGGATTCGGTAGGTCAATAAATAGAGAAAATCATAAATGTAAATGTCACTTATTTCTGTAAATGGAGTCCATGTTGCCCTATTAGAAAGGATGCTCCTACCTTTGATGTTTTGTTGTTGACTTCAAATTTAGTCAAAGTACCTGATATATTTCAACTTATTTTACTCTGGAAAGCTGAGCATCTTTGCCTTGGTATCTTCTGTATTTTATGTGCTTTTTTTGGATGCAGTGAGTAACTGTCCTAAGATGGTTGTTTTCAGAAGTGTTCCTGAACTCTGCTCTCCATGGGAAGAAATGTTTTTGTTTGTGCTGCAGTGCTGCCTGAGGCCCTATAGATAACAACCACTCAGGATAGATTTTCCATTCGCCACCTTGCCTCTTGTCCCCCTGAGATTTTTGATGTTGTTCGATTCCTTTGATGATGTTGGGAGCTGTAGATGATGTGACTCCATTATAGGTGGACATATCAGACTATTTTCTCATACATACAGTTAAAATTGATATTTAGATATAATGTACTGCCTAATTATATCATTTATGTAAACACCCAGCTTCATCTATAGAATCCAACCCTATTTTTCTAAAACAGAATATATCCTTAATACAGAATAGGAGAAAATACACTTCACTGTCCTCAGATAGGAAAACTTACATACATTTTACCCATAACACATCACAATTACAGACTTCTATTTTGTTTGGTATCGTTTTTAGATTTTGATGCAAGATGAAAAATAATGTGTTCTTATAATGATTCAGGATGTGTGTCGGGTTATCATGATCTTCTGCACACCCCTAAGCACAGACTGATCATAGGTAATTTTACACCCTACTACATTCACTGTTACTGCAACCAGATTGCTATACTAAGCTTAAAACACAATAATACTCTCAACCTGTTAGCAGTTCCTTTCAATGTTTAGCTCTCACACAATCTCACACAATTTCAGATCATCTCAATTCATTTTATTTGAATCTCAAGGTAATTTGTAAACATTCATATATGTACAGTATGTATATATGTATGTAATATGTATACTCTCTACATACATTTTAGACCTAAATTCAGTTCAAACCCATCTAAATTACTCCAGTACAGTCCAGTAACATGTTCAGATCCAACTTCACTCAATGCATTTATAGTATAATTAAATATCATCAGTGTCACTTCATTATTTATTATCAAATGGTAGAAGTTATCTGTCTAAGGAGGCCTGGTCAATTGCATCAAGTCATTGACAATCATTCATCCTTAGCAAGCATGCAGCGACAGTGGAGAGAAATCACTATGTCTTACCAGAAGAAAATATCTGAATAAAGACCAACTGCAAGATGATAACGTGAATTTTTTTTTCCAACTACAATAACTAAAATTAAATGTGGTCAAGTTTATTAGCCTCCAAATTCTTGTTAAAGTAAATTTCTTCAACATGCTTTAAACTTGAAACTGCACACCTCCTTATCATCTTTATAATTGGATTACTGTACTGAAATCAGCTTGGCATCATTTGTCATTCTCTGTGTTAATGAGAGAAGACAAAAAACGTTGCCATTTTGATCACGTAGAAGTGAGAATCCAGGTTTCATTAACTTTCTTTTCTCTATCAAATAGAGACGTTCTCCACATTATAACATGACATCTACCTGACACATCATTTCCTTTTCATTGACACTATCTGAAAACACTCAGATGTGACGCTGCCTTTGCCAGTCTTTTCCTCCAATTTAATTACTCTGTCTTGTTCCTTTAGTGTATAATTATTTGGAAAGATATGAGTTTACAGACTGTCAGAAGCCATAGCTTCTGTCATTTCATTTATTCTTACACTCTAGACAGAAATCCCTTGAATGGTTTTCATAAGCCACATCCTTTCAAATGGATTTCATCAATATATTTGTTAGTGCAACATTTATCTCAAGGCTTTTTCCTCTACAGAATACAACTATGATTAATTATAGATTTTATGTCAGCCTGAATACTCCTGCAAGCTCTGTAAATACTCCCCATTCACAGCTTACATACTGTAACATCACAGCTCATCACCCGAAATACTGAAAACAAACAACCAAAATTTTGTGCCGCTTTTTTTTAAAGCTTGTGTCAATTTTACTCTGGAGCCTGTCACATTTTTAATCAAGTTTTTTATCAAAGAAGTACATCTGCCACTGTCTTTACTGGGCTGTACAAAAAGATTGATGTCGTTTGAAGCATTTCACATTTTGTAAAGTTGCAACCACAAACTTCGGTGCATTTCATTGAGATTTTATGTGCTAGACCAGTGCAAGCTGGTGGTTAATTGTGAAGTGAAGTGGAAAGAAAAGGATTTATTCTCGCTGAGCTCTGTATAGTCTGTCATCCAAAAACGTAAAGACTGTGGCATAACTGCAAACTCTCCAAGACGTAGCTGACAACCTAAGCTGACAGTCCAGGCAAGGAGAGCATTAATCAAAGTGCCGTCAAGATGCTTCTGTTAACGGTGAAGGACCTGCAGAGATCCATTGCTGGGGGAATCTGTCGAGAGGACAACCATTAGTC
Source organism: Xiphophorus hellerii (assembly GCF_003331165.1). Taxonomy (NCBI): domain Eukaryota; kingdom Metazoa; phylum Chordata; class Actinopteri; order Cyprinodontiformes; family Poeciliidae; genus Xiphophorus; species Xiphophorus hellerii. Next base: position 12,121,199 of record NC_045691.1, on the reverse strand, counting down.
ATTCACTCCACAAATCTGGCTTTTATGGAAAAGTGGGAAGCAAAAAGCCATTGTTCAATGTAGATTACAAGGGTTGCCATTAAAAATGCACTACAAGCCATGTAGATGATGAAATAAATATTTGTAAAGAAGTTCTCTGGTGAGGTGACAAAGATTAAAATCCTTCACAACATCTTTCTCCACTGTGAAGCATGGGGATGGCACAATCATGCAGTGTGGAAACTACTCCTAACAGAGACAGCAGGACATTAAATAACTTAAAATTTAGGCAGAGGTTCACCTCCTAGCAGAACAATGACCCTAAAAATCCAGCCTGGCCTAAAACAGCATATGTGAATAGAGTTTATACGAAAGCATATACATGTGCTAGAATGGCCCTGTCAAAGTCAAGAACAATTAGGACTTTAAAAATTGGTCACAGACCCTCCCCATCCAGTCTGGTTGAGCAGGTGCTTTTTGCAAGGAAGAGTAGCCAATAAAATTCAGTCTTTATGTTTTGTAGAGCTGATAGAGACACATGTCAGTGTTCAGTATTGAGTCAGGAGAGCAGAAACCAAAATGCAGAATCAACTGATCACTGGTTTACATCATGCTTATTAAATGCTGAATGTGAGAAAAAGCTTGAGGTATGCACATCCTGTTTTATTCCCAGGGATCCGATGGTCAGCCTGGAACCAAAGGAGAGCAGGGAGAAGCTGGACAGAAGGGAGATGCTGGAGCCCCTGGACCCCAAGGACCATCCGGTGCTCCTGGCCCTGCGGTAAGTTTCATTATCAACCCAGCTGCTAATCTGCAACATTTAACTTTGTTCAGATCTAAATGAATGGGGGTTTAACCATAAAGGCTGCCTGACTGCTGCTATAGGGAAAGCAGAGGCACTTCCTGACATTTATTCTAAGTGACAATGTGAGCACCCAATCAAGCAGAAATGTTCTTTTTTATCTCTTTGTTGAACATTCATATACAGCTAACAGTAATGAATTGTTCTACACCTGCCATAAAACATAAAAATGTTCATGAAGCAAACAAACAAAAAAAAGATCATATTCTGATTTACAGTTCTGCTTTGGTCCTAGGGTCCTACAGGTGTTTCTGGACCTAAAGGTGCTCGTGGTGCCCAGGGTCCTCCAGGTAAGTGTCTTTTTGAAAATATACTATTTTGTTGGCTGCTTCTTGTTAGCCTGTTGCTCTCACTTATATGACATTGCTTAGTGACAACACTGTGGTCTACTCTGTTAGGGTGCCACTGGTTTCCCTGGAGCTGCTGGGCGAGTTGGACCTCCTGGCCCCAACGTAAGTTCACCGCTTTGTTCACTCTACCTCTGCTCATCCACTTTACTCTGTAATGAAAACAGTAGTAATATGAATTACATATAATACAACATTAATCCAATCAAACAGACAAGACAAAAGTGCTGGAAGAAATATTTAGAAAAAAAAATTTTTCATAAATAGAAACTGCTAATAAAATACCAAGTTTTATAAATAAAACATGCCCAAAAAAGGAATGGAAACCTTTAATTGATATTAAATCAGCCTAGCCCTTCTTTTATTTGCTAATCAGCTTTTTCATAACTCTTCTTATCTTTGATTTGACTTCCAGGCAAATTGTGCTGGTCACAATAAACTACTAGTATAAACTTGACTCTGTTGGAGGTATAAATAATTTTGGGTTGAAGTATTACTGCAGGATGTTCTGTGCCATCTTTGATATCTTGTAGACATCTGTTTCCTGCCTCTTAGGTTAAAAGAGATGTAAACTGTGTGCTATCAGCATGGAAATAAAAAATCATACTATGCCTGCATACTCTGTCACAGACATGGCAAGTACAAAGTAAAGATGGGAGGCCTAAAAATAAACCTCTGAAGTAATCCAAAGGTCATCTTCATTAGGGATAACTGACATTTAATAACAACCACACTAAGGTGTCTCTCCTGAAAATAACCTTCACTATTATTTGAAATGATTTAATAAGATCTAGTGATCCAGTGATTAGATAAAATGTACCCTTTTTGTTACCGATGCAATTGTAGATAGTGTATGGTGGGGTTGGATAGTGATAGTTTTTGACATGGTCAATTTGAGATAAGTATCAAATGCTGATCTATAGAATATTAGATTAATTTTCCCAGCCTGATCTATAAGCAGCTGTAGAGCATTTACCTTTCCTGACCCGACACCCACACCCACACACACACACATTGCCAGAACTGTTTTTCTATAGCAGAAGGACTTTCTTTAGGTAATTCCTAACAATAAAATGTGTCTTTGAGCTATTTAGCCTTGTCAAAATGTTGAATATACATACACAGCAACTTTTTATTGTTGCTGTGTATGGACTCTGTAAACAGAAATATTTGTTTGTCAACTTACGCTCAAAATGAGACCTACTTTATATGTTTTATTCAAATGCTTGGTAGGGTAATCCTGGACCTGCAGGTCCTGCTGGCCCTCCTGGTAAAGACGGACCAAAAGGAGTGAGAGGAGACGGTGGACCTCCAGGGCAGACAAGGCGACGCTGGACTACGCGGTCCTGCAGGAGCTCCAGGAGAGAAGGGTGACCCTGGAGAGGACGGTCCTCCTGTGAGTGTGCTGCACCTCCTCCTATAAGCACCCAGGAGACAGGCTTTTACATAATGTGGAAATCTGTGACCTTGTTAGGCTGAAAATAACACTATGGTTTCTGTTGCACCCACCTACTGTTGCATGGAGGTGCAAGTCTAAAGAGAAGAAAATATTTAAATGTATTTGTTTTCTGCATTTTGAGCTACTTTTATGTTTTCCTTTCAAGCCGGACAGCCAATTTTAGCAGTAATGGACATGCTCACCACTAATACACAGAGCTGTCAGTGTCTATCACTGACTCTAATAGCAGACTAAGATGTGATGGCACAAAGCAGCACAATCTGGTGACAGTGTAAGAATGGAACCCCAGCCTTTTACTTCAGAGTTGCACACAAACACACAACACCCATACACACCAGTTACAAATAGATGACAAGTTCTGTCAAGATAATGACAGGTTGTGTCCTGAGGGTGGAGGGAGGGTGGTGGCATCCTGCTCCAACTCTGAGACAGTGCTGTATTGAGTCCATCTCTTCCTATAGATTTCATCCTGTGTATGAAATCCTGAGCCTAGCATCAGCACATCAAAGCTTTGTCTGCCTCATGGTGCGTCTCAGCTGTCACTTACAGTCAGGTGTTCACTGTGAACATGATTTCAGGAGCTGCAAGACATTTTGACAGGGCAGCCTCTGGAGCTGAGGATGACGTAGACCAGAGAGGTGATGGAGAGATTCATTTGCAACTCCGACTGGGAATAAAATATTGCGTCGAGAGTGATGGAAGATATACACCTATCACGCCTTGGAAGTTAAAAATAATGGCTCAAGATGTGTTATGTGAGAGACGTGTACCACAGTAGTGATGAGTTTTCTGTTGTTTTTATTTTCCACTCAGGGTCCACTAGGTCCCTCAGGTCCTCAGGGATTGGCTGGTCAGCGCGGTATTGTTGGTCTACCCGGGCAGAGAGGAGAAAGAGGTTTCCCTGGTTTGCCTGGACCTTCTGTAAGTAACATGAAATCACATGATCAAGCACATAAATTCAAACTTATTTTCTACAAGTCAAATACAGGTGGAGATGAATAAAGTAAAAAAAAAAAAAAAGAAGACAAAAATTTAAACCTGAGCAAGAAAAAGCACGAAACAGGCAAAAAAAAAAAAAACAAGAGCACATTATGTCATCAAACATACTTTGCTTGTCCTTTCTTCTAATTCATATTAAAATATTTCAAACATTTGAGTCAGACCTGTGAGAGAATCAGCTTTACTGGGCTGTTATGAAACTGCTCATGAGGAAGATGTAAAATGTGATGTAGCATATCTTAAATACATAACTTTTTTTTTCTTAGAAAAATGAACAAAACAAATACAACTTTAAAATATAAAAAGGTACACAAACTCATATATTAGCTCTTTGGATGCTAAATGTAACATGTTTACTACCCTTGTATGGATGAAACCACAACTCTGCCCGCATTGTGATTTTAGACATGCACTAATAAAATTTTATGCAAGTTTCTTTTGCTATTTTTCAACAGACACATAAACACCTTCAAAATATCTCAAAACTGCTTTTGCAGCAGCTCCTGCAAGGCTGTGCATGTCTCCACAAACACATTGCCTCTCGAGGCCACAGACACACAGGACAGACAGTCAGAAGGTGAAAGCATCATCAACCCTGCTGTCACGGCTGTTAATAAATATTAATGAATCTGCCATACAAGCGCAATACTGACTGTTTTGGCACTCTGTAAAGTAAATGTAGGGAATCAGCAGATGTGCTCCTGGACTGACAATCTGCTGTGTCCTAATTTGATCAGTCAGAACGCATCTCACGTCAACCAGGGCTTTTCCCCTCATGTTTCTGTCTGATGGAGATTACACCACGACATGTGACTGAAGAGCTTTCCCTGCTTACATCCAACATTTTTTTGATATATGACATGAACCATGTCCCCTACTTACAACATCTCAGCGGGCATGTCCCCACTATCAATTATTCACCAGTGTGCATGAAAGGGATTCAAGTAAATCAAAATAAACCCACCAAGGAACGAGCTTTCGATGACAGATAGGGACTGCAGATTAGACTTCATGTTCTCCGAATACGTAGCTTTTTTGATCAAATAAAATGCAAAGTGTGATTTTTTTGTGGTCAAATACTAATTGTTACTGTTATAAACTGATATAAACCCAACAGCTGAGTGCATTTATATAAATTATCTGGTCTAAATGAAATTAGATGTTGTTTCTCTTTTTCTGAACAGACAAAAAAATAGAAAAAAGCACAATGCTACTAAGAAATATTGTTTTTTTTCATACAATAAAAGATAATAACATGATAAGTAGCTACAAAAAAATCCTGGAGTTAGTAAATAAATTTTGAATATGTATATACTTCAATCTTGCACCGAAAGCAGTGAAATTAGAATCCATGGTGAATGTACAATCACAAGAAAGTGTTGAAGATAAAAATTATCTTGAGTTTGGGAATCACTCTTCTTTTTTGTTTCTTAGCTATGTATTTCAAATTCTTTCATTAAATCTTTAGATTAATTTTTACATTAAAACTTAAATGTATTACCAAAAATAAACCACAGAACCTGAACCTTGTGGAAATTTAAAGAGTTGTATATCTTTCTACATTTTTCAACATGTAACAATGAGTCCTTATTCCTGTCAGGGTGAGCCTGGAAAGCAGGGAGCTGCTGGTGGTCCTGGAGACCGTGGACCACCTGGACCAGTCGGACCGCCTGGGCTCACTGGTCCTGCTGGAGAACCTGGTAGAGAGGTAAAGGAAAATCACCGACACAAAGCATGTGCTTGATTGAATCAGAAATGGAAATTCAAATTTCAGACACATAATTGAGTCGAAGACTTCTGACTTGACTCAGACTCAGAAGTAAAGGCAGGTTGGTAAGCAGGCTCCATATGAGTATATTTCCTTGCAAAAGGGATGAAGTTGAATAGTTGAGTGTTCACATCAGCTCTGGCTTTATAATAATATCCAGACCCTAGAGGTGGGTGGATTGATCCAAAACATCGATAATATCGATACCAAGTCAATATCAGTAGCAGATCAATACTAGTGTGGTAAGATTGATACTTTAGTTTCAGATTCTGTCTTGAAATTTTATTTGGATTTTATGTAATAGTTTCTCAACACTACCTTTAAAAAGATTTTGTTTTGATTTGCTCACAAATTATAATTTTTTTTGCATTTTATTTATTTAGGAAAAATGTGCATAAATTAGTTTTGTTTTTATATTTTTTTTCTGTTTATCATGTTAATATGTTCTTAAAATAAAGTAATTTAAAGGAAATGCTATAAAACACCTGAAGGTCAGAAGTTTGGTGATATATCACACCTAAAAATTAAAAAGTATTAATATTAATATTGATACCAATATAGATGATACTATCCACAGTATTTACTTTGTATTGGATCAATACCAAAATATGCAGTATCACAAACCTCTTTAGACATAATTGCATATTTATATTTCTAATAGATTGATGTCTCATTGGTTTTCAGAGTAATTTAAAGCAGCTCATAACAGCTTTTGAATATTACATTTTCAGAGATTAGAATTGTATTTGCGAAAATGTTTGTGCTGAAATAAGCAAAAGAGAAAACAATACAGGATTTGAATTTCCAACCTACAACAATGCATTCTTAAAGAGAGAGTAGATGGCATGCATTTGAAAAAGCTCATCAAAGACTTTAGAGTTGACCCTCAAACACTTGAGACTTGACTTTGACTTGGGAAAATATTCTTGTAAACGTCTCTGGACTGGATACGCAGCTGTCAATCCACTTCCTGTTTCATGTGAGCCATTGAAATTCTCCACACTTTGCATCACTCATCCATTTGCATTTTGTCCTATTATTGGGTTTGGCTGCAGTGAGGCTCATTATGCAGCTAATATTCATTCAGTAGGACACCTGGTTAGAATTAATTAACACTTCATTTTGTCTGACAGGGCAACCCTGGATCTGATGGACCTCCTGGTAGAGATGGTTCTCCTGGAATTAAGGTACAATTACAAGAGGTCAAATCACCTGTTGTATGACTTTGTTGTATATTTTGATGACAATGATACACACCTGTCATTGCCATCAAAACAAGTCAGAGAAATTCTGACAATTCTGCAGGATGAAATAACTGAGTCATTCATTTTTTGTGGAATCCCACAGATGTCATTATATTTCTACCAGATGAGTCAGAGAAACACTTCAGCTCTGTCATGTTCTTTGGGTCCTTCCTAGGCAAATTTGAGCAGGATCTACTCATTATCCCTCCCAATAATAGTATTCATGCCATAGGGAAGAGTTGTTACTATGTAGGGACATTCATTGTATTAAAATAAAATGTTATTGAGATGGAAGTGTCCAAACAATGTTCAATGAAATGTAAGATGCAAGTTTTGTTTGGAGAGTTTGTTGTTAAAAGAGCAGTGTCAGTGTTGCAACTGTTTACTCCATTTTTATTTAAGACATTTAAAAATCATATATTTTAGCAAATGAATTCATGCTTGGTGTCTCCACAGTCTTTATGTCCACTTTTATTTAACATAATTTCCTCAGAGTGGTGGCTGTAATAAGTCAGAAACATTGACCTAGCTGTTGTGATTTCCAACTTGTACTCTTTCTGCTGCAGGGTGACCGTGGCAACACCGGTCCTGCTGGTGCTCCTGGTGCTCCAGGTGCTCTTGGGGCTCCCGGCCCAGTCGGTCCCACCGGAAAACAGGGAGACAGAGGGGAGTCTGTGAGTAATGACTCATGCACAAGCAAAGTCACATGTTTTCCAAAAGCTATTTTTAAAAAATCTACCAAAGCATAAAAGTTGTTTTATGTTTTAATATTTCTGTGAAGCTCATTTCTGCTAGCTGAACATTAACATATTGTGTTACAAGTACCAAGAAGGTTTTCTGCTTCTTGGTACTTGAAAGAGACCAAGAAGGACTCTCCTTCTTGTGTTTCATCCCTGACAGACCTTATATCTGAGACATAAATTAGCTTTAATTGCTTTTCTAATTTGCATAATATTAATTTAATGCATTTTATAAAGCGTTTGCTTTTTTTAACCGAATTTTATTGCTAGTGTGTTGTAAAATACTCTACAAAAACTTAGTTATTGCTAAACTTCTAGGCAAGTCTGGTGTGTTAACATGTTTATCATTTCATTTTATTAGGGTGCCCAAGGACCAGCTGGACCTCCAGGACCTGCCGGTGCCAGAGGAATGCCTGTATGTATCCTGCACGGATAGCTTGGAACAACTTCCAGTCAAACAGAAATGAATATTCATTGTTTATCTTCTTTCTGTTAACAGCTGTCACCAACACATAAGAGTTCATTAGCATGCTTTAAATTTGTTCTTAGGGACCCCAAGGACCCCGTGGTGATAAGGGTGAAGCTGGAGAGTCTGGTGAGAGAGGACAGAAGGGGCACAGAGGTTTCACTGGCCTGCAGGGTCTCCCTGGACCACCAGTAAGATACCATATCTAATCTAAAGCATTGTTACACTACTCCATTGTTTGTTTCATACTTAAGGCCTTATTTCCTGTGATGTCTCTGCATTAGGGCCAACCTGGAGACCAGGGTGCCACTGGACCTGCTGGGCCTTCTGGACAAAGAGTGAGTACAAACCCAACCAAACATGTTGCAATTAAAGCAGTAAAATGGTTTTAAATTGAAGGGAAACTTCTACTTCTTTTTATCCAGCTGAGTGATTATGTTCATGCTTTAGAATGAATAATGTTATCAAACCGTCCTTCTATAGGGACCACCTGGACCTGTTGGTCCTGCTGGAAAAGACGGGTCAAATGGCTTACCAGGACCCATCGGACCCCCTGGACCTCGTGGTCGCACTGGAGACTCTGGTCCCGCTGTGAGTACTAATAAGAACATCACCCCCCTTTTTTGTTTGTTTTTAGTATGTTTTACTTTCCTAACTAACTTTTACAGAATAAAATATATAGCATCACATGCTTAATTATCTTGGTAAATAGATGTATATATCAACCTCATATCCAAGACAGCGATATGGGCAATGTAAACATAAATAAATAACAGCCTAAAGAGTGAAGCTTTCTCCGTGCAGCTTCATGAGCCTTAATGATGCTATAAATGCTGCTAGCTGCATCAGATCTGTAATTTAGCTCAGTTGAAATTATTGCATACAACTCTTTTCAAAGGTATCACCACCTCTTGAACTTTCATGCTGCAGCCACAAACTTCAAAGTATTTTATTAGGATTTTATGTGATAGTTAAACACAAAGTAGCACATATTGGTGCTACAGTATGGAAATAGGATTTTTACTTTGAATTTTTCTGCAAATAAATGTGTAGTGTGTGATATGAAAAACTTTACATAAAGACGGTTGAGACTGCATACATGGAGAACAGAGTACGATTTACCCAGTTTCGCCTCTGTTCTGCAGCAGGGTCCAGTATGTGTGAACTTTCTTTACACACTCGCACACAGAAATGGCATCACTTCGTTTGGTTTGCCTCATGTGCTGACTTAGGCTTTTCTAGAAGGATTTCCTTTCTCCAACATCTTCTACCAAACACAGGTCACCAAAGAAACACACATTCAAGATCTGTTTCTTTTCTACACCATTCTTTACACACATTCTTTATTTCATCATTTTGCTTTTCTTCCATTCTTTAGCATCTGTTTTTCTGTTATGCTCGTAAGCAATTTCTGTTCAACCCCCTTCATTCTGGAACCACTAAATAAAATCCAGTACTGTGCAGAATTTAAACCTAACAAGAAAGTAGAGTTCATCTGGGTTTATGCTGAGTAAAAATCTTGCTGTCCTCTGAAGGCCTCAGAGGTTTGTTGGAGAACATTTAGTGAACAAACAACCAAAAAAACACAGCAGACAATTCAGGAACACTGAGGAAAAGTTACAGGTGGGAAAACCACAAGATTCAAAACATCTCATAAAGCTCTGTTCAAAATGACCATGGGGAAATATATGGTACTACTGAAAACATTTTCCATTCAGGTTATGTAAAAGTATTTTTGGTGTGTTTTGCTTTTTCGCCAATTCTTAAAAATATTATATATTCAGAAATATTTCACTGGTATTTGACCATATGCATCGGCAATATGAACATATCATGACATGTTATTTTAAATAACCACTGGAATAAAGTAATTTTGGAAAAAATGTATCCTACATTTGAATTATTTGACTATAAAAATTCAGAAAAAGAATGTAACTTAAAAATTATTATGATTAATAATTATTCATCCATCCATCCATCCATCCATCTTCTTCCGCTTATCCGAAGTCGGGTCGCGGGGGTAGCAGCTTCAAAAAGGGTGGGTAATCTGAACTGTCGTTCAGCCCGTAAGCACAAACGACAGTCAGAACCCGTCCCCCCACCCGTAGGCGGAGGGATGCTACCCTCTCGTTCACCGGGGTAAACCCCAACGTACAGGCGCCGAGATGGGGAGCAACAAGTATGCCCACTCCTGCCCGACGCCTCTCACCTTGGGCAACTCCAGAGTGGAAGTATGTCCAGCCCCTCTCAAGGAGACTGGTTCCAGAACCAGAGCCGTGCGTCGAGGTGAGACCGACTATTTCTAGCCGGAACCTCTCGACCTCACGCACTAGCTCCGGCTCCTTCCCCACCAGAGAGGTGACATTCCACGTCCCAAGAGCCAGTTTCTGCAACCGAGGATCGGACCGCCAGGGTCCCCTCCCTCCGCTGCCACCCATCCCACACTGCACCCGACCCCTTTGGCCCCTCCCACGGGTGGTGGGCCCATGGGAGGGGGGTAAAAATTATTTCTAAATTATTTTAGAGTAACTTTTTATGTGCTTTCCCAATTTCTTATTTTCTCTCCATTTTCTTTCTACATGAAGCTAATTATTAAAGTGTTATTAAAAGACCTTTTAACTATTAAAACATCCCATATGAGGAAGAATATTGGAGATTGAAGCAACTAAATATGTTGCCTGCATTGCTCATTCCAAGAGGGAAATCCTAGACAGATAATTGCTCAACCCACAGCGAGAATTGAGAAAAGCCTTTTTGATGTGCTTGTTTTGTATGTACTGTTTGTTTACCCTGGCATTCAGTAGAAGTTATTATTCAGAATTGTAGGCTTGCAAAAACCCTCTTCAGAAAATTGTGTAAAATTGCATGTACATGTCTTGTTCAAGAGACGGAAGAAGAATAAACTAGCAGAGAATGAAAAACACAAGGATACAGGAAATCTACAATTGCCAATGTTAAATAAAATGTGTTCTTACTTTTTAAATTTTCTTTCAGGGTCCTCCTGGAAACCCTGGACCCCCTGGTCCTCCTGGTCCCCCCGGTCCTGGTATTGACATGTCTGCCTTCGCTGGTCTGGGTCAAACAGAAAAGTCTCCCGATCCCCTGAGGTATATGAGGGCAGACCAGGCCGCTGGGAATCTCCGTCAACATGACGCAGAGGTCGATGCCACTCTTAAGTCCCTCAACAACCAGATTGAGAACATCCGCAGCCCAGAGGGATCCAAGAAGAACCCTGCCCGCACCTGCAGAGACCTGAAGCTCTGCCATCCCGACTGGAAGAGCGGTGAGTGACAACACAAGAAATTGGCTGAATTGGGGTGATACAATGAAGCAGACTGGGTCTAGTCTGGGGAAATAAATGTTTTGAAAAATAGGAATTTGACTAAATTCTTGTTTGTTCTGGAAAATATTTGTCTTGTGCTGATTTAGAGTCAGTTTTTACAAGACTATGCAAAAACATGCAAGGCATTCCTAGCTATGCAGAAAAATTGATGTCACCCTGAAGGCTATTGCTTTTTTCTCTGTTTTTGTTTAGGTGAGTACTGGATTGATCCCAATCAAGGCTGCACTGTAGATGCAATCAAAGTTTTCTGCAACATGGAAACTGGGGAGTCTTGTGTGAACCCCAAACCTGCCAAGATCCCTCGCAAGAACTGGTGGTCCAGCAAGAGCAAAGAACGCAAACATGTCTGGTTCGGAGAGACAATGAACGGAGGATTCCATGTAAGATCTGCAACCTGTTTTAGTTTTATTAACTTGTAAAATATTAATATGTACTGTTTACAATATGGCACAAATGAATGTTTTGCATGACAAAAAGTTCAGAATTGATACTTAGAAAGTTCAAACTTAAAGTGAAAATATCTTTCAAACAGAAAGATATGCTGGCTTAGGGTAAAAAAACGATCCAAGCGACAAGTAAAAATATTTTTGTTGCTTTACACATATACATGCTCCACTGCTACAAAACACACATAAGTGTGACTCAAATGTGTTTTCAATGTCCTGACAAGATCCAAATCCAACTCCATTTTATTTGTAAAGCACAATTAATAAAACTATTTGTATTGCACTAAGACAGCTCAAAACAAGACATAGACAATATTAATGAAATGACATTAACTATTAACTATCCTGACTATTCACTCGCACACATTTTCTCAATATAAAAATAAAATGAAAAAGAAAATAGTTCTCAAACATTGAAAACATTGAAAAGTAAGTAAACTTTACTTTCTTACTCAAAGAGCTAACTTGGAAACTTTGTTGCTTTATTTCATAACTCGTCTGACCCCTCTTGAAAAGTGCCAACCAGCAAATTTGGCAAATTTTTCTGGTGTTAGCCGCAACTTTTGGAGAGCCTGGTGTAAAAGCATGTATCATTCTTTCCAGCAGTGGGTGATCTAGTGGGCCCTAAGCACTTACAGACATCAAAGTCTTCACACATGAATGCCTCCCAGCTGCAATCAAAGCAGGAGATGTTCAACCTCCTGTGTCCAGACTATGAAAGAGTTATGTATTTGTGTTGTTTACTTTTTACCAGATAAAAGTACCAAAGTGCTTTACAATGAAATATATACCACACAACATGACAAACATTTCATAAAAAAATACATTGGTTTCAATATGACTTTACGCTTTTCTCCTACAAAATGGATTACATTATTTAGCTATTTCTAGTTTGTGTAAGGCTTAAAGATCAAAGGCAACTTCTTTAAGCGTGTTCATAGTGAATTTTTAAAAAGGTAATGTTCCAAAAAAATTGAATACCTCATTCTGACAAAGGTTCCTAACAAAGGTTCTTCATCCTTCATCCCAGGACACTCACTTTATACAAAACAGCTTGAAATCAAACATGACACACATAATTTAAAGTCACTACAGGACACTGATAGCTAAATAGCATGTTTTTTTCAATATCTAACACAGATGCCAAGATATGAAACAGCAGCTTTTGTTCAGTTACCAGAAATATGTTGTCTAGTTCAGCAAGAATATGGGAATCTTGCTGTTAAATATAAATATTTAACCTGTGACGAATACGATAAATTTTTAGATTTGGAATACATGGAATCAAACATTCAAAGCATTAGCTTATTTAAAAACACTAGATGACTCACCAGGAACATAACCTGATGTGTTATTGTCTGTTCAATGCAGTTCAGTTATGGTGACGACAGCCTGGCACCCAACACCGCCTCCATTCAGATGACTTTCCTGAGGTTGCTGTCAACAGAGGCATCCCAAAATCTCACTTACCACTGTAAGAACAGCGTGGCCTACTTGGATGCTTCAACAAGCAACCTGAAGAAGGCCGTCCTGCTGCAAGGCTCCAACGATGTGGAGATCAGAGCCGAGGGCAACAGCCGCTTCACCTACAGCGTCATGGAAGACGGCTGCACGGTATGCAATCCTGCTAGTACAATATTTGTACTCTCTAGGGGGCAAACCAAATGCTAACATTTTTCTGTATGATTTTTTTCCTTCCTGCAGAGACACACAGGACAGTGGGGTAAGACAATGTTCGAATACAGGTCGCAGAAGACCTCCCGTCTGCCCATTGTGGACATTGCCCCCATGGATATCGGTGGAGCAGACCAGGAGTTTGGAATTGATATTGGGCCAGTTTGCTTCTTGTAAAGAATGAGCAGCTGTAAAGAATGAAGAAGAGGAAGAAAAAGTGGCTGTTTGAAAAAAAATAAAATAGGAAACGAAAGAGGAGCACGCTTTGGTGAAAAGGCGAGGAAGAGAGAAAAAGAAAAATCAAGACACTTTTTTAAAACATGGGACTTCTTTTCTAAATAAAAAAGTGCTTTTCCAAGTTGAACTCGGTAGGATATCTGCACTGAATGGCACCAACAAACTGTCATTTGTGATCCATCCTCAGCATTGCCTTCAGTCATCTCTGCCCCACCCCCACATGGACACCCTCCACTCCCTAAACCTTCCCTTTTTCACTCTGTGAACGGCAACCCCCCCCATATACCCAATATCTATGAACAAAAAGGAGGAAGTATGAGGAGAGAATAGGAGCTTACCAGGGAACAAGAGAGAACAATGTGTTGGTGTTATTTATTTATTGTTTAGGTTAGACTCCCAGGTGTGGTAGGACTGAGTTTGTTGCAAAGTGATAAAAAATATATATATATATATATTTTAAAGAAAAAGAAGCCTCATCCATCAACTTCCTCCTGTTTTATGATCATCCCATTTCTTGTAACAAATCAATAAAGAATTTATTGTTCTTTGAAACCAAAAATTTTTCCGCATACCATAGAATGTCCAGTTGTTCCTGTTTCTCCAACCATAGTGTGTATCAAAATTACTGTGTACTATAATAAAGTCAATGGTGCTATTGTTGTAAAACAGTTTTGTGTTTTTAAACAACCTGATACTCCAATATAGTGACTTGTACATATTAGTTCAGTTCATATATATATATTTATATATATATATATATATATGTAGAGAGTTCCTTAGAGACCATTTTGTTCTGGGATTTTGGATTTCACTGTAATTTATGATCCTTCTTACATGAACAAACATAACTGATGACTGTTTTGTAATCAATTTAGTTAGGGACAAATTTATTTTTATTTTTCAAACATTTGATTTGGCTTTTTAAAACTACCTCACAGGAAAAAAAAAAAAAAAACATATCTAAACTTTTACAATTTAAAAATATCTTGTCAAATCAAGATAGGTATATTTGATTATATAATCTCAGTATGCTGTCCCTTCATCCAGTGTGACCCGCGTCCCCTCCTGCCCCTCACACACCACACACCCTCTGCTTCCATGTACACCCCCACACACACTGAGTGTACTTCACTAATGTTCCAATTTCAACTCCAGCACAGAGGGTTCAAATGTGTGAGGTTGTGTATATTTTTTTATTATTAATAATAGAAGTATTATTAATAATAATAGCATTATTATTATTATTTTATTAATATGATCATGACTTGTTCTTGTTAAGTTTTAATTAATGTAAATTGGAAATAAACGACAAAAACCAAGTAACAGACTGAAGTTGAGTTTTATTGAATTTCCTGTTAAGCCTAACAGTCAAAAATATTCACACCCCAGGAATATTTAGTTAAATGGTAATCATTTAAATTGATAAACATGTTCTTCTAAGTTGAAGTAATAATGTTTTAAATCTGATAGAAAATTTGTGCCAAAAGCTAAACTTTAGGGTGATGGCACTGAGATCTTCTAACCTCAATCCTCTGGAATGTAAAAAAAATACATGATGTAAAAATATTCAAGGCTTTTATTTTGAAATTTTTGTTAAGCTTCATTTCAAAGGGCCAAACTAATACCATGTGTAACAGTGCTTTGGATGAAAAAGTCAAATAAAGCCAAAAAGAGCAATTACATGATGTAAAAATATTCAAGGCTTTTATTTTGAAATTATTATTATGCTCCATTTTAAAGTTCCGAACTAATCCCATGTGTAACAGTGCTTTGGATGAAAAAGTCATATACGGCCAAAAAGAGCAATTACATGACGTAAAAATATTCAAGGCTTTTATTTTGAAATTTTCAGTATGCTTCATTTCAGAGGGCCAAACTATTCCATTGTGTAACAGTGCTTTGGTTAAAAAAGTCACATAAAGCCAAAAAGCGCAATTACCTGATGTAAAAATATTCAAGGCTTTTATTTTGAAATTATTCTTATGCTCCATTTTAAAGTTCCGAACTAATCCCATGTGTAACAGTGCTTTGGATGAAAAAGTCAAATAAAGCCAAAAAGAGCAATTACATGATGTAAAAATATTCAAAGCTTTTATTTTGAAATTTTTGTTAAGCTTCATTTTAAAGTTCCGAACTAATCCCATGTGTAACAGTGCTTTGGATGAAAAAGTCAAATAAAGCCAAAAAGAGCAATTACATGATGTAAAAATATTCAAAGCTTTTATTTTGAAATTTTTGTTAAGCTTCATTTCAAAGGGCCAAACTAATACCATGTGTAACAGTGCTTTGGATGAAAAAGTCAAATAAAGCCAAAAACGGCAATTACCTGATGTAAAAATATTCAAGGCTTTTATTTTGAAATTATTATTATGCTTAATTTTAAATTCCAAACTAATCCCATGTGTAACAGTTCCTGAGTTAAATCAGTTATATACAGCCCATAGCAGCAAATAGTTCTAAAGGCCAGTTCAGTCCTGATCTGTTTCAACTGAGCGGTCCACTATAGATAGAACTACAATGATGCGTATCTGTAGTCCTAATCAGCAGCCAATAGCCTCTTGAGTTCCGTTGCTATGGTAAATAATGGTCTCAGCAGGGTGTGAGCTCTGAGCTGTGAGCTCTCAAACACACAATTGTGTGTTTGAGCAAACACGTTTTACTGAAAAAAAGCATTGGAAACAAATCCTTCCTGTCCGGGAACCGTAATACATATTCGAAAAGCGTTTGGAGCGTATGAGAGGCCTATGTGTCTTCTGCGATAGTCCCGAGATTCATATCTGTACCTCACTCAGAGCATTTACAGTGATGAGAGAAAGAAATGTTGTGCCCAGATCTGAAATTCTATTCAAATACATGGGAGAGAGCCTCAGACAGCCTCAGAAAATCCTGTCGCATGACTTTGCTCTGAAGCACCGTGACAGAAAACCGTACGGTCTAGATAAATTTCGAAAACATTTTACCGGAGCAGACAGGCGTATCAATGTCAGGACCGATTTTGATACAAATCGTGCGATATTTGTGGGCGTGATGGCGATTTCAAAAATGATTTGGGCTGAAAAAGTTGTCTTCATCTCTCACTCTAAGCAGCCAGATACGCACTCTAACTTTAGGAAAAATGAGAAACTTTGGGTCGCTTAGAGGCAAATTGTGGACAAACCGTAACTGGTATCGACGAGCCGTCTTCACTTTCGAAGAGATCACAGACGTATCTACAAAATGACATTTGAATGGCATTTCTAGGTGAATTTGTGACGACACAGAAAATCCTCAAAAATAGGGTATTTCTAGGATTTTTCCCATTGACTTATAATGGGGTTTTTTTCGTAGTTTTTTGCGAATTATGTCGCCACGTTAAGCCCAAATCCCACCAGAAGTAATAGCTGGAATGGCGTGAATTTTCTGCAGGTTTTGATACCTCATTTGTAGGTGTGCACCAAGCGGTATGAGCCACATTAACGGTTACGGAAGAAAAATAAAGATTAAAGAGACGCTTCTCTCCGACAATAGTAATAGGTTCCTGCCATTGCTTTGCATGGCAGGCCCCAATAATGGGAAAAAATACCAAAGTAAACATGAAAAGAGCTGTCGGTAGTTACAAGAACCGTTTTATTGCTTAAACTCAGGAAAGGCTTTTCTTTTCAGTTACAAGAGTTGTAAAACTAATTTTTCAATTCATTAATCAAAAGTCAATCTCAAGTTTTTTGCAGCTTTTCGGATGTTTTCTTCTGTCACTTTTATGTATTCTTTATATCCTTTTAGGTATCCCGATTTTTAATTATTTATTTTTTTATCCTTTTAAAACTGTCCATTCAACTTAAATCAGGCATCTAGAAATAAAACTTATGCTTCTCAGAATCTCTCTACGTGTGTTAGAGGGAGATACGTTTGATAATATTAGATGTTTAATTATGGGGGAATTCCTCCATAGTTAATCAGCTGATAATACTCTGTTACTTTAGTAATTCAAATCAGTTTAGTTAATTTATATAGCATCAATTGACAACAAATGTCTTAAGGCACTTTACCAAAACAAAACTCATTTCAGTTCAATCACACAATTGGTCCTAGTTATCAAACAGTACATTATTCTCAATTATTCAAAGTAGTTTAAAATGTTTCTAATTTAAGTGGGGTTTTTTTGTTTATTTTATGTTTAGTTTCTTTAATTTGTTCCATAACAATTTTATAATCATGCTGATTATGATCAGGGTTATTATAGATTATGAGTAACTAGTATATATATATACCTATCCATCCATCCATCTTTTGTCTATACTCATTTATCTCATTCCATCACAGCATGATGCTGCATCGACCATGTTTCACTGCAGGATGGTTATATACAGTGTTTTTTTGGCACATTTTAAATCTGATATACCTAAATAAATACACTAACGTCAAATGCCTTCAGATGCCACCGATTAATAGCATCATGACGGCCAAAAGCACACTAAGTTAAATAGCCAAGAGCCTGAAGAAACAGCAAATAGATACCACTCAGGTGGATTATGCCATATCTACCCTTCATGAAAGAGTAGTCAAAAAAGTCTCATTTCAATTTGCCTCAAGCTGTGTACACAAAAAAACGTGGAAGAAGTTGGTCCAGATGAGATGAGAGCAAAATTGAATGCTATGTGTGCAAAATTGAACATCACCCCACCTCCCCCACAGCAACACATGGTGATGGAACCATCATGCTATGTGGATGTTTTTCTTGAGCAGGGGAGGGAAGCTGCTTAGAGGTGAGAGGTAGATGAAAAGGGCCAAATACAAGGCTACCCTGAAAGAAAGGTTGTTGAAGGCTGCGAAAAACCTGCGACACATTACGTTACATTTTCAGCAGGAATAACTGCCAGACCAGGGCCAAACTGAGGTGGTTTAGATTTAAGCATATTAATGTAGCAGTTAAAACTTGAACCTACATCTAATTAAAAATTGATTTAATAGAAAAACACACGGCACCCTTTTAAATTTTTGTCAAAAATGCATCATTTTCTTCCATTTCCCAATTAAGCATGCCTTTGTATTTGACTATCACAAAAAGCTCTACAAAGTAAAATAAAATAAAAGCGTGTGACGTCTATTGCAAGGCACTGCAAAAGTTTATTTAGATTTGAATCATTTGTTGTCAGGAAACAATAACATAAAGCAATGATTAAAACAAAACATCAACATCAATAAACGAAATCCCACAGCTAAAGACTATAACAAGTAGACATATTTAGATTTTGAGATTTGGCTTGTCAGAATTATCAGCAAGCAAAAATTGGTCCAAGGTTTACTCAATACAAAATGTGCATTGAAGGATACAGAAATATGCTGCATGAAATTTAGATGAATGATTTGTGACAAACAGTAAACACCCACATTGCTACTCACCCTTTGCTCTCTTGTTATTTAAAGGTCAGAGAGTTGTCCAACCTCATCTCCCTTTTAGCCTTTGGTTTACCAACATGATAACGACTGACTCTAATTTAAAGTGTAGACACAATGCAGCCAGCCTTTCTCTGTGGGTTACAACACATGCACACCACAATTAGCACATCACAGTTCACAGATAGGTTACCTATTCTAAGTTCTGCTTCTGCACCTAAAAAGTACCATTTGTCTGATAAAATCCAGGTACAGTTTTAACAGTCTGATAATGAATTTATACACAATTGTTTACATATCAAGCATAAATCAGTCCATTCAATTCCCTATTAATTCTTTATTTTCACAAAGTAAGAAAAAAATTTTTAAAAAATTATGGAAACAGTTGACCAAAGTAAAGCAGATATAATTTTCAAGATGAACAAGTGATTTATTTTGTTTGACACAAATTTAATAAAACAAATGTATGGCTTCAGTTGCATCCTATTATCTCTGCAACACAAAGAATTTTTATTATTATGTAAGCTACATCTAGTTATGACATTATACATAAGACATGAGCTGGAATGAGATTCTCAGATGTCAAATTCAGAGGGCCGGTTTCCTGCAACTGTTTGATGTGTCTCTTGTTGAGTGTTTGAGGAGGTAACTGGACCATTATATATATTTTTTGTTTAGATTTTTTATGCAAGTAGCATACAGTGAAACCATGTTATCCCATACCATGGTTTCACAGTATGGTATCACAGGCTGCAGCCAGCTGTTTGACCGACATATTGTTACCAAAGGTTGTGGGTAAGGTTCCTTCTGTTTGTCCATCATCCCAATTTATTTTTCCAATTTTGGGAACAAGTAAAAAATGTACTGGGTTTCTTTCAGCCAGGTTTGTGGCATCTGGCAGCAACAGGTGGGGTTGGGGGGAGAACTGTTTCTTCATGCTGAAGAAAACTCATTTGAGTCAAGCACAATTTCTGACATCTCATTCAAAATGTTTTGCTATTTTTCAAACCACCCAAAACCTACAATACTCTGATTTTAAGAAATGCAATGCTCTGGAAACAACCAAACAAAAACGTACATAATGCTACACTTACATGAACTCTATTTTCATTCAATACATTTACTCAGGTGCAATTTGAATGTCAAGACACTTGTTTGGATCATTCTTTTCTTCAATTCATTCATTTTTGGTCAAAATAAATGTGCAAGAACGTCTGATGTTGTGACATTAATGCAGAAGTATAAATTAAGGGTAAATTAACATAAAATGAACATAATTTTGATTATTTCATTCATTATGTCAAACCATATTTTGAACCATTTCTCGACATTTATGACTGCCAATAGAAAGGAGTTTTATTTTAGATCTCTTATTGTAGCAGAGAAGAATTGCATTAATATTTTAATACAACACTAACATATCCCGTTGAGGACACTGGAGTTATTTGTACAATAAGCATGGTTGCAACACCCTCACAAAAATCAATCAAATGTGGCTGTTAATCCAGTGTGGTTTAGCTCAATATGTGGAGAAAGCTGGAGAAGAAATTCATTAATTTACATAGGTCACCTAATATGTTACAATAAAATGAATGACTCTTTTAATAATAAATGAGGTGATTATTTTCTCAGTGTCATTAAAAATGGAGTCAGTTCTGATAGAGTCCATGTGGTAAACCATGGAGAAGAAAAAGCTCCAAAATGAAGAAAGAAAATAAAGCATGAAATTATATTTATACATATTCATATTAGAACAAACCTGGAAACGAATAAATCCAATTTACCAATATTTATTCAAATATTTCAATAATTTATTAAATGCAAAATGATGTAAGTAAATGAAAAACATAATTTGAATGTGAAGTCATATGTTGAAATGTGATCTGACTATTTCAGCAATTATTAAATCAATTTAAGCTTTCTTCGCTTTAGTACACCATAAAATACTTTATACTGTCACTGTGGCTTCTTATGTAGCATGTAAACTCTGGGACCGCTGGCTTTGACTGGTAGAGCTGATGTTCTACAGCCCACAGCCGTAAGATAATTAAAAAAAACTCAGAAATGTCCATGTCATACCTAAAATCCATCTAGTCACGTTCATCAAGACAGTTGTATTTACTTAAATCATTTATGTATTTGTTTTGACTTTAAGTGTTCATTTCATGTTTGAGATCTTTGTTGAATTGTGGCACAATTAGACTCCCGTAGCCCAAAGACAAATCGGAACTAAAGCAAAACCTCTAGATAGCAACTCATTTCACTAACTCAGCTCAAAATTTCTTTGTACCAATTATTACGTCTGTTGAGATTTTTCAAAAACTGTTTCCTGCAGCATAAGGACAAAGGACATCCCACCCAGCTTGTCCAGAGTAAATTTAGATGAGTAGTGTGGTGTTTGTCTAAAACTGAAGTCCTGGTAAGGATTTGTGCAAAATCAGGGTTTTCAAAGTAAGAATGGCCGTGACAGTGCCTAGAAACACCACATATACACACACGTGTATACATGCACACACACTTACAGGTGACTCAAACAGCATGTAAAGGACACACATCTGAATTTGCACACCTGACAAACACACTCCAACTGATTAGTGCCTTTCAAGTGTTCATTAGGGGTCAGCTGGTCAACGTCTCCTAATTAGAACCTAATGAAAGATAAAAGAGCAGAGTACGAGGCATGGAGGGAGAAGAAAAGAGGTGCTACAAAGGGAGACAGAATGTTATTAAGTTCAAAGTCTTTCTCTATATGTAGTCCTGTCTTATCATTACCTGCTGCGCTTTATAACTTTTCCTCTCCTCTATCAGTGCAGATAGTACAAGTTGAAAAATATGTAAAATTTTGTACTAAAACTGAAAAACAAAAACGTCATAAGAAAATAAATGTATAGAATAAGAATTTAACGGAATAATCAAACAGCTGTAAAAGGTTAATTTCCTCCATAGTTGGTAACTTCAGTAACTTCTCTCAGCAGTTTCAGAGTCACGTTCCATAAATTTGGCACCTGAATGTTAAGTTTCAACAGCATTCAGCTCAGAAACCCGTGCTCAGAGTGTCTGTCTCTGTAGGGGTCTTACGTGGGCTGGGTAGACTCTTCAGGTACTCCAAATGCCTCCTGGCCTCAGCCTGGTTCTGCCGGACGTAGTACACAACGTACACAATGACCATGAAGAACCACACAAACATGGTCACTAGCATGGCTACATCCGTGGTCTTCCTCTGCAGGCTGCAGAAGTTCACCCCAGAGTCCAGCAGCTTGACCAGCGGCTGACCTGCGTGCTCACCTGGTGATCCCGGGTCCTCCCACCGGCTCCCCTCACCTACGCCTCGCACAGAGCTCTCGCAGATGATCCCATTCACGGTCTCGGGCTCCAGGTTCAGAGTCTCCATCAGCTCCTGCAGGGTGCAATCACAGTGCCAGGGATTGTGGTAGAGCCGCGTCTTGGCGCGAGTGGACCCAAACTCCTCCCTGCTGGCCTGCCTCAGCTGGTTATGTGAGAGGTCCAGCAGGCGCAGGTCAGGTCCCAGATGCCGCAGGGCCCCGGAGGAGAGAGAGTCGATGCGGTTGTGGGACAGATAGAGATCCCGCAGGTGGACCAGGTGGCTGAAGGTACTCTCTGGGATGTTCCGGATGTAGTTGCGCTCCAGGTGTAAGGAAACCGTCTCTGGTGGGATCCCCTCTGGGATTTCCCGCAGCCCTGCATCCGAGCACAAGACAGTGGCCGTTTCCCAGGCACAGTGGCAGCTGTCCGGGCACTGCGGGGTTGCTTGACCCCACAGGGTCGAGAACAAGAGTGACATGCACAGCCATGAGTAGAGATCCAGCTTTTCACCTGTCCCCCTTCCTCTTCCTCCACTGACGGCGCCACATCTCTTCTCACACAAGCTTGTGCACATCGCCTCACCATATCCCCATGGACACACATCAGTTCCCAATCACTCAGGCTGTTGCTACAGGAGAACCTGACAGGTTGGGAAAAAGGGGAACAGAGTAAAGAAGAAAATCTGGAAACACATTCAATAAAAATGCATGCAGAGGATTATACAGAGGAGGAAAAACTTGCATTACAGAAATGAAATGAGCTTTAGATCCACCCAACACAAAAGTGCCTTTATAGAGCAACACAGCACTGAATCATGCATAAAGCTAATTCTTTACATGACAAACATCTTGCATGGTGGCTAATCCAGTAATAACACCAGATTTCTGGAAAATGCACCAATATATTTAACTACAGTGGCTTCCTCTTTTAATCACAGTCTAAGCAGCTGTAATGATAGCCTAAGTGGCCTAATAAGGTTGCAAACCCCTTTTGCATTTCTGCATTAGAAGGACACAATCATATAATGCAATGATCTCTACTCCACCCTACCTCCTTTCTGTTCTGTCCTTCAAGGCCAGAATAAAAGGTATCATATTATCCTGATCGATACATTTTTGTC
Organism: Xiphophorus hellerii; assembly: GCF_003331165.1. Lineage (NCBI taxonomy): Eukaryota > Metazoa > Chordata > Actinopteri > Cyprinodontiformes > Poeciliidae > Xiphophorus > Xiphophorus hellerii. The sequence continues at coordinate 12,097,818 of NC_045691.1, read as the reverse complement.
TCATTTACCCTTCTATTTATGTCTCTATGATACCAGGGCTGCTTAATCACGCTGCAAGGGTTAAGCGTGCTACGCGCTTTAGAGATGGAGGCTAGAGAGAGAACAATCAATAGCCCAAGCAGTGCCTGTTAGACTATTAAGGACAAGAACATCAATCCTGGATGAATCTCACAGTGTCAATAAGTGACAATAGTGTGAAAAAATCCTCTTGCTGTAGTCTTGGTGTTACCATCTGCTCACCGCTCATGCAACTGGAAGGCAAAATTTAATAAAACAAAGATAATGTGCAAAAAACACTGTGGATTATGGTAAATATTTAATATGAGTTAAACTATTTCCAATCGAACAAGCCTCATATTTGCATGTTGTTTTGTTTCATTTGTTTTTTTAGCCTGTCTATCTCTGTAGACATTTTCCATTGCAGCTTTTTTTGACGATTCAACCCGATGTTTCCAGAGCTGCTTTGTTTTTCTGAGGCAAGTGCATCCTTCCTGAAAATGATGTTTCTATAGGACAGAGCTCACAAGAGACTGCTTCAATTTGATTACAAGAATACCCTCTTAAATGTCAAGCACCCTGTGTTTTCATAATAAAATCAAAACTGTCATGTGTCTCCAGTCTCCACTGGAAATAGGAAGAATATGCTTAAAGGCTGGAACCTCAGACTTTTTAGATTGCCCTAGATCTGTCTGATATGCTCAAATTAAACTGGTAAAAAGCCCAGTATGTCCAGTAATATTAGGTAGAAATTTCAGGCACTTCTCATGATTTTCATTGACATATTGAATTAAGGTATGCAAATTTCCAAGTAGCAAAACAATCACATGATGCATGAAAAATAATGGGGATGAGGAGGGTAGGAAAAAGAAACGAGCAAAATAAAATACATTTAAATTATAAAATAATTGTTTTGAATGTTATGTGTAAATTTTTTAGCATTAATAGGAAGTTAGATGAGTTACAGGCCTTTTTTTGTTATATTTGCAATGAAAGTTTCTTTAGGTTTAAACCTCGTTAATATGGGTGGAAACTGCCATAAATGGTTCTGATCAAAAGATTCCAGTGTTTTCTTTTTGTTGCATGCTTTGTAACTTTTCATGCATAAATTACACATAAAATACACAATTTATAATATAACTAATGTTTTCAGAAACCGTTTCTCTAGACTATAGACTTTTTGTTAAACGAAAGCAAACTACAGCGGCCACTGTACATGTGGAACACATTTTACGCACGCAATACACATTGTTCGGCAAAACTATCTTACCTTTAAAATAGTTTAATATGAAGTTTAACTCCATATGGTGGATGAAAGCGGGGTTGATTTCGAACTCCGTTTGTAGTTTATATTCGCTTTTCACCAAAATCCTCCTTTTCTGCGTGGATCCATGAGTGGAAACGCTGCGCTCTGTTGCCCACAGACGGCTCCATCTCGGACTGTCTCAACGACGGAGGCAGTTTTAGCTGTGAAGATGTGGGGCAAACTCTCCCTCCTCCTCCTCTTCCTTCTCCTCGTTCTCTCTTCCTCTCCCTGAGAATAGGTGTTTGTAAAAGGTAAATCCAAACACGGAGGGTGTGCCATCATCACCCCTCCTTACCAGCGGCATCCATCTCGCTTTTCTGAGAACACGCTACCTCTATGAGCTATTAACGTAATTACCTTTCGCTATAATTAGATTCTTAGAATAAGTCTTCCACAAAAGCTGAGTGAATGGGGACAGGTACACACAGAGATAAGTTAGAAAAAGAATCCAAATAAATAACAGAATCACATTTAATTTAAGCTACACAAAGTAAAGCGGCGGCCACTCCATAAAAGCCTTAGAATAAATTACTTGTTATTGCAGGAACACATACTTGCACTAAAACGTTTTACCAAACCTCATTGGAGAACAATTAATCTGTGGAATGTAATGTAATAATTATTTTTAATAAAATCACTAGCAATAATTGCCACCCCTGCAGTTGCGCTATGTGTAGCCTCCCTTCCCCCCTTTGTCATTAGAACATAACTCACTCTTCTTTTTAAACATTTCACCAGGTGGAAGCATTCACAGAGAGGGGGAGATCTTGACTATTTCTCTTTGTGCAATCTCTATAGATCATTCAGAGTCCTGGGTCTTCTCCTTTGCTCTGCTCTCTTCAGCTCAGCAAATAGGTTTTCCTCAGGATTTATGCCTGTGGACTGTGATGAAAAAAAGGTTGATTATACTAAGTCAACTAGGGAACCATTCTGTGTTGAAGACCTTGTGATGACCTATTTTCACTTTCCTGAAAGAGTTTTGTTTAAAATGTCCTTGTCTTGAAGAGTTGCTATCATGCCATGGACTTTAACAAGAACCGTTGGCAGAGAAACATCCTTACTGCATAACACATCCTCCATCATAGTTAACATGGGATTGAGTGGCTTTTCCACTCTTCTCCTATATACCAGATCCACTTGGAGCTCAAGTTTTAGTCTCATCTGACCAAAGAACACAGTTTTAGTTGAAATCCCTTTTGAGTTTAGCAAAAAAACATATTTTTCCTTTTTTGCGTAATTTCTTAACAACCAATTACCATGTAGACGGTGCCAAACAGTTGTTGTGGACTTTTGATGACCCCAAGATGCTGTTCTCTAACAGGTTTACTCTTAACTTAACATCCTGCCCACTGTGTAGCTTAAGAAGTAGGACATATTTTTAAAAAATGCTTCTAGTACATTTATTTTGAAGGGATCGCTGGGGTAACACAAGCTGCATCATTAGAGATTTTGCTTGAGTCAATTATTTCTTAACAGTTTTTTTCCAGACTCATTTCATGTGCTCAAATTAAGAGTTTGATTTTTAGAGTTTCCATTTTTTGCCATCTTTATTATTTACTCTGGTTATACTTTTAAGACATCTTCACCAGTGGGCCAGTAAATTAAGCCAGAAATATGCTGTATTAATTTATTCGGTTTATTCCTATTTGACCTGAGCTGTCTAAAACTTTCTAACTTAAAGCAGAACTGAAATATAACACTGAAGGTGGATGGCAAGTGAAAGGAAAACTTTTATAACCTGTAAGTGATGGATTGCCTCCAAAAGGATGAGCAACCAATCAATATAAGACTGTCTTGAGTGATTACTTTCATTCCATGATGACAAATTTTGGTCCTGGTGGGATAAGCCTCTCCCAGGCAACTGAGTCAGTTAATTTAAAAGAGGGAGTTTTGTTAATCCTACATACTGACATACAATCTATGAGTTTTTGACCCAAGTTCTATCTAAAACTATCATCAAAACACTAACAGAAGAAATAAACATTTTCGGCAACAAGGCAATTTAAAGTGCTTAAAATTGCCAATATGGTATTACTTTGAATAATAATAATACTGTTAACTATTGTTTTTTTTTTTTACATATTTTTTTCTAATGTGGCAGTCATTTCTCCAGAAATGGTGTTGCTGAAATATTGGTAGTAATATCCACTATGACAAATGTTCCTCTATCAATTAAACAAATGCTCCCAATGTTTGTAACTTTTCAAGGCATAGTAAAACTCAGATAAATAAGTTTGGATGTCGGCATGTGCAGAATTAGGATTTTATTCTAATGTTGAATGCATAGTACACAAATCTCAAATTATTAAAAAGTCAGCAGAAAACATTAGTCCATTGCTTTTTCTTGTTGCACATAATTGTTAAAAGTGAGTACTATTTTAATTCTCTAATGAAATATAGTCATCAGTGATTTATTCCAAAGACTTACTGCTTGACCTTTCCCATCATGATGCAGCCACCACCATGCATCATCATGATTCATGGTGCAAAATAATATAAATCAACTCCAGAAAGATAAATCTGAATACACTAAAATCTACTGGTTATTTTCCCCCTCTTAATAAATAAAACAAGTTCTTTCACTGCTACCAATGCAACATTCACAGCACACGTCACACTGTTAAGGAAAATATTGAAGGCAATCACAGTTGGGCGCACAGCTGTGCAGCCTGATAGAGCCAAAAGAAATAAGCGTTATAAGGAAGATGTGGCTCTTGTAATCATTTCTTGTTTTGTCCTTGTTTACTACTGGAGGTCAAACAGAGAGGAGCCTAATTCGTGGCAGTGTACTGAGAGCCACTGTATATCAAGTTGAAAATTAAGATCGACATGGACAGGCAGGGAGGCAAGTGCACTAATTTACAAACACAAGGAAGCCGGGACACCTGGCAACCTTGAGTTTCACAGACATCATCATGAAATTACCACCCGAATAGCGAAAGCTTGAAACACGTGCAGGTGTACCAAACAGAACAATATGTACTGCAGAGAAATATTATTTAGGGGGTCTACTTTAGTCCAAGAGGTCTGGGGTTTCTTATCTTTTACAGCAGTAAGTATATTGGCCCTTCAACAGTAGAGCCCTCAGGGGGAAAAGGGACTGATCTGACAGTCGGGATGGCTCCTCATACCCCTCATCCTCTCCTCAGCATGTCCCACTTCCATCAGCCTCCTAAAATCTATAGCAATTCCACCCCTGACTAGAATAGTACAGAGTGTTGTGACACCAGTTCCTCCTTCCTTCTGCTTTACATATTAATACTGGTGAAAACTGTGACCTTGATAGGATATTGCCTCTGTTTGACACAGTGAAAGCTGTGGACAAGCTGAGTTTGTATGTTTTCAGACAGAAAACAAAAGGGTACATAATGAGGAAGGAAATAATGGCAGAGATAAAAAAAAAAGTCTATTTTTCTGGGTTCCTGACTGAGAATGAAATCCATGATGACGGGTGAGAAGTATAATTTTGCAGGAGGAAAAACAGAAATGAAAAAAAGAAAAACCTGGAGAAAAAATGGCTGAAGCGGGAACACGAAGTGTCTATCTAGGATGATCTGTCAAGGAGAGCCTCTAAAAGATGTACATGCCTATGAGCAGTCTGCTGCTGACATTGTTGACAGTGTGAAGTCTTCTGGAAAACCCGACTGCAGTGAAGTGAAGCCGTTCAGCATCATCTGTTTGGGCTGGCCGCTGTCCTCAGAGAGGAAAACACTGAATGAACCTTAAAACAAATGTGTAAAAAGGCGTCAGAGATGGGAAAAAAAAACGATACAAACCTGACAGCCAGAGGGAGAAACGCATGTCTTCGTTAAAATGTATATCTATAGAAATAAAATCCTTGTTCAAGTGAGAAGGTCTCTTGAAATAACACGCAATGTTTACAAAGCCTCATCAACAGAGTGATTGTCAATAATGTCGAACTTTAATTGATTCAATGATGTTGTATTTGACCATTATTTTTTCACAAAAGATACATAAATAAATGTAAAGACCACAACAGGCTGGCACAAGTTTGAAGTTGATTTTCTCAACTCCGAAAAGACTTGAATTTATATGTTCTCAGTAATATTTGAGTAAAACTCTTTTAAAGAAGCACACTATCATTAGCAAACTGGGTACAAGTACATCTGGTGACAGGAGTTTTTGGCTTTAGTCAAATGAGCGATTGGTATTTATGAGGTAAAATTGAGCAAGATTTTAAGCAGATGACAGTAAACCAGAAAGAGCTACTAATTCATTATGCTCCATTCATAAAGTAAGAACATGAATCTGGCACTAACATCAAATCCAACATAGCCATATCTAGCTGCAAGCCAGAAAACCAATTGAATTATCTAATTTTGTACTCAATGATCAGGTCAATCACTATCGGTAATGCCACCTAAATGCACTCTGCATGTTTCTGCATTTTATGCATTTAAGAGATAAGAAATTTGTTCACAAATAGATGTGCATGTATTTACTACTGGGAAGAGTTCAGTAAAATTAGGTCAATTAATTCTGACTTAAGGAGGTGTTTCTGTTTAATTGTGCAACTTTGAAATCTCCTTAAGCATATTTTATTCCTTTTTCTTGTGACAACTGAATAGATTCCTCCCGACTTTGTTTCAGTTTCAACTCGACTCACTTTGCGCAATGCACCAGCATCAAGACAGGCCATCAGCATGATACTACCATCACCATGCTTTACAGTTGATGTAGTGTTCTAAGGTCTGAAAACCTCACCTCTAAAATATAATTTATGAAACGCTTCTTTCTTGGTCACCGCAGTTTGCTATGAACAATAAAACTGGTGTGTCTTGAGTTTAGGAGGTTCCTTCTTTTTTCTTGAACATCCAAACCAATTTAATTTCAATTGAGGGGAGCAGTCTGGGTTAAGTGGTTGAAATCTGAAAACAGTTGGGTGCTCCTGGAGAGCAATGATCCCAAAAACACATCAAAACTACTGCAAAGACGAATGGAGAAAAATTGCAGCTTTCAGATGTTCAAGCCTGACTGAGACCGATCCACACGGACGCTGTGATGTGACTTTAGTCAAAGGTTTATCTGCTAAATACTGAAGTGATCATTTATACTTATTTTATGTTAAATACTTTTATATGTCATAATTTTGTAGAAATCAGTTCTTACTTTGGCAAAAAAAGTTTCTTTTCTGTCATTTTCTTTTGTTAATTTTTTTTATTATGACTGATTTGTAAAAATAATTAAAAAAAAAGGTAAAACATCAAATGGGGTGAAAACATTTATTGGGACTGTTTTTTTTAATTCTTTGACCCTTTAACATTAGAAAAAAAGTTCAAATTCATAATGAAAAGTCAGAAATGAATGTAACACTCTTTTCAATGATGTGTGTAAACTCCTTATTATCAGCGTATTTATGCTAAATATTGTGTGTAATTTGATTTAAGGTATGAGTCCAAGAACAGTACGTCAGGCTAATAAGTCCAGGTATTCTGCTGAGGTTCTTCTTTCTTTTTTTTCCACTGTTTGGCCAACTGATACTTTCTTGTGCAGGAGTCGCCTAAAAAATGCTTACGACTAAGGAGTAGCGCAGGTTCACTTGCTGTGTCATTAGAAACTGTAGATGGAAAACTCTTCCCTGCTGACAAAACAAAGTATTAACAATTTCTGCTTTGTAGGTAATGTGGGTAGCAGGCCAAGGATGTAGTGCTGACTGGTTCTGTAGGCAAAAATGATCTGAAAAAATAAATAAACATAAATGCAAAAAGCAGAAAGAGAGCACATCAAGCCATTTAGCTTACCGTGCACAGCAATGAAGCAATAGAGCTCTTGAACATGAATAAGCTTAAGGGCCGTGTGTGTAAGAGTAGAGTGGCAAACAGAAGCTAAAATCAATACACTGTTGGCTGCAACTCAGTTTTTTCCCTTCTTGTCAGATTGATGTTTGTTTCACTGTATCCCCAATTACACTGTTTTGATGAGTACACCTCCGCTGTGTCCTGTTCTGCTCAGACAGGGAAGCTATTGAGGGAAAAAAGTTTCCTTCTGTATCCTCTCAGAGAAAACAGCGATACGTGGCACAAAGTGAAACATTTACCATGTGACTTTAAAAGGCTGTCACACAGGAGACTAGATTAGATGGATACTTTGGATTCGGTCCAGAGCAGCGATGGCCCCAAAAATTGTGTGCATGTGTGTAAGTATGTGCTTCTGAGAGAGAGGAAAATTAAAAAGATGAGATGTAAAAGTGTCTTCCTATCAGAAATGGCAGACTTTACTTTAATTAATTGGATTTCGTTGGATTTTCAGCAAAGTCCACATTTTCTCTAAAGAGTTTAAATTAGGAATTTGGGAAAACTAATCCAGAAGTCTAATGTTAGCCAGCTTTATCCATTCTCAAAAGCAGTTCTGATGAGTTTGGGATCTTCATTTTGTTGGAACTCCCATGTGTCTAAAATTCAACCACGTATTTCAAACTATCAACCGGCAAGCATTAAGGTGGCAGCATTACACTGAGGGAGTATTTTGTTGCAATAATTCCAGGTTCATATTCCTAAGTACATGGTTTAATGTACTTAGGAATATGTACAATAAACATTACGCTCAGAATTCTCCAATTTTACCTCAAATCAGCAGCTTTCTCATTAAAACTCGAATGCAGACTGCGTGTTGACCAGCTGGTTGATGCACCAACGACCTGGATGTACTTCGCCTCTCCCTCAATGGCTGCTGGAGAAAGGATCATTTTGATTCTACCAGAACTGGAAGAAAACAGAAATGAACTCAAAAACTTATGAGCCCAAGTCTTTAAAATGTTGTAAAGATGTTTATGTTATGAAAATCCGACTACTCAACAGAAGTAAAATGTTTGAGCCCCTTCTCATACACACTCATAATCTATACGAGAGGTGCATGTCAATTTCTCATTCATTTTTGCAAGCTCATTAGTTGTTTATTCTCCAAGTCATTTTGTTCTTTGGTCTTAGTATCTAAGATGACCCCAAAAGAATTTTTTTACTTGAAAACTCAAACTATTCTGCACCACTGAACAACACAAAGCAGCTGTAAGCAACATGTCACTTATATTTTTTCCCCTTGCTTTGGCATTTACACAGTAACACCTGCAATGATAGTAAAATAAAATGTCATGTAGAACCAGAGGCATAAGGTCAGCTTCATGAAAGCAGGCAATAAGAGGGGAGTTATAAAAAAGCTTTGGAGTGGAAGAGTATTAATGAGAAACTTTAGGGCACATCCTCTGAGTTTATTAGTGGGAAATTGACTGTGCCAATAACCTTGTCGAGGCACTGGGTGAATCAGGGAACAGCTCCTCCATGGCGTTTGGAAATTTAATTTCTCTGAATTAATCAGGCGTCATTATTGACGCTTTGATCTCGGCGCTGGACGAAGTGGCGTCTGAATCTCTTTGTTGTGCTTTGGTTAATGTCAGCAATACTGGAAATGAAAGGACAGAACCACCGTCCAGGTGTGTATATAAATCAACCCTTGAAGGTAAGGTCGTGGTACTTCACAGTCTTTGAAGATGCAGGAGCTGATCTATCAGATGGCAACATATATTTACTCGACTGAGGTGAAACCAAAGGATTAGAGCAAAGTTAGAAATACTGTTTGTTTATTGATGTTTTTAATCCAGCAGGAAATACGAATACCAACGTGGAAGCCACAGTGGTCTTTATCACATAGAAAAACTACAAGACATCTAGTGACTCATGATGTAACAAAACCATTATAATCTACACCAACACGTTATTCTTTGTTTCTTTATGATGCATTGGCTACTCGATCTGGACATTTAGCTGCTTCCGTTTCGCAGGAGACTGGGCGGCAGCCTGCAGGGTCCTCCTGGCCATCTCCAGGGCTCCTTCCTGGGTCTTGTTGCCGCCAATAAATCCTCCAGCGTGGACAAAGATACATCCCTTAATGCCACTGAGCTCCGACAGCGCCTCATCTCGCACACCGCGCCACTCTTCTGGAAGGGACAGCCTGGGAACAGAAGGGGGAGTTGGTCAAACAGATGGACGCCACATGGTTCACTTCCTGTTTATAATTCATTTTTATTAAACGAGATATCAAAATAGAAGAACAAATATGTAATCTGGAATAAAATGAGAAAAAAATTAAAAACCAAACCAGTGAAAAGATAGCCTTGCTGACAAATGACTTTTCAGTAAAATCTTTAAATAACATTAGACATGAGCTGAATGCAGGCGTCTAAATAAGTGCTGCAGCTTTTGCCGTCCATCAACCTGTGAAGTAATAAAAGACCATTTCTAACAATTTACAGACCATCAGCTACAATGAGAAAAATTATTTATATCTTTGTGTGAAAAACACTCAAAATGGGAGCCAATCTTCCCAGAAGTGGACGTTCAAGTAAAGTTCACTTCAGAGTTGCTGTCCAAAGCCCAGACATAATACAGAAACATCTCAGCCTCTATGGGTGTCAGTTAACACTTTAGAGGTTAAAGTTTATGGTAAGAATGAACAAAAATGGCTTGTCTACAGAAGTTGCCAAAAATATTTCTTTTTTAAAACAATAATAATAAAAACTTTGCTCACAGATTAGATTCTCTAAATTATAGTGAAATAATGTTACTTAAATAAATAAAAAATGAGTAGATGGGCTCACTTTTAATGCCCAGTGCATTTTAGCTCTCATTACAAGCACTTTATATCACAATGAGGGTGCCATTTTTAAAACTTTATATTTTTCCACTCACATTGTAGGAATTTTTCAGTATAGATATTATACAGGTATCTACAGCTCTAGAAGAAATGAAGAAACCACTGCACTGAACCCCATCAAAAACCTCCTGGTTATTCCACCAAATATTGATTTCTCTTCCTGAGTTAAAACATTAGTATTGTTTCTACATTAATGTGAACTTGTTTTCTTTGCATTATTTTTGCATAAAGTATGAAACCACTGCATCTTTTCTGTTGTTTTGACCATTTCTCATTTTCTGCAAATAAAAACTACATTTTTGCTTTGAATTTCAGAGAACATGTTGTCAATAGTTCATAGAATAAAAAAAACAATGTTAATTTTACTCAAACATATACCTATAAAAAGTCAAATCTGAGAAGCTGATCATTTTGCAGTGGTCTCTGTATATTGTATTTGCACATATTGGCAATGGGACAAAAAACAGGGTCTTGAAACACAAATATCAGCAAAATCCACATTTAAAGTAAATTTATCTGGACATATAAAAGAAACAAAAATCATTAAAAAAAAACATACACAACATTAAAAATTAATTCAATACAAAATTTCCCCATCACTTTCCACAACAACTCGCATTGTCCTCCTCTTTTCAAATTCAATGACCAGAAAAACAAGAGATGAGCAGCTGCCATGACGTGAAAGGAACCTTTGCACACAGTAAATCTAGCATCAGCGCCTGCAAATGCAGCAATAATAAAAGTCGGCTTTATTCTTCTCCAGCAATGCGGAAAATCACGAGTCGACAAAGTGGCGGGCGAGCCATACTGTGTCAGGAGTCAACAAGCAATCTTACAAAGTGCGGGAAAAGATTGACTCTGCGGGGTTTTATGAGCTGACCTCCACGAAGCGTCTCTGGATGAGGCGTATAGAAGCTGACAATTCATAAAATGTGGAGCAGCTCATTTACCACCTACTGCATGTAATACACACGTCTGTCAACAGCATAGCCAATCGTTTAAAACGCATTACTAGTTATCTAGAGTATGCGCACATCTGCATGTCGTTTCTACTTTGATGGGGTTATAATCTCCATTATGTTAGTTTCCAGCCCTCCTTCAAGGACTGTTATATTTAGCATATTTTCACTCTGATTTAATTCTGACTCTGCACTTCATTGCTCACCTCTTGCATTTTAACGGTCTCTGAAATAGGCTTTAAATTACTTCAAATGCTTCAAAACCCGGAGAAAAAATGGCCCCAGATCCTAAAAATATTCTCCATCTTCTTGCTTGAATATGGAATGAATTATGGATGTATGCATTTAAACTTGTCAAAAATAAGCTGACACACCTGTCAAACAGTTTAAAGTTGTTGTGAGGAGCTTTTTAAAATGTCTATCTGAAACATTCTGCCATTTTCTAAATATAAGTAACATCTCATAAAATCTGAGAGATAAGCAACCAAGAAAATAATAAATAAGCACCACATAAAAACTGGGATTACTCTCAAGAGAACCCAGTTTCACACCTATTAGGATTGTCACATGACCACCTAAGGTGTAGAGCGTTGCAAAGCTGCTGAATAATCTCCGTTAAGGGATCAACAAATCGATTGCTCCACAGTATGGCTGGAAAACAAGCTCAGAGGAAAGGTCAACAGGGGTGGTAATGAGCGAAGGAGTGGAGGTGGAGGGGGGATAATGACTGCTGTAGCTGCTGCTGTTATGGCAGAGGAGGAAGCTCCTTTTCCCAAGATGACCAGACTAAAACTATGACCTCAATTAGCAAATTACAATCTCATAGGAGAAGACCCCTGCAGGTGAATCTCAGCTGATACAAAGTTATTCTTTAAAAAAAAATGTTATTTCAATTTAGATAACACTGGAGAAAACTGAACGTTATTAGTTTAAAACTGCAATTATTGACATCATGTAGTACTTGACCTGCTAGTTGCCTTTCATCTATAGAAATATAAGCTTTTAGTATTAAAAGATATATCCCTATATATAGTTAAACAAGATAAATAAATTGTTTAATAATTTTGATGTACATTTAAATTATTGCACTACTGACTCAAATGTTGTTTTATGCACATATATGAGCTTGTTATTTGTCCTCTAATGTATTAATTAAAAAGGCAAATGGTTAACACTGCAAACATTTGATTCATGGATGGAGTTTAGCATTAGCATAAATAATAGTTTCACTCTTCTGTGAACTTTATGTTGTTGTGTATTTTTTTATGAATATTCATAACTTTACCATGAATAAAAAGCACCAACTTATGGCATAATAACTTCACTTTTGACCGAAAGAATACTACCTTAATTTCCTTTGTTTTATATCTGAAAGTAAGTTCGAAGACTTGCTTCTACTGCTATTTCAATAATCTTGGGATTGAGAAATTTTGAGACAGAAGGTGCATTTATTTATAGTTACCGGAAAAAAATTCTCTCAAAAATTTTGATTTATTGTGACAATTAATATTAATTAAATCTTTGAAAACCACAAAACTTGCATGGTTACCACAATAAATACAGCAAAATTTCATGATAAAATGTAAACCTAATTGCGACATCTTGGAAAAAGACAGTAGTAAATTATACCAGTCAGCGTTTTGGGTTTTTTTTTTTACTTATTGCTAAAAATGATTGAAAATATGGTAGGAAAAGAGAATACAAAGTACTAAAATTCTGCGGTAACATAAGGTTACAGATGAGAGCAGCTATTTTTCTTGCACAAATAATGGTGTTTATTTGCTTTTCCCCATGATGCTTTCAGGCTATAGTATCATTCAGCACATACAGTAAATATACAGCATATTTCTACAGAAAGAATGCTTTCACTTCCATCTTCCTTCCGCTGGCTCACACTTCCTTAGCAATGTGATGCAGATAAAAATAGACCTCTTTCGCCCCAGGTGCAGTGGCAGGGACACAGGCGATAACAACACCCCTTTTGCAGAGTCGGCACAAGCGCACTGGGAGGAAACAGGCCACCCAGAGAAGAGCCATCTGGAGCTATGTTTTTTATTTTAATCCATCGTATAAGCCATTGTTCTCATGTTGCTCCCCACCAACCAGCATGTTTTCATTAAATTAAATCTTTGAGGTGCTCCGAGACCACAAACAGGTGCCTGTCTTTTAAGTTCAAACACACTGCTACCGGATAGGATTCTGCAGAGGTGTGGAAAAATGTCTAGCAGGAGGATGAAGAGGGGGACGGCAGAAAGTGTGAAAGCTGAGAAAGTGAGATAGTAGATGAAGACGACGAATTGGAGAAGGAGAGAAAATAGGATTAATAGGAAGGAGCAAGACAGATGGAAAAAAAGTGACGAAATGTAAGAGGATAATTATGGGACAGACAGAAAACTCCCAAGAGAAAGGAGGAGCAGAGAAGCTGAAGAAAAAAACCCTAATTGGAAAGCTGGAGAAACAGGAGCTTGTGGAAAGAGGTGAAAAATAAAAGTGTCCAACATGACACCAACTGGTCAGACCAGGAGAACAAAATCAAATTTCTTTTTAACTTCCTGTGTGTGTGAGCACAATTTGGTCAGATGGTCCCCTGCTGCTTTCAAGAAACTCACAATCGGTAATGAGCCCTTTGAATCTGAGACCAGGTCTGACTCCATCAAAGGTGGAGGAGAAATATATTTAAAGAACAGAGCAGTGAAGAGGTTAGAGATGCTATCTAGAGTGACAACATGGACTCAATTCCAGCAATGTCACTGCAACGACAACAAAAAAATAGAAGCCTCGCTGAATAATAGTGCAACAAATGTCACATCTACTGCATTCACAATAACATCTTACTCTGTAATTCACATAATTTAACCTACCAACTTAATATTAGTGTCATTTATGGATATTATTTCAGCAGTGCAAAATACTCACTCTTAACTATTAACAGAAAATGTAACTTTCTGTTAATATAAAGCTTAGACTCATCTGTAATATTCTTATCATAAAGTTGAATAAAAATCCAATTCGTTCAAACTATTATTAAAACTAGTTTAAACAAAAATGTGAAAATGTGTAACAGTCCGATTACTGACATTTCTCCAGCAGTAGCAGCAATAGTTGACTGCAACAACTGCTGCTACTGCTGGAGAAATAACACATCTGTTGAAGGCTGTGCACCACTGTGCAAACAACTTGACAGTTTCCAGATTGGTTAGGTTTTCAGTTGAAGATTCGAGGCTTTTTGTCTCATTAAAAGGTGAAAGTTTTAATTTTAATCATTTATCATGAGTTCTATTTTATCACAAAGAAGAGACATTTTAACAAGCAGCTTCAGAGATTCACAGCATTTCATATAAAATAATGTATTAGATTTCTTCAGAGTTATTTCAACGAGTAACATCAGAAATAAAAAATAAAAACTTTTAGTATTTTATTGTCTACAAGTCATTACCAAGATCTGGACATGAATTGCTAAAAAAAGACAGAGCACACAGTCTCACCAGCTGCATTAATTGGCTCTTTTTCTTCCTCATTTTTCACAATATTATCTGCTGTCATTTTTACTCATTAACTTAATGAATTTGGACCAATCTTATCAACTTTTATTACATTTACCTTTAAACATTTCCAAGCAATAAAGGCAAAAAAAAAACAAAAAAAACTTGAGAATGTCTCACAGGCATCATAGGATTTTTAGCTGAACCAATTAATCTTCGCCAACACAAGCCTCCAAACTAAATGTATAATAAGCAGGATTATGCATAAAATCTTAATTAAATGTCCCCAATCAGCTTCAGAGCACACACTCAGATGTATGGCAGGGCTTGAAATTGTTTTGAGTTTTCACTTACAAATAATCTTGGTGTGAAACCAGAAATCAGCTGCAGGGAGGAGATAGATAAACATTTTATAGAATTAGCTTTAATTAAACTTACATAAATTAACTTTCGGTGGAAGTTTCTTAACTAAAGCTTTTGCAACCAGGTAAAAATGAGCAGCTACGTAGTTACTCACACTGTATCTCAGTCTTAATTTTTCATTTGGACATAATTTACATTAATGTTTAGTAACCAATGAGTTTTCTGCATAAGATACCTGTTGAGAGAGCTTTTTCAAACATGTTTCGGTTATTCTGACTTGGTCAGAAGTGTGCACAAGACATATAAGAACTCTGTATGTAAAAACTATGTAGAAACTTCTGTAGGCTTATTCTGCTGATAAACAGTTGAAACTGAAGCCAAGCAATTCTCCATAGAACATATGCAGATGGTGACGCAGTACTAAAAACATCCTGGCAAAGAAGTGGTACATCTGGACTTTAGTGTAAATGTATTTTAAGAAAAGTGAAACATGCATTTCATGAGCCAAGAGCATCGTTTGCATACTTAAAATTTCCAGAGACAGCAGCACTGACATAGGATAATACACATCAGGAATAATGTAATAATTTATCAGTGAAAACTTAGCTCTTGCTGGAAGGGACAGTAATATATCAATGAACTAACTAAACCATATTAAAGTTTAAATGTGAATGCTACTAAACCAAAATTTTTAAATGGTGTGTTAATTTATTTTAAAAGAAAGTAATTACAATTAAGAGCTTTGCTGTTTTGATATCTACACTAGATATTAAAATATGTGTTGTGTTGTTTTTCTGTTCTCAAATACAGAGATGAAAGCCAAACAGCTAACAGAGTAAGCCACACTGGTTAGTTTTGTTGCTTCACTAGTAACCGGCTGATCCGTCAGCTGATTGATTTTTTTGTTAATTGGTACCGCAGTAGAAAACAGGTTTGCGTCATTCTTAATTTCAAACCTGGGAAGCGCATCTTGACGGGGAGCTCAAACCACCAGAACCTCGTCATTGGGCTATTCATGAAGCTAATATTTAAACAGATATAGTGAGGGAGATTTACTACTTCACTACTGCAGATACAGAAGTTTTACTTTTTTTTAAAGTACTGTCGAACATATGCTTTAGCACAGCTAACATTCGGCATTTTTCTGCATTTCTTTTTTTTTGTCTTATTGAGTTTGCTTATGAACTACAGGACACAAATGTAATTTTCTGGATATACTCACCATTTTAGAAGAGTTTAAAACTTACAATAAACGGGGAGAGTCTGAGTATCTCTGCTATTGGAGCATTGCTGCTGGAAAAATGCAACCGTTTGGGCAAATCGATGTTAATGCAAATAAGTATGTTTGAATAATTCATTTTTCTACTGTAGATTATATCAAAATATTGATTATTTTGACAACATATTTTGTAATGACCATTGCAACTGAACATATTGAGTAGCTCTACTTAGTTGCACACAACATTCTGTTAAACTAAAAGAGACTTTTTGAGGATTGAATGGCATTCACAGTCTGAACAGGATGATGAGATAATGACACAATATGCTAATTTCTATTGCTCAACAGAGCATGAATCCCACACTCATTAATATTAATGAAAACTCTAAAGCGTATAGGTAGTAGCTCTAAGTAAATGCAGCTGTCAAACAGGAAATATGTCGCCTAACTTCATTCAAAGCATTGGGTCTAATTAACAGCAGGGAGTCAAAAAAAAGACATATCTGAGTGAGAGGTGTGTGCATGGAAAAAAAAAAAAAACTCTGGGGGCTTCATCAAAGTGTTGATTGTGTTTACGTCTTCCTGCTCCTCGGAGAGAGCTGTGAGAACAAAACTGCTGTCTTGACTAAGATATTACCTCCTTGCAAAAGAGTAAAAACAAGTTATTCAGTCTTTGTAGGAGGCATGCTCTCCCTGGATAACATGCTCACGCTTCGTGAGCTGTTGTCAAATGGTCCACTAGGCATTAAAGGTAAATCGTATCCCATCGTTCGTCTCTGTCACCAGACCTAAGCTCACTTCTACACATGAAGAAAACTAAGGTTTGACTGTAACCACATTTTATAAAACTGTTCTGTAGGAAGCTTTGTGGGAGCCATAGTCACAAAGATACTTCTCTGAGATGTTCCCTACATTTAAACAGTCCAAAGCTGTGCGCTATACAGCAGATTTGGCCTTTAAATGACATTTAACAACAAAAAGAACAACAGAACTTGGTTCAAGTCTGTGTTGTTGCTACCTGTTCTGGAAGGTGTTAAGCCCTGCAGGGACACACTGGACACGCCACTGGTCGTTCTGGTCCGAGTAAAGGACAAACTTGATGGGAGTTTCTACGTCTAGCTCTTTCTCGAGAGCAAACAAATGCTCCTTCCAGGGACAGCCACCCTGAGAGAACAGCAGCACCTCCCCACTGGGATCAACCTGGAAACAACAAAGAGGGGAAACTTCAATCAGTGAATTTTCTTTTCTTCCCAAGCCACCGTGTCAGACGGTTTGCTGCTGAGAGACGTTTAAGAAGTTGATGCGGAAAAATGTTTGTGGAAAAAAAGAAAAACTCTTGGCAGATGACTAAAATGAACCATCTGTTTTTACAATCTGTCTTTGGCGAGCTTCAACCAGTCAGATCAACAGAGTGGAACCAATTAAAAAAAATCAAACTCTTAACTTAATCAGACAGGGGGGGGAGTAAAAACATCTTCTCCATCAGCATTAAAAATTATAGTTACATATTTGCTCTTCTCTTATTAAAAGTCGCTTCCCAGCCAGGTATAATTGGAGCTCTGCCATCTGGCTTCATGCCACAGATCTTTGGTACTCCACTCAAACAGGCATCTTCAAATTCTGACCAGTGGTTGATCTGGTCATAATTTGTTTAGTTGTCCTGATTGAAACATCAACATTTTATTTGATAAAATGTTTTTCAAGACTTTCAAAAGCCCAAATGGTCTAGATTATTGTAGTACTTCATGCAAGTAAAGGTAAAAAGAAAGTTTTGATGTTCTGCGAGGCTTTATTATGAATCACAGGAACACATGAATGAAGAGCGGCTGAAGAGACGCCATCCAGCAACTACTGAAAAACTGACAGTGAAAACAAAGTCAGTGCTAGACTTTTAAGTTGCTAAGTGCACGCAACAAAGTTAGATAACTTGTTTGCTACATTTAATCACCTAATAAATAAATGTCTTAAAAAACATTTAGATCCACGTGGTTGATTATTGCTGTGCCTGCATGTCAATGTGCAGACTGTGCATCCAACCGAATAAATTTTTATTGATTACTGAATTAATTACTTTTAATTATTGAGATAATATTAAAATTAAATGCATTTAAACAAGTCAGGCTAACAAATATGAAGACTTAAGGATTTTTTTCCACTGCGGGTGAATAGAAGCATATTTCTGTTCAATTTAATGAATATAAGTTGTTTGTAGGTTTCCTGGAAATGTTTCAGCTTTTATCATATCAGTCCAAGTAAAAGGTGCAACAGAAGCAGATTATTTTTCCGTTTGAGTTACATGCATGACTGTGCTGTTTTTATTCATTTTCTGCGTAGTCTCAACAAAATAGACATTGTCAAAGCTCAAGCTATTTATCAGTGAATGTGTACATTTAGTTTTCTTACAGATGGCAATCTATGCATATATTCACACTTTAAACAATATTTAACAGTTTGAATAATTCTTGAAGGATGTAAGCATCTCTTAAAGGCACAGGACATATATAACAAAATGAAAGCATAAACAAAAGCAAATCATTTATACTTTGAAACATACATATTTATTGATCATTGCTCACAACAAATGTGTTTTATGAATTACCCTCACCTTTCAGACATGCTTTGTTCACAACTTTTCTGTTTTGTCAGTGCATTAATAAATAGATATTTATTCTTTTTTACAAAAAGAAGAGAAAAATAAATTAGTGTTCACAGTGTTGTTACCTGATGTCTCTCTTTGAATGCTTGTTCAACCACTGCTCGGGCTGGCAGCCAGGAGGATTTGTAGAAATCCAGACGGTCCAGAAACTCTTCCCCAACCATCTTCAGGGCCTTCCTGAAGCCATCCTTGTGAAAAATTGAAGAGATTAGCTTGTGATTAATTTTGAAGTTTCTTGGAGAACCGCATTAAGAGCACTAAGGAAATGCATTCAAACAAATTACATCTCCACGCATCATCACAACTGTTTTTCCAGTTTGTTTCCTGAAATTGCTTAATATGAAAGTCAAAGGAAAGAGAATAATAATTGCATTATAATTGTTATATATGACGCTATCAGTTGTGCATAATCCTTTTAAAATTAATCTTTATTTTCCTTCATCACAATGTCTTCACCATGCTCCACAAGCTTTAGCATCTTGGTCACCAAAATCTACATTCAATTTTAGCCTCAAGCAGAGCTAAATCAACCTAACAGGTCACAAATAGTGTTAATGTAAAACACCTGAAATGAAATACCTTAACAAATATTGTTCAAAGTAGTCCTTTTGTTGTGCACGTGGATATTTCAATAAGTATTGCAGTTTGCTATAATGAGCAGCTTCAGAAAGAACTAGAGAGTTCTGACAGTCTGATACTGATAATAGTTTGCTTTAATAAGACAAAATCCACAGTGGTAAATGTTTTTAAGATGCCAAAGAAAAGAGCTGCACAGTGTTTGTCATCTAGAGACCTCAATAAAATCTGTATTTCAAGGGTACTGTGGTTGTGTCCTCAGCTGAAGACAGAAGGTATGACATGATTACTAAAAAGTCTGAATTCCTCAGTTCACAGATTTGAACAAGAATGGGCAATTTTTATATAGGTTTGTAGCTGTTAAGTCTGCAGAACCACCTGCTTTAAATAATGAGAGCCTAATGGAAAATTTCCAGATGAAAGGAATCTAACGTGTGTCCAAAGAAAGGTTGGAAATTAAACTCATGCTTTTGCACAAGTATATATTATTTTTTCAACATAATATGTACAAATCAACTCAGTTGATGTATGTAAAAAAAGACGTATGTAAAAAAGATGTATGTAAGGTAAGAGCTCAAAAACACAGCACAAACATTTCCACACACATCTTCACACTGTATGCCATAGAGAGGTCTAATCTGTATGCATCTGAATGAGAAGCCTGAAGAAGCAGAGGGTTTTTGCGGTCATGCATCGAGGAGATGAAAATCCAATACGCTTTGTTCAATTATAACACACAGTCACTGCTAAGAGCTCACAGGTTAGTCTACCATAAATCTGTTTCAGTTTTTCAGTGACGCCCCGAGACGGCTTGCCAGAAGGATCAGTTAGTGTGGAAATTGGAGGAAAGTACCCAGACAAAAAAATTATAATTGTGTGAGCTGAATTGTGAAAAAACAAATAGGCCAACTGGGTAATTCTCACGAACATGGTCCAACTCGTAGCAAAAATTAAAAAACATTATATACACACAAAAACACTCACTCTTTATAAAATGGATACTAATTTTACTTTTTACTGTAAAATTATAATCTATATGCACATTTTCTAGGTATTTTTAAACATTTTATTCTAACTTTGAGCAAATAAATTCATTACCGTAACACAATTTCCATGAAGAAATTAGAAACCACAAAACCTTTTTTTTCACATTTTTTGAACACCAAGGACTTCAGTGTGCACAAAGAGACAGATATAAACAAAAATAGGCATTTTTAGCTAAATGTTTTATTTTACTGCAAAAAATAATGTCATTACCGTAACAGTTATGCAAATTTCAAAGTTAATTTTGATTGTGATTTTGTATCAAATCATTACATTGAAAAAACAATATAACCATAGTATAAAGGGTCTGGCACATTTCATCAAGGGGTTAAAATATAAAAGTAATTCATATAACTAATCTAAATAAATCCTCATAAAGTTAACATAGCGGTAATGAAAAAACACATGTCGGTAATGAATAGCAATGTTTCGGTAGTGAACCCTTCATAACTATATTAATATTGAACTACACAAACAATAAAATACCCTAGTAAAACATACATTTGCAAATTTGATTTAAGTTTATTAAGTCGACATTCACAAACTGAACAGAAAAATAGTCCCATATTTGCGTCACAATACTTACAGTAACAGCTATAAGGACTAGGAAGTGAATCGGAAGTGTCTTGCTGATGAACAGGTAGGCAGTGGTTCAGAAATAGTACAAACTGAAGTAATATTTATTTAAAATAAATGGGCAACATTACAATAGTGCTATAGTGCACTGCTTAAAATTGTTCATATTTGTGAATTTGCTTGAAGCAAAACAAATTCACAAAAAACAATGGGAAACAATGAGTTTGATTTAGGGTAAATGCAAAAGCAAACAAGGCACAGGGAGATGATAGGTCATCAGAAGAGAGGCACAGAGAGAAAAAAGATATCGAACTATATTCAAAATAACAGGAGACACAACTGGGAAATGACTGAATTCATGTATTTTTTCAACTTTGTGCTAGCAAATGTCTAGTGATACAACACTGTGTGAAAAAGAAGAATACAAAACCCCACTCAGATAAACAGGAAACAATGCTAGTACACAAGAAATCACATATTTCATAAGTTTTTTAAAAAAAATCCTTCTCATTAACACTGGTAAATGACAATGTAAGAGGGCCATTGTAGATAGGAAAAAAGAGTAAATTTCTGCCAAAAAATGTAATTTTATTTTTAAATGTCAGAATCTTTCTGAGTTTTGAGTTCAAGAAGTCAAACAATTTACTACAAAAACTCATGAAATTTTGAGATTAAAATCAGAAATATTTGAGAAACAAGTGTGGAACTTTTTGTTCCACATCCAAAAGTTACAAATTTACTTATATATTCTACAAAATTTGAGATTTTTTGGTGGAAAATGCCAATGTAGCTAATAATTCATTGGACTTTCTTTTTGTACTTGGCCCAGATTTCTGACACCACACAGAAGTGTCTTGCGGATGAAGAGGTAGGCAGTGGTTCAGGAATAATTTCTTTGATGTCATCCAAATAATACCACACCTTCTCACCAGCAAATCTTATTGATGGGATGTAGAAGCGGTTGTCTCCCGCACAGCTCATTGTATCAACCTCATACTGACCACTGGCAATCTGGATTAATGAAGCAAAAAAACATTTATCAACTGCGTTTTTCAAAGACGATTTGATTATTACATGATCATTACCTCCACATTACATGTTGACAATCTGAATCCAATACTTGCACACCTGACTTCCCATTCTCCACTCAGTCTTAAACCTACCTGTGTTACTGTGCAAGTATAGAGGTCTCCGTCATAGTCCACAAGGACCCATGTTGCTACTTTGATGGTCTCTTCAGATTCCCTTTGAGTGAAAACAAACTCCTTTGGGGAGAAGCAGTCACAAGAGTGACTACAGAAGTACGAGACATCTCGAAATCTAATATTTCCTGGGTCAGTAGCAACAACCTGTGGAGACATTATGTTTAGTTTTATCTGCAAAAACATGAAAAGGTCAGGTCTGTATTACATTTTTTGTAATTTTTCACACCCTAACTCTTGATTCCGCCCTCTTCTGTTCACTTCCTTTTGCGCTTCATATTAGCTGATGTCAATTACCATAAATTAGCATAAAAATTTAGCCTAAAAAAAATGTAAAGTCTAATAAACTATAACAAACAACAGTACAGTGTAAATAACCTGTACATTCATCTATTTATTATTGAAAAATGACACTGTTCATCACCGTAACCTTATTTCTCATTACCGTAACAGGCCTCAGATTACGCGGTAATGAAAGTTACGCATTACGGTAATGAACGACATCCACATGAGCTGGCTTAAAATTCTAGCATGTCGTGATGACTCAGTTAAACTTTTCTCACAAACAGTGTGAACTCCCTAACTTCTTCTGTACAAAACAGTATCTTATTAATAACTTTTTAGGAACATGAGGTATTATACATTACGGTAATGATCACCTATAGTGTAAAAATAGGCATATGGAAGGAGAAACCTAACAGTTATCATGATCAAAAGATGTCAAACAATCTTACCTTGTAGCCATCTTTTGTCTTCTCTTCTTTGTGGTGCATCATGGGTCAGAATAACTTTATTTAAAAAAATGCTGTGAATATTACAGGACTTTGAACACGGTGTAACGGTAATGAGAGTTGCACCTCTGGACACTCACTTTTATTAAAATATTCTGAATTACTTAACAGAAAATTATTATATATTATCATATTTTATTAATTTATGTATATTTAAACAAATTTATGATATTTTTTATAAATCTGCTTGATTATTTATCATGTTAAAATTGAGGCGAAAGCATTTTTTCCCCCTTAGGACGCATTACGGTAATGAATTTGTGACTCCAAAAACAGTTAAAAAACATTAAAAGACTTATTTTAGTAACTAACAATGATCTGTGCCAAATATTAGAAATAATGATTGTCCAAATAAAAGTGTATTATTTTGAGTTTTTTATGAGTATGCCCCTAAAATCTTCTAAGACATTCAATAGGTTGGGTTCGTGAGAATCACCCAACTGGTCCCCTAAGAGCCCTTACAATGGAAAAAGCCATTGGTATAGTCAACATATTTGCAAGGCTGGGCAACACATATCTCATGAGGGCTTTCTGAAAACAGGTGCTGATTCCCTGAAGACATTCCCATCCTGCACTAATGAGACAGAAAAGTGACACTGGGTCGTTGCTGAGTCTGTTTCTGTTCGGCTTTAAATTGAACCTCTGGACACTAATTGCTTTGCACCCATTTTGTTAGTCACAACACTTTTAACCCATTTAAGTTTTTTTGTGTCAAGACAGCTTGTTCATTATGCATGTCATTATAATTAAGAGGGATTTTTTTTATACAGGAGTGCAACGCTTTATGTCTAATATCAAAGCCAAACAAAAGGTGGCTGTAGGTAATTGAAAATGTATGAAGGTAAGAGGTTATTCATCATTCATAATGGAAGTTCAGGCCATTTTGTTTTTACGCTAAAGCATAACAAGATGAATATCACTTAATATCAATTATTATTCCTCTAAAATATCTAAAAACAAATCAAACCTCATCAATATTACATGTTACATTGGAAAAACCCTTCATGCTTTAAATGCCCTACATGTAAAACATATAACTTTCATTTACCATGCATGGAACTATAAATATGTAAATTGCTTCATTAAAATAGCACTCTGTCAGTCAGAGATACAGTGGCTGATACACTGATGATAATGTCATTATATATTTATTTTTTCAGATACACATATGCCGACTACTGGTTTTCAGCTTTGCAGTTCACTACTCTGCAGAGGATTGTAATAATTAGGGTTTCAAAGTGGCTGATATTTTCCCATGGGTAACACTCAAGATTTAAAGTGCTTTTTAAACTCTATGATAAAATAACAAACATAGCATAGATGACATTTATACAGTACTTGTAAGAATATGTATTGTTTATTGAACAATTGTTTTTCTGTACCTTTAACTTAAGGTACAGAACTTAAAAAGATATTGATTTACATTTAAACCAGCCTAAAACCTAAAGGGGGTTGTTTTTGGTGTCTGTGTATACTAGATTTATTTTTTCCTGCACAAAAACAGTTTTTATTTGCTGGAAAATATTTTCATCCTTCCAGTTTCATCTTCTCCTATATCAAGCTTTGCTGCTCTTTTCTGCTTCTCTGCCTTACAATGACAAAGCACTATTACTGTACAGAGCAATTTGAAGAAAGTTACTTTGGCTTGAGAAAACTGGCATGATCTATGAAAGGACTGAGTACAGGGTGCCTAGACATTGTTCCAGGCCAAAATTCAATACTTTTTTCAAAACTCTTCACTCTTCTTTTTTAGGCAGTTCTAACAAATGTTAAAATACAGTCATAGTTTACTGATAACTATACAGAATCAAACTATTCTGGGACAGCCCTTATTTAATTATTGACTAACTTAAAATATTAATGAAAACCATCAACAATTCTAAATAAAAGATCGCAGATCGATAAAAGGTAGAGTAACCCTGTGATATTTCCATGCCTCTCCACGTGTGACTAAATCACACATGCACGGTCACATGTGCTCACCTCAGTGTCCTGACTCTTGCTGTTCCAGCGAGGATTCAGATGTGCGACACGTGCACTCAGCGTGGAGGAGACGGCATAACGAACTTCCCCGTCACACTGTGAGATACCGTTGTCTACAGCATCCACCTCCTCCACAAAGTTCTCATACAACTGTGAGCGAGAGAAGAGACACGTGACACATTGAGAATCAGTAAGGAGAATCTACCATTTCTTTTTTAACATAAAGTCTGTTTAGTCTTATAAAGTCTCTGAAGAAACAAAAGGACTTGCATGGGAAAATAACTTACTGAATACATAAGAGATTAAAAAGAAGAAAGTAAACTGTATGCACGGATTAGAAGAGACAAACAGAAGCTGATTTGGGGCAGAAAACCCTCAGTGCATCAGAAGGTCAATCACCAAAGAGCTGACATTTTGCAAGAGACTTGAAAGGAAAACAAAGCACTTGTTTGTCTAAAACAGCTGAGAACAAGACATGAAACACTAAAATAAATAAAGCCTGAGATACGTCTAAAAGGATTACCTATGGCTTTAAACACAGCAATACATCAAACAAACCAAGACGATATGAGGTAATAGCACTAAAATTAAAGTTGACCTAAGGTTTGGCATCCTGAGACTCTAAACTCTGACAGCTGAGTGTTTCTATTCGGCAAGAGTTCAGAAACAATAAATCATTTGAATTATCACTCCTTACTGACAATAATCAAGAGCAAACACATGGCTGCAAATTACACAGTAACTAAAAGGAACATTTTGCAATTGCTACAGTGGCATAGATTTTTTTTAGTTTTATAGTTTGCAGTTAACATTGAATGCTTTTTACTGTAATATGAGCAAATGTCTCTCCCATTTAAGAAGCTTTTTGTCGTCACAGCTTTCAATTTTATGATAAAAACACACTGTTCAGTGAAAACAGATCTGATTCCAACAGCTGACTGTTAGTATAGTAAATATAGCACAATCAGTGGCAATCCATGGGCGACCATAAATCTGTCATCTTTCTTTTCTCACCTTGTCAAAAAGCACGTTCAGCTGCCTGTCATCGTCCTTCATCTGCGTCAGCTGGGCCAGCAGTCGGCGGCCAAAGTGCAGATAGACCAAACCGGCAGAGCTGAGCTTGGTCACCCACGGCTTCTCAGGACACAGACTGTGGAAGTTCTCCGCGAAAGTCCTGAAAGGAGAACAAGATAACCTCTCAGATCACCGCAGCAGAAACAAAGGTTTCCATTTATGACCATGTTTAACAAAGTTGAACTATTTCACTTTTTTAACCATTATTAGTAGAGATGAGGTGGGACTAGTGACAAGCTGGTTGGAAATGAACAAACACACCAAACCTGAGTGCTACCAAGTCATGCTCACAACAACACTCTTTGGTGTGGATGTTGTTACTGACTGGAAGAAGACTGAAAGCTAACTGTTCTCAGTATGAGCAGGCTGGAGGCACAGAAATGTGAGCAGCTATTAAGACTATGGTACATTTTTCTTTTCTGACATGTCAAAAATTGTAAAAAAAAAAAAAAAAAGACTTTCAACAGAGAACCGTACGGTTGAACAGAGTGAGATTGAAAAGATGCTCTGTCTTTTTCCTTTACAGATGTCAATCTTTGGATTTGAAAATACTGCAATCTTTAGGAGTCAATATTAGGATTTACACAATATGCACACAGAGACTGTTTTTTTTTTTTTGTAATGCTAGCCATGCTAACTGTTAAATAAGATGGTATTTAAGTTTTTGTTTTAGGTTATTAGCAAAGAACTGCTTTATGGCTAAAGTCCTCTAACACAGCTATATTTGCTGCTAATAAGAAAGCAATGTCTGATCAGTGCTCACTGTCCTTGTGACTTTTTGTGTCTGAAAGTCACAAAAATATTTACAGTATGTGCTTTACTTATAACTTCTTATATCACAGATTTCAAAGATAAATCATAATTACAAGGTTTCTTTTTTCTTCCTTTCAAACAAAAGCTGGAAATCAGCCAAAAAAATACTGACATTTGAATTTATAACTTTTAAGAAAGAAATTATAATAGGAGGTATACAGTTAGGTCTTAAATCATTCATACCTCAGAACGAGGAAATGTAAATGATCTTCCAAGAGTAGAGGACTAAAAATTAAGCTAAATGTAATATGTTTTAAATGTAACATGTATTACAGAAATAATTTGGTGTTTAATATGTTCCCTGAATACAAACAACATGTAGAAAATAATGAAGAAGATATGTTCACAAAACTTAAGTACACTCACACTTTTACAGTAATGAAGAAATTAGCACCCTTGTGCTGTTATAGAACTACATTTCATTAATTGATCAATAAGTAGTGTGAAAGCCTCCAAAACATACATGTTCAATAAGATTTTAGGTCTGAAGTGTTTACACAAAGGAGAGAATGAAGAGGAAACTGTTGACAACCATCATTCTGTAAGGGTTATAAGGCCATTTCCAAACAGTTTTGAGTCCATCATTTCACAGACAAAGAGATTCCCAAGTGGAAAAGATTCAAGAGTTGCCAATCTTCCTAGCAGAGGTTGAACTATCACATTTGCCACAAGGTCAGAGCATGTAATTCTCAGCGGAGCTGAGACGCCAAAAAAAAAGCAAAGTTCAGGACAGTGCAACTGGGAAATAATTTAACATGTATGGCATGTATGGCTGAAAGGAGAAAAACACTGTTCATAGAAAAAGCATGACAGCAATCTGCATGTTTCTGAAGTACATCCAGAGAAACCATGAGATTTCTCTAGCAATGTCCTTTGGGCCGACAAAATAAATTAGAGCTGTTTGGCCACAATTCTCAGAGCAATGTTTGGAGAAAACCAAACACCGCATATCGGCACAAATACATCATACCAGCTATGAAGCGCAGCAGGGGAGGGGCAACGCTTTGAGCTTCATTGGAAGCCGCTAATCAAAATATTGTAGGACAAATCCTTAAACATCTGTCCTAACAGCATCAAATTCAAAACAGAAAGACCAATTTGAACTCCTGAGAAAGCTGTGTAAGCATAACTGAAATGGTGAGTAGATTGATGGAACAATGAACAAAGGACGGGAGCAAATTTAATCAACATTGATTAAGTTATACAAAAGATGAGTAGGGCTGTAAATTTCAATTATTTTAGTAATCAAGTATTCTATCGATTATTCTGATGATTAGTTGATTAATTGGCACCTTCTGCAGATTTTTCATTTAACCACTTAAGCTTATTTTCTACAATATTAAAAATAAATTAATAATACATCGTATTGCCTAGAATGCCAAACAATGTACCATTCATTTAGGGAACTGTTGCTCGTTTGTAGCAAAGCATGCATCTGCAGCTTAGTCCTTCTGCAAGACTTAAAAACTATACAGTGTAGGGCTGATCTGTTGACTGTTGACTTTTTTTGATTAACCTATTACTGACTGGATAACAAAATATGTTTAATAGGAGATTATTTTTCCTACAGAATTTGAACCAGGTGAAGCTAAAACTATGCCACTAAAACACATTTACAGACGAGGTCGTTTTTTTTTTTAAAACCTTACATATAAAATGTATATATTTTTTGTACATATTTGGCTTAGTTACTACTCGAGTATGTTGTTCTTGTTGACTCAAAAGAAAAAACTTTTTTGAGTCTGTATACTCCAGTTAATGATTATTTGATAACTAGATGACAATTATTTCAATAATTGATTGATCACTGATTAATCAAGTAAATCATTTCAGCCCTAAAGATGATTACTTCAAGTTGTTGCTGTTTGTACTTGATATTGTATTGAGAAGATTTATTTAGAGTAACAATAACTTACATTTTAGCTAATGTTAGCTAACTAAAGAACAGAGTACCACACAGCTGTTTGTCACAAAATGTTGACATGCAGATGTGTTAAGCTTATGCACTTTACCCTAATGCTAATGTTTTCCCTTATATTTATCATCTGAGATGTATACGCAATACTTTTAAGCTTCAAAATAATTCTCCACACTGATATGCTCCTCAGTGTTCTTTTCCAGCATGTCTTTTAGGTTGAGCTCACAAAGCCACTGCTGGTCTCCCCTCAGACACGTGCTGAGTTGGGTGGGCTCCAGCAATAAGCTACTGCTGGTCATTTAATTCAAGTTTAATTAGGATGCTTTGGCTACAGCACAGCAGAAAGCAGGATGTCAAACGAATGAGTGACATGCTAGTGGAGCAGGGGGTAATCACAGCTATTAAAGGCCTAATTGGCCAGGCTGAGGCATTTCTTCGGCAATATGGAGGATATCATACTGATAGGAAGAGAGTAAAAAAAAAAAATCACTGGCGAAAATGTAGAAGCATATTCATGCTGAACGAGCCAAAAAAAATAGTCATCTGATCTGCTTGTGTGAAATCAACGTTACAGCATGAGCCACATTGACTCATAACGGGGACAGATAAAAGGAAAAAGTTGCAAATGTTTTCGCAGAAAAAGTTTTGAATAAACTTTAGACACGTGTTTACAAGCTAAACTACTTAATGTTTCTGATCCCTCTAATCATTAGAAGGATTGCTTTAAGCTGTGTATCTAGCCTGTCGGCGTGTGTGTGGGGGTGTGCATGTGTGTGTGTTTCATAGATTTATCAAAGCATTGCAAGAAACATCCTGCTTCTTGAAACTGGCAACGATGGGAAATTAAGCTTGAGCAAAGAGGCAGCAAATCAGGCTGCATTTTCACTCCTTCTAAAAGGTAACATTTTAAATGTGACAAAAATCCAAACATCATTATTACCAATTTGTATTTTATATTTTCAGAAAGAGCATCAATCACAACCTTTAAACTGTAGGATAAATCTTGTGCAGCTCCCCTGCCTGTACCCTGGTCTGTGGATCAGTGTTGTTCCATCAGATTGTGCAGATATCACAGAGATTCTAATTCAAACTCCAGTCTAAGGATGTCAGAAGCTGGGTCAGTGCATTGTTATTATATGAAAGGCATGTCAGAGCAGGTTTTGCGGAGCTGCAGGGTGCATTGTCAGAGTTGAATGCTTTTATTGAAGTAACACCCATATAAATGTCAGAACCTTTCCTACTTCAGTGTAATATTGTGTTGGAACACAATTATGGACTTGACATTAATGTTGTCACTTTTAAGTGTATAATAACAAGAATCTAAAATGCTGAATAAATTACATTCTGGTGAGATTACATTAAATATTCTCAGTGACTACAAGTAGTTTGGGCAGCCTGCTCTGTCAAGATCCATTTTTCATGCAGATCCTGCAACCTGGAACTTATATTTCAATACTAAATTAATAAAAGTATTTCAGTTCTTCAGTACAGTGATGAGTCACATCTAATCCCAGATATTTTGTAAGAACTTAAGCTAAACTTAAAAATGCTATTATATTATAAAACATACATTTAGTAGAAAGTTAGCTAAGATTAGTACAGGTACAATAGACCACTTACCTTTACATTGCATACTATAAGCAATTGATGGGTAATATACTATTTTTCTCATGCTATCTAATCAAACTTTTTTTTATTTTTGCCTTCAGTTGCTATTAAATAATATGCAAGTATCATATTAACTAATGCGAACACTAATGGCAAATATAATTTAAACATCCCATTAATTAACATAAATTCAGTCGCATATTAGCTTAGCATAGCATTTTAGTAAGTGCTGGAACACAACTTAACTTTACATGACGATAGCTGCCAGTAGAAAACAAAGAAATACTAACATTTCTAACAGCTAACATGTCGTTAGTAGTATTAGCCAACTGCTAGCTAGCTACTTAACTTTATATAGGAGATAATAGACATGTTAGCTTATTGAAATGTTAGTATCTTAAATAAATTCACCCATGTAAAGATTTTGAAAAGCTTCCTTAAGCAAATTGTACAACGTAAAAAGAATGGACTGCTACACGGGTCTTTCAGAAATGTTTTTAATACACAACTTATGTACCTGACCTAAAATCAGTTATATATTGATATCTATGGATTTTCTTTTTTTTATTTCTGTTTCATAAAGCTCACCTATCCATCCATTATCTTCTACTTAATCTGGTGTCAGATTGTTGGTGCAGCTGCCAAAGCAGAGTGGTCCAGAGTTTCCTCTCAGCATGGGCCATCTGCTGTAATGGTTTCTCACGGTTACAAATAGTTTTAAAATGCTATTTTCTTTTAGTGTAAGTTATTTATTATACAAAAAACAAATAGATTTGATTATGAAGTTCAAACAATTTAACATCTTTGGGGGGGGGAGTCCTGGTTCACACCTTGAAAGTAAAAAACCTGCTGCTACCATTTTAACAAACTGATTTGTTGTCAGAAGCCCAACAAATCAGTTTATCTTGACTGCGCAACATAATGACTCGAAACAGGGAAGCAACAATTACCTGGGTCTAAATTGACTAAAAGTGATTACAGTCCAATCATCAAACTACCTTCTTCTTTCATTTGCCCCTTTTAAGGGACTCCAGAGCGAATTATTACCTCCATCTCATCCCATCATTAGCATCAACTTCTGTTACCCCACCTCTCTTAATATCCTCCTTTACTTCATCCATAAACCTTATCTTTACCTTACTCACTGCTAGCTCCATATCAAACATTATTTTTCCTATCTATTCACTATGCCTTCTTTCTTTCTGGTTTGAGTAGCAACCACTAAACTGAAGCTGTACCTCTCACAAAATATAATGTATAATTAACGTGTGGCAAACAGCTTATAGAAGAAGAATTCAGGTCTTCATTGTATCAATGCAACTGTCAAGTTCACGTGTCTAGCCACCATTTTCCAGATCTTTCTCCAGTATCCGGCCCGCTTACATGCTTTCTTTCCAATACAATCATCATCAGCATATGTGAGTGACAGACACATTCTCCTGTGGCCTCCTACTGAGCTGTGGCAGCCTCTGAACCTCGTGAGCCAACAGCAGGAGGGGCTTTGATTGAAGGAGCACTAATTACCACTAACCGTATAGGAGGGAGAGATCTCCGACATACGTTCATCACTATAGCCATGAAAGTCATTTACGATCATAATCAGGGCAGTAAGTTAGCAAAACACCTGGAATGTGATATTGGACAACATGGCCAGACGTTCAGTGAAATCAGTCAATAGAAAGTTTGCTAAAAAAAAAAACAGAGCCTGTCTTTTCATTGTTCGTGCAGAGAAAGACTGTTTCAATATGTCAGAACAGCAACCAAGGGGAGAGTTACTCTGAAGGTCTAGATAATGAAAACATTCCTAATCTTATTATCTAAACATTACAATCATAAGAAGACACAGAGAAACAGTGGCACAATAAATTATGCTAGAGACAGAAAACTCTAGGTGTAATAAGCAAGATTAATTACAGTGTCTGGCTCAAAGATAGGCCAAACTGGTACATCAAAATGTAATGCGTTCTGTTAGTATTATAAAGTTACACTGTCCAGTAGATATATAGGTAAAGACCAGACCTGAAACAGGCACCTTTTCATTTCATAATATTTCAAACATTCGCCAGAAAAAGGCCTGGTGGAATATCTTGCTGATTCATTACTATCAGGTACCAGTAAAATTTTCAAAGAGTTACTAGTACTAAGATAAAATCCAGTGGAAATGTTCTCAAGAATATTTATATTTTTAAATCTTCAATCAAGCAACCTGTAGGCTAAAGATGAAAGAGCTTATCACTTCTACCATCAGTACACAATTCAAACCCCAGCATACATTGCAATGTGGGGAAAATTCAGTGTGAACAACCTGGACCACAGACAGCATAGCTGCCGATAATGACAAATTTATTCAGAGCTTGATATACAGATTTCAGAGTAACACATGGTCCCATTCAATTGTGTGTTTGACAGAGAATGTTTTGTTTGTCTTAATGCAATAAACATTTACACAATAAAAAGCGTGAAATGCTCAGCAACCCAAATATTAGAAAATGTAGGACAAAATAATAAAACTACTGAAATTAATCAACCCAATTTCTTCCAACTTCAAGTATTTAGTTTGAAACACTATGATGAAACAGATTCATTTTGTACTGAACATAAATAAATAATCAGCAGATCCTAGACTCATTTTTATTTAGCGTTTAAAGTTTACCAAGCTCTTTGGCAGGACTGTTCATGACATTGCAAATACTTCATTACTGCAATTATTAGTTTGTATGATGCTAACATGACACATGACATAGAACACTAAGAGTCAGAAATTGACACTTTGTAAGACAATATATTTAAGTTGTTGCACTGAATCTCACCAGCGTTTATGTCCTCATCTGATAATAACAAAAATATTTAAAGTCAAAAAGTGTGTTGCAATATTTAACAGATGAGATAGAGTGCTTTCAAGTTGTTAAAGGGGTGGTATTATGTATTTTCCAGGCACATAGAGCAATTTTAAAGCACAATCAAGTAACTATGTTAGCTACAATAGTTATAAAAAATTTGCATATATCAAACATGACCTAAAAGAAATAGGCCTAGAAATTGGATTCTGTCTCCTTAAGAAACTCCTACTCTTTCCAACACTCCACCTAAACCATTACATAAATGTTTGTCCATTTGCAACCGCTCTTAGGAGTGTCGAACTGAAAAGTAGTTCCTATGATGAGCTCAGCAGATGTCCATTTCCACCAGGCGTTTGCTAATTGCTACCTTTTCCCACCATATTTTCTTCATCCTCTCAACTTTCAGTGTCTATGGCTGGAAACAAAACTCAGAACAAGCAGCTTCTTTAGAAATGACCTTTTACGATTCATGCTCCTTGTGGAATTGTTAATGACCGTCTTCTGGACATCTGTCCAGTCAGCAGTCTTCCCAGACTGAGAGACCATTTAAAGACTCAGTAAATCTTTGCAGGTGTGTTGAGTTAATTAGCTGATTAGGGAGTGACACCATCATTTTACAGTGCTTAACATTTTCACACTATTCTATATTTCTGAGACAATGAATTTTGTGTTTTCTTTGTAAGCCATACTCATTTTGAAAGACTTAAAATATTTCACTTTGAGTAATGAATCTATATTATATACAGGTTTCACAGTTTAAAAACAGTTGCAAAAAATGTAGAACGTTTTTATATTATCTTATTTTTGTTTTATTTCATTTTATTTATGTACCCAGGTAAACCCCGTTGAGATCTAGATCTCATTTCAAGAAGGACCTGCTTCCAAAGAGTAAGTATCCATAGAAACTTATTTGTTTCAAGTTTCCAAAGCAAAGTTGGCCTGGATATAACTGGTACCTCTGATGATGGTCATAGCGATGCCTCTTGGGGTCAAATTCTCCTCCCACGTCAACAACAACATCACATTCTGCCAGTACAGCTGTGTCTCTTGTTCGAACAATTTCAGCCTCCTGAGGAAAGAACACAGTCACTCATAAATACATCACAGGGGAGGAAAAAACACCTACAAATCATGTAAATAGCATAAATACATTACATATACATAATCAAGAAGGGGTTTCTATTTTGTGTTCATAACCAGAAATTCACAGTTTATCAAATTGCATGAATCTTAAAACAGTTCTTGGATGCCATATTTATTTTTATTTAATATATAATTAAGTTTGATGCATTAATATTTTGCTGGCTCATTATAGATGTAATTAGTTTAAATGATTTGCAAAGTCTTATATTCTCACACCTTATATCAAAGGGAAACAGGTGAGGACACTGAAGTTTTCAAGAAGAGAAGAAGTCCTTTTGGACAATGTTGTATAGTAGTGTAACCTACTGGGAAATAAACAAATGTTCAAACTACTTTATTCAAGATCTTATAATTTGGCTAACTCTGTTGTCACAAATCCCTTAGAATGTGTATTATTTTTCTGGCTTCTTTTACTAAATTTATGTTTTGCGTTATAGCTCAAATTTGATTATACTCTTTTATCTAAATATAAATGGATAAAAATGTATTTCTTTAATGCTGGTTTCTCTAATGTAAAATGGCTTCATGACACTAATTTAGACTTAAAAAAAACAGGCCACTTTATATTTATAAAATGGCACATGAAACAGTGTAGACAATACTAAGTTTTAACCCTTTTTCTAAGGCTAAAAATTACGATTTGGACAAATTTTGTTATGGCTTTAAAACTACAAGGAAGTGCCCCAAGTCTGAAAGCTTTGAACCCTTATTCAAGTAGTTAAACTTGACTTTTCAACATTTGGTTAATGACTGTTGCACATTATAAGATATTTTCAGCAGTTTAAAGAATAAAAACATACAAACATAAACATGCTTTATGAGGAAAAAAACTATTCTGAATGTACATATGTCAAATGTGATGCACTTCTAAGAACACCTTTTTTCGGTACCACAGTGCCTCCTGGTGGCATATAGGTGCATACACAGAAAACAATAGATAAGAGACTTTAAAAAGTACAGTTTCTTCTCTGTTGTTTGCTGTACCTACCGCGTACTCCGGTAACTGGCGGAGGAAGAAGCAGGCCAGGACCTCGTCGCAGTGGAAGGTTCCGTTGTGAGTTCCGATCTTTTTAATGCCCATTTCGTCGATGCGGATTCTCTTCGGTTCTCTTGACATAAATCGTTGTTCTGCGTCACAACTGTTCGCAGAGCTAAAACGAAATCGCCCACACAGAAAATGTAACCCCTTTAAATGACACAAAGGGATTTTATGTCCTACTGAATGGGAGATTTTTGTCAATTTAAGTGCAATAACTCGTGGACTCCACATTCATGTAAATCCACACGACAAGCGGTCGTGGCGGGCACATTTAGATGCCGGACCGGATGTAGCGCACTTGGTGTGTCACGAGTAGAAAAGTAATTTTTGCTTAATTGCACACACACAAAATAAATAAATAAATTAATTAATTAATAAACAAATAACAACAAAGTAACCTGAATTAAACTACATTAAATTATTTTTCCTCTTTTGAAAACGGTAAAAGAATGTGTACGGCAATTTACTGACAGTAGATGGCGCTGCAGACCCTAAAATAATCAAGTCTATTTGCAAGACAACTAAACTAAGAAAAGAGTCAATCGAATTAAATGCTTATGACTTTTTATGCTAGTAAAAGAACAGTTCTAAGTTAATAGAACTAGAAGGGTATTATTTATTTCAGATCTTAGTTTTTTATTATTATTATTATTTTATTTATACAGTGTTTGATATGTTGTATTTTAGTTTTAATTTATGGAAATAATATGCTTTTTAGCAAATCAAATTAGTATTTGTGCTCATGGCAACCAACGCCATTTTTTTCTAAGTAAGTAATAATTTTGGGGCTTTATTGTAGCAATGTTCAGCAAAAACTGTTTTTACACAGGTTTTTAAAACCTATAGGAAAATGTCTGCTATAATGGGTGAAGAGAGTATTGAAATTCTTCCAAGGTGTTTCAAAAATTGGGGGGAAAATTGCATGTAAAAAATTGTGCAAAATGTGTGTAAAACATACTAATATTATTAATGATGCACAAATAAATGCATGTTTTGTAGTGTTCTCTAATTGTTCAACCTATAAAATCTTATTTTTCTTTTTTTCATAGAAATGCAAATAAACTCTCACTCTAAAACACTTTCTCTCAGGTATGCCTTCAAAGTTTATTGACAAATTAACCAGATGGGTTAGTTACTACTATTAGACAGTAACAGATGTTGTGTCTTTTCCATGTGGAGTAAACATCTTATCTTCTATCTCATCCTGATGTTTATTCAGTTCGATAGTGTTTTTCCTCCTGCTTATATTCCAGACCCCTGAATTGTTGATCTGCAATACGTCCACACAGACTTATGAAAACAACAAGTGTTGTTTGAGAGGTGCATCTTAAAAATTTATTTTCTGAGTAATCTGTTATAATCTGGAGCAGTTGGTTTACTTCACAACAGTAGGTGGAGCAGCGGGCCATTGGGTGTCTTTATTTCAGAGAACCAATAAACAAGTTTACAAAACTTAATTTTAGCTTGATGAAATTTAGTCATTGATTTGGAGTAGCATATTCCATCATCTTTAGAGTTCTGGGTGTTCAAGGTTTTATTTCAAATGAAAAATGCTGCTCATTTTCCAACAGCAAACTCCTGTAAACTAGCCAAATATTAGTTATAATATGATTGTTGACTTAAAATTGTTTAAATTAATATACTAACTCCATGACTCCACAACAGGCTACTGCAGTTTATTTTAGCATTCACTGAGTCCCTAGACCTTCATAAATCAGCACCATGGACAGTACCTCCACAGCTAACTGAATTGTGATAGAAGTTATTTGTTGTTTTAGTAACACACCCTCCCTTTTACCTCTAAGGTTTTCTGTTCAGGGAATTAAAACATTTTTTTCTTATTCTTACTAGCTATTGAAATAAAGGAAATGTGACATCACAAAAATAACTCTATTACTTTCTACAATGACCTAATCTGGTAGTTTGTTCTCAAAATCAATAATATGAAGTAATTCATCTGTATGGTCCTTTGAATGTGGCATTGTGTTTATTAAAGTTTGAAGGCATTTTTTTTTATAATGGACTTGATGTATAATGGACTACATTTACTCTGGTATACAGAAAATTTTATGATAAATTCAGTGACTTTAACTTGCCCAGATTATGTGTATAACACACTGCTAAAACTTGGTGCCTGAGAGTTGGAATAACTCAGCATATGTCTGTAAATTGCAGCTGGACGTCCCTGTTCTGGTCTGATTTGTTTTAGCCCTATATAATTTATCTAAACCAGGCTAAGTAATGCAGCCACTTCCTTTATAGAGAGAAGCTTTTTCATTTTCCTCCTTTTTCTATTTGGCTCCACTGCGGATTAGTTATCAGCACTGTTGCATAGCAGTAAGAAGGGGTTCAGTTCCCTACGGAGATTTGTCTGTGTGGAGTGTGTAAGTTCACCACATGCATTAACTGGTACTCCATGGGTACTCAAGCTTTTTCCTAAAATGCATGATTGTGCACTTTTTAAAACTGGTCTGAGGTAGGAGTGCATATGGGTGTGTGTCTGTATGTGAAAGATTGAATGTCTTTTTATGGACCCCTGACCTGTCTATGCTGCAAAGATTAAGTGCGTATGCAGGGTGAATGAATTGATTTTTTTTCTTTTTTTATTGTCCAATGATGAAAATTGATTTAACATCCTTCTCTTCCCAACCGAGGCCTTTATGTTGCTTCTAGGGTTTCTTTTCATGTGTTTTGTACATTTTCTAGTTGTGACATGCTGTTTAGCCTTCAGCTTGGAGTTAGTGGGACAAATGGTTTACTGAAGATTAGCAAATGTATTTAATGCTTTCCATTTGTGAGTAATATGTCTCATTGAAGATTAGTAAACTGTTAAGAATAGATGATTTTTCCAGGAGCTTTTCCTATTCGGCATTGTTTGTATATTATAAAATAATAACTTAACCATGTTTCTTTTTTTCCAGAGTAAAACATTTGCTTTGATTTTTTTCATTTGGAAATGCTGCTTAAACAAGCTTTAGTCACTTCTGTCACTCACATAGTCCTGACCTCATGGGAACATCGTATTCATCACACTATCATATAAAATTATAATTGTCCCTTAGCTGAATTAATGACTCTGTAATACTGCTAACATGTGATCCAGTGAAAGCAGATCATTTGCATAAATCTGTATAATTAGACACCAGTATTCTTCTAGATTACAAATTTAGTAAGCAATTCTGTGCAGCATATATCAGACAAAAATAAGATTGTCTCGTATTTTTGGACAGATTAGATCAAGCTGTGATAAGACAAATACTTTTGACATACTATACACTTAAAAACATAAACAATTTGTCTGATTCCTCCCGATGATATGGTGAAAAAAGATGTTTTGCTTATTAGCATTCACATAAATTGTGATTTTGACACTTGACCTTCATGGGGCAGGAGACCCATGTGCATGCATTTTGCTATAAAGACCCTCCTCCCTTTCATCACAATAGACCTCCATATTAAAACATTTCTCTACCAAGCAGAAAGGCAGTAGATCCCTCAAATACCGATCAAAGAAAACACATTGAAGTCCCGAAGATGTTCTTTAGTAATTAGTTTGACTTGTTTCAATAATAGGAGAGTTAGATAAATGAATAAAATGTTGTGATCAGTCACTGCAGACATATATTCCTATTTTCCAATTCATGGGAGGTAGACTTGGAAAAACTTCAGGAGGTCTCCTTAATTGCATGCAATGGTTGCTGATTGGCTTTTTATATGTTTCTACTAGTATTTCTGACAACTCATCCTTTGTTCTGAGCCACAGGGCTTTGAGGTTGTAAGTTGTTCCTTCCATCACCCTAATCTTTATCTCTCTTCACAAATTCTCTATCAGATTCATTTGGGACTCCTAAGACGCTGATCCATTATGCTAATATTTCTTCAGATCAAGAGGAGCATATTGGCAATACCTGAAAGATTGTGACAGTAATTTATTTAGATATTTTTGTTGTTGAAGAATTGTCAAAATTATGCAATGGATGAGAACCTTTACAATTTTTTCCAATACAATGACAACCCTTAGTGTATGACAGTTATTTGGTTTTACTGTTTGTTATCGACTGTTAGGTACAAACCAAAAAGATCCATGCTAGATCCAGTTAGTGCTCACAAAATGATAACAGGAGATTAAAGTTACTTCTTGGGATCAAAACCTCCAAACATCAGTTATAAAGTTACAAAGAATCCATGAGAATGTAAAATGAAATATTCAGGGGATGTCCAGGGTTTTTCTGCTTCACTGCAGGAGGCACAGCAGCCACTACCTCTTCCCAAAAATCACGTGAGTCACTGTCACTAGCAAGGAGACATACACAAACTTGGAGGGAACGTCTCCCCACAGCTGCAGCACTTCCTACATCTCCAATAAGCCAGCCTGTTTTTCATTGGCTTTTGTCAGACCGTGAGATTGATTTGTGGGTGGAGACCAAAGGAACGTCATCGTGCTTGGGATTTTTTTTTTTCAGCCTCCCTCCCTGTTGCTTCCAGTTTTACACAGCAATGATGGGAAATGAACCCACAGTACAGCATGTTTCCTTAAAAGGAAGAGCAGAGCATTGCTCGATGTAAAGTCAATTATTTGCAGTCAGGCGAGGGAACGTCACCTCCCCCGATGTCAACAGTACAGGTTTAGTTGTTGTGACTATTAAATAAAACAGCAAAGAGCATAGATTTGGTATTTTTTAGAATGTTGACTAACATTTCTGAAAATGTCTTAATGTAATTATTTTAAGACACATGTAAATATCACTCAGTTACCATAAATTCAAAAGTGAAATGAAATTTTATTTTATTTTTTAGTTTATTAACTTAAATTGGTTATTCCATGTATACAACATATTCCAGGCTTATAAGTATCTTGCCTGTTCAAATTAATTATCATCCTTGAGGCTTTTCTTTCATAGTTAACAAGCTGTTTATCATTGAAGATAATTGTTTTTCATCTTAAACCTTCAGAGAAAAAAGTACATTTGTCGACTGCTTTTCCACAAAACATTAATGAGATACAAACCAGTTTCCCTGAAGCTAAAATTAAAAGACCCCCATTTCTAAACACAGACATGCACAAAAAACTGCATAAATATGGTCAGGATAATTACCAACACCTCCTCCCTACCAGCTGGTGAGGTTCCACACTCA
Source organism: Xiphophorus hellerii (assembly GCF_003331165.1). Lineage (NCBI taxonomy): Eukaryota > Metazoa > Chordata > Actinopteri > Cyprinodontiformes > Poeciliidae > Xiphophorus > Xiphophorus hellerii. Next base: position 12,057,426 of record NC_045691.1, on the reverse strand, counting down.
AAGGGTATTTGGGAAGTGTAGTTAATCCAATGATAATCTTGAGCATGGTTTACACATATTATTCCTTTAATTGCTACCCATACTGTGCAATTATACCACCACCAATTACATGGTTGCTGTTTACTTGCCTGTCTAAGCATTTGGTTCCCTCTATTAGATCCCCTTCAGCAGTGTGAGCAAAAAAGCTATCAAAACTCAAACTAATGGTTCCTTCACTGTCATAATGACTTAATTATGTGCTCAAAAGAAGAGAGGATCAGGATGGGGATCAGCTAGGAGACATTTTGCACAGGGGAAGGGGCTGAAGATTGAAGGTGATGCAGCTGATGGAGGTATGTGAGGACAGCTTCTACCTCCATTAGAATGCAGAGCATGTTCTCCAGAGTGAGTCACCACTGCTGCTCCCCACCATCACCATCCCACCCACCTCACAGCACCCCCTGCATCGAAGTGCAGTCACCACCTAATATTACGCCTCTGACTTCACACCGGCCAACTGAGGATTCAGTTTCTACGGCAACATGGTCCAGACTCCTCCCCCGCTCATCTCCATCACCCATCCATCCGTTCGCTCTCTTGGTGCTTCTTCCCCTTCTTCCTGGCACAGAGCACGTGACTTTCAGGAAGGCTCCTCCAGCCTCCGCCTTTACTGTTTTTAACCCTCTCCTGACCGAGCCGCTGCAGGCCGCCTGATCCCATCCCTGTTTCTGAGGAAAATCAAACATTTCCCTAATCTCTTTGTGAGAACACAGCAACATCTGAGTGCTGCATTGTCATATTTTGTGCCATGATGGCATGGGTTTAGGTGTTTTTAGGTGGAACTCTTAAAGCTGTTTTCATTAAAATTCTAAGAATGTTTTCACTACTTTATTTTAACAGTTTGCACATAGTAACATGAGTAGAAGTTACAATATTTTATATGAAAACACCAACTCCAAAGATGTTCTTTTTCATTAAAACGCAATTAAAATACTTTATTCACTCCAAAGGGAAATTAAATGTTATTGTAACTCACTATATTAAAGACTTTTATTTGAAGAGTCAAATAATTTACAAAGCTATTGTTGGGGACCAATGTCAAACTCAAATCATTATAAAGCTGTGTTCACTTTAAATTAACCAGTTTGATTTCTCAAATTGGCTGTTTCGTATGGGCTTGTGTGAAAACTCATCGGACCAATTAATAAAACTCTACTCCGTCTTGCAAGAGAAACGTGTCACAACCAAACAGACCATTTAGCACACCAGAGAAACAAAGAGAACCATCCATCCATCCATCCATCCATTTTCTGTTCACCCTTTGTCCCTAATGGGGTCGGGAGGGTTGCTGGTGCCCATCTCCAGCTACGTTCCAGGCGGGAGGCGGGGTACACCCTGGACAGGTCGCCAGTCTGTCGCAGGGCAACACAAAGACATACAGGACAAACAACCATTCACACACACACACACCCCTAGGGAGAATTTAGATAGACCAATTAACCTAACAGTCATGTTTTTGGACTGTGGGAGGAAGCCGGAGTACCCGGAGAGAACCCACGCATGCACAGGGAGAACATGCAAACTCCATGCAGAAAGACCCCGGCCGGGAATCGAACCCAGGACCTTCTTGCTGCAAGGCAACAGTGCTACCAACTGCGCCACTGTGCAGCCAAAGAGAACCAAATGGGGGAAATTAATTCTCATGTGATTTACAGACATATGTTTAATTTAAAGCAAAGAAATACTCTGTGTAAGTATAGCAGCAGGCATAATCTCCTAATATCACTCCAAGCAAGCAGCTAAAGTAGGTGGATGAGATTGTCCATTTAGTTTTCATTCAAAAGTGCAGGAATGAATGTAAGCCAAACCAAATGATGGTGTGAGAGTTGCATGGACTGTTCTGCTCTAAAAACACTGGAATGTCAAAATTTTGATTCCTTCAAATCAATGGTTCTCCAATGTAAAGTCAGGATTCCACTGTGGGTCTTTGGTGACAGCTACTCAGTCTTCCAAGGTTTTGTCTCGGTGTTTTGTAATCATAGTCCTCCAAATTTAAAATCTTTTTTTTTTTTCAGTGGTCCAAAAGTACAGGAATGAAGCTATTTTGTCACGTGTCCTGCTATGTAATATCTATCTATCTATCTATCTGTCTGTCTGTCTGTCTGTCTGTCTGTCTGTCTGTCTGTCTGTCTGTCTGTCTAACTAGATAGATAGATAGATAGATAGATAGATAGATAGATAGATAGATAGATAGATAGATAGATAGATAGATAGATAGATAGATAGATAGATAGATAGATAGATAGATAGATAGATAGATAGATAGATAGATAGATAGATAGATAGATAGATAGATAGATAGATAGATTAGATAGATAGATAGATAGATAGATAGATAGATAGATAGATAGATAGATAGATAGATAGATAGATAGATAGATAGATAGATAGATAGATAGATAGATAGATAGATAGATAGATAGATAGATAGATAGATAGATCCATCCATCCATCCATCCATCCATCCATCCATCCATCCATTTTCTGTACACCCTTGTCCCTTAGAGGGGTTGGGAGGGGTGCTGGTGCCTATCTCCAGCTAACGTTTCAATGAACACTTTTCTTTTTCTTTTTTTGCTGTGGGGATTTGTTGGCACAGAAAATCATATTTTCTTTTTCTGAAACAGAAGGTTTGGCTTTTTGTAAAAAGACATTACATTACAAAGAATAATGACACCATTACACAAATAGGACTTGCAACATTTTATGCAGAAGACAATTTAGCAATTTGTTCTACTATTAAACCTATGAAAAAAATAAACCAATTGTACTCTCTGCTGAAAAGCTTTTACTTTGTAAAGACTGTTGTATGCTCTATAAATCAAAATGGTTTTGTGTGTAACAATCTTATCTCTAACAGTATGCATGAAATCCACAAAAGTTGACTAAAATGCTCTTTCTGGTCTTTTTTCTCAGTTGATGATTGTCAAATTCTAAATGTTTCTGCTCTATAATTAACAGAACTTACTGTTCTGGTTGATTTTGATTCTGGTGTCTTCCAGGTGGTCAAAATTAATACACAGTTGTTGAGTGTGTAAAGAGATCCTCATCAGTTTTCATTAACATCTTCATGCTGCATGTAAAGGTGTGGTGCTGGACTGCAAACAATATCAAATGATGTAATGGAATATAGTACTCACTGTTTTACATTGTTTTTAAAAACAGGGAGGAAGCTTAACATCCGGGGGTGATCTCACCTGAAAGTTGCCTCATTGGCACGGCCGCCTCCTCAGCATCCTCTGCAGACAAGGCTTGGCCTATGTGTGAATGGGTGAACTTCATGAATGAAAAGTCTTCTTCCTGAGCTGCAGACAGGGAGGTGAGGTCATCCTGCTGAAATGGAGAATCCTCCCACCCCCCTCGCCCATAACATCCTCCTACCCTCCCACCAATACTCGTTGGCGCCAGACTTAATGAATCCCAACACTGAATGATATGAAGCACATTATTTGGGGCAACCTGAATGATGATAGCATTGGCTGGTGTCACACTGTAATGCACATTTCCATATGATTCCATTATAAACATCCAAATACATCAGATTTCTTTTTGAATTAGAAATCTGATGTTAGTCTACTGTTAGTTGTGAACATGAGGGTTCTGCTTATCGTTTCCCTCTTTGTTTACATTCCTGTTAGGAATTAAGGTAAGTGGATTTGATGATTGGCCACCTATTCAGCTCTGTATGAGTGAAAGTGACGATGAGTAACACAAGAGGCTCTTAATGAGAACCCATAAATAGGCTCAAAGCTTCAAAGAGACAGAATCTGCCCTCCCCCTCATTCTCTAGTCTAAATCCAACCCCATGCAAACATGTGAACACACCTCTCCTCTGCCATCTTCCCCCCACATCCACACTGGGACAATCTGTGTCCACTTGGCGCTGGTTCTTACACCACATACTGTACTCTAACAATCCGAGGTATCTACGTGACATTCCTCTCTACATTTTCCACTGCAGACGTCTGTTAATTCCCTCCTACAGATAATGATTCATGTTGCCAAGCAATGCAGCATTTTACATCAGTTATTTGGCTAGATGCCACAGAGTTCTGTAGTCCACTAAAGGTCTCACAATAGTTCATTTAGCTTTAAATGAAAGAATCCCATCAGTTGTCCAGCTGATTTTGCTATCAGCTGAGCATGTGATATCAAAATATTTCTTTCCAATATTGTTAAAAGTGTGTGTCTTTGTGTAGTGGGTCTTTTTTTATTCTTCTGTTTTGATATCCTACAGGTTTCATATTCAGTGTCTGTTTCTCATAAAGTTCCCCACAATAACAACATAAGCTGCTCTCGACATCAGAAGCAGTAATGATCCTCAAAGCCTGAACACAGATAAAACTTTTTCACTAACTGAACCCCAATAAATAAATTATGAGGAACATTTTCACAAGAGGAGATTAAAAAAGATTAAAAATATACATAGAGGATGCTTCTCGGTTTAGATTGCCTTAAGACAGAGTAGGACCAGGAATCACAGAATAGGAAGCTGTTCTTTTTTACTTTTTCTTTTTCATGTTACATTAAATACATCATGCAACTTTTATGAATCCAGTTTTAAGCCTTGACTCCTAAACTGTTAATATGAGAATTTAAGATGAAAAACTGCTAAGCTAAAGATTCAAAGTGTGAAGCTAAGCTGCCATATTAATTTGTGCAGATAGTTTCAAATGCTTCTGCCTTGATGTTTGACTATTGTTTAATAGAAAATGCTTCTATACATGTGTGCCGTCTGTGTCTGGACAAAAACAAAATAGTTCTGTATAATTTTGTTTTCTTTCTGTCTCCCATTGGATGGATACATTTCAAATGATTACAAAAGAAATGTTTATTTTTGCTCCTTTATTTCCATGTAAAAATCTTACTATATATCCTCATTTTTGCAATGTTACAATTGTGTTTGAGGTTCTAGTTCCAATAGACATGTTCATTGGAGAAGTTATTGAAAAGATACAAGACCATGAAAGACAAGGGAGCCAAGAGTGCAGCTCAAAAAGTGATGACATTTCATGTGGATTATGCTTAATGTGCAACAGAGGCAATTTAAAACTAAATCAGCAATAAAGTTTCCAGCTCAAAGGTGAGTTCAAAGGCAAAGATTTATGTGGTGATTTATCCAGTCGGGAGTTGGAAGTCAGGTGAAAATTTATCTAAATAACTTGGAGACCAGATAGACCAGCATCATACACACTGTTTTAAAAGCACTATGGAGATCAGTCTGCCTGTAGCTTTCCATAGTAACCACAGAAAATTGTCCTGGCAATGTTCAGGTCGACAGTTTAATTTTATTCCCTTTTTTTCTTGTTAGAACTTAGTAAAAAAAAATGTGATTAGAAAACTGTGAAATCATTAGCTAAAATATAACCGGAAATGACAGCAACCAAAAAGTTCTTCACAGAAACTAAAAGGTTTTTGACAGAAGCAACTGCTTCTATTTTCAGCAGTAAGTTGTCATAATCTGGCATGTATCCAAAAACCCTTTGTGTGTCAGAAAATTATACAAAATACAAACACGACTAAAAATAAGATAGATTAGATAAAATTACTTTTCTACCTTGAAAAACAACAGAAAAACTTACTTTGATTTATTGTGTCATACTTTTAAGATTTTAAGATCCAAGATACCAAGATGCGGTTTAACATAAAGGGAAGGAGAACTACTTAAATCTGTCCTTGTGTTTTTGTAATCCCCAGCACAAGTGGAGAGAATAGTGAGGCTTTCACTGCTTGTTTTTGTGAACTTCTGTTACAGTTGCTATGTGCATTAGTCGAGGTTTCCCCCACTGTCTACAAGCAACACGATGAGGTCATCATTATGGGTTTAAGCCCAACGTGGGCTTAATCTGGGAGATAAGGGCTGGATTTGGATTTAGCTCTCAAAAAAGGGTCATGGAGCTGCAACTGTTTAGTCTCTGCAGTCATCCAGAGTTTAGATATGGTATATCCCAATTGTTCATGAAATGTTGAATAAGTTTCATCAGATTTTGCTCTGATTTCATGCAGAAGTCATGAGGCACTATGCAGGAGTTTCCTGACTTTTGAGTTCTTTTCTCTTTTTATGCTGCACATAAAATAATTTTACAAATAACTAAAATATGAAGATTCATACAAAAGCGATGTTTTGCTACAGTCCTGTGTTTGTATGTTTGACTAAGTTTAATTTTTTTTTATCAGTTTATTGTATAATTTTATTTTACATGTCTACATGTCTAGATTTACGTGCATAGATTTAGTTTTTACTGCATCTGCAGCATAACATTATGACCACTTTAGGTGAAAGTTATGTTTTAAAAGCAGGGGCCAGTGGATTTGAGCAGACTTTACAGGGTCTAAATTGTGATGATTAGCGTATCAAAGTATCTCCAGAACTCCAGGTTTTCTAGATGTCTATCAAAAGCTGTCCAAAGTAGAAACAGAAGGGAACTGGCTAAAAACTGCTTAAAAAAAGAAGAAGAAGATTTGTGTTGGATGACCAATTGTTTCTTATATTTTATCTGGTGAATCATTTCTACTGATTCACGTTGTTCAAAGAAACTGATCACAACAATGGGAAGGCCCCTCTCATGTGCCATCCGATTGGAGATGATAATAATGGAAAACCTGCTCTTCATCTCCAGGCTGTGGCAGACGGAGCTGGCAGATTATGCGGCAATTAAAGCGCCATCCATACACAGGGCGTTAATAGGGTTTGAAGGGATTTAGATGGTGCTGTCCAGTCAAATGCTGCATGCCTTGGGAATGACATCATTTTGATCACCTCACATACCGGCTGACCTCCTCCTCCCTGTTTCACTGTGAGGTCTCACTCATGCACAAATCCCTCTGTGGCCAGAATATACAGTACCTGCACTGGTCCCGTGTCTCACCGGGCTCAACACGTCACAGCGCAGCTCTCCTCTGATTGGAGGAGCCCTGCATCCCTCCTTCCCTACCATCTCTCACTCTCTCCGTCCCTCTCTCTCTCCTCTTTTCTATATCAGTCGTGTTTACTATATGAGGCCGTGGTATAAATTCTTGAGAGTGCGCAGTTTGCGTCCTCAGAAGGTGATGGAAAAGAAGGAGGAGGAGAAATAGGAAGCAGGGAAACATTTGGTTTTACTCTATTTACCGTTTACTGGATTTAACCGCAGCTGTGAAGGTGCTCTGGATGCAGAGGAGGAGGAAACCAAAGAACGGAAGAATTTGCTTCCTTTTAGATGGTTATTATTTAAAATACGAGCCTAAACTATCGAGGAACAGACATGCAATCAACAGCGATGGAGTCCTATTTTCCGCACTGAGGTAGGAACCGTTCCTTTGCAAACACAGAAGAAAAGAGAGGACAGAAACAGGCGTCTTTCTTTATTGTTGGTATATTAGAGTCAGATTGTGTTTTTATTTGATGCTGTCAGCGCATCTTCAGAGAGGCAGCGGAGGTGGGAGAAGAGGCAGCGATGCGCTTCGGAAACATCCTGGATGCAGTGGCCTGTAACAGAGCGCAGCCTCCTCCTCCTCCTTTTCCTCCTGCAGCTCCAGCAGCTGATACCTCCATCACCCCAGTAAAGCAGGACTGTTAAGAAGCAGGATCAGTCTGATGTGAATGATGTGTTACAACAGATGCGTCTGACTTCTGGGGTTTCTGCTGGCGCAGAAAATTATAATTAGGATGATTCTATTTTTTTAGTTTCTCTGGGTTAATGATTCTTGCAGTCAGATTCGTATTGGCTCTGTACCATCTGTATGACTAATATAGGAATTAAGAATGATAATTGCAGCTATGGGATGCAGACAGCCTGCTGATAGCTTATGCATCAGATACAAGGTGCATTATACTATCACACATGACTAATAGACTTAATCTTTTACTATATTGTAAAAAAAAAAAGGAATTCTGAATCTTATGTTGAAAAATAAATGTGTGCACTTTCTTTAAAATGCCTCTGATATAGAAACCGATCTTCTCCAGGTTTGGTGTTCCCTAAAACAATATTGATTCTTTGTTTTAATACACAGCGAACTGTCATGGATTTTAGTTGGTGTAATTAATTAGCCAAACTGGTAAAATCTGTTTCCTCTTTGCCCTCTTCATCAGTGAAAGCCCTTCCAGCTTGGAAACGCTTCAAAAGCCTCTCACAAGAAATAATAAATTTCCTTTCCTTGTTTAGCGTGCAGGCACCGTTGTCCTTGGAGATACCTGAGCTTTGAAGAAGCGGACTGAATTCAATGAACTATTCTTATCATTTCAATACACAAGTGATTCTGCTTTATGTAAACAACCAACTGTTGTGTTTGCTATGATGTTGGGGGGCAAACGGTTGTCAGTTCAGTTAAAAAAGAGGTATTTTTGTTTATTTATTGTGCTCTTAGTCACAGAGGTGCCGTCAGATTTATGGGGCAGACAGATGCAATTTTGTTCTTTATTACCTGAACCTGTTGTCATATCTTTCATTGGGTAAACTATGACCAACACATGCTGATAAATTTGTTGCCACTCCTGATATCATCCACTCTAACTAAACTTGCAGGGCATTTGGAAGAGAGAAATAAACAGGCCCTTACCATCAAAGATCCTCCGCTGTACTTTACATAAGATACTTTTCCAGATATTCATTCTTTATGTTATTCCAAACCCACCTGAAGTGTTTCCCGTCAGATCTTAGTCTCATCTGACTGGATCACAGACTTCCAGTACATGTCCCAATACTATTTAACAACATTTATGTTTGTAATATTAAGACAAAAAAGGATTTTGCTGGCATCACTCCCAAATTTGGTATGCATATAGTATTGCAGTGTGCCTCAAGATGTCCCTCGAGTTTTCTAACAACGTTTTTAGATTTCTTTAAATCCTCAGTAGAATAGAATAGAATAATCCTTACCTAGTGTACAGAATAATAAAGAACAGGTAACTAGAGGCACAGTTACCTGTTCAGAGAGGCATCATAAAAATCATGAGTCCTTGTTCAACCTAATGGCAAACAGAAAGTATTTTATAACTAATTAGAAGTTCCCCTCGTGAATAAATGAATTACAGGTTGGCTTTTTCTCAAAATTTCAGTGTGAAATGTACAGTTGTAGAAACTGAATTCATTTTGAAGCATTTAACATATCTAATGTGTTAAGCAATTTCTCCATGTCTGAATGTTATAACTCAGTTTGATTGACATAATTGAAGAAGAGAGATAATTCTCTCTTTCTTCCCATGTTTGACAGATTTTTACCTGTTTAGTGTGAGAAATGTGAGATGTTTTGTGTTGTCATATTTAATCTGTGTATGTTTCACACAGTTTCTGATGTCTGAAGTTCCTGATCTTGGCAGGAAGAGAAACGTTGAAATTAATTCTTTGCAGTTTATGATAGTTTAGTAATCATATCAGGCCCACTGAAAGTACAATTCATTTTATCTCATTTTGTAATGTTTATTTCTATATTTTTGGTCTCTTTAAAGCTTCCATTGCTCCGGTCTTTTTGATGGCGCTCGTTCATGAACCCCGTGCCTCCTCCCCCTCCCTGTCTGGCTTCAACACACCCATCTCTGACCCGCCATCCTTTCGCCGGCTCGATGCCGAGACTCCCTGCACTCCAGAAATGGACCTGACCCCGACCCAGTGCGTACTCCGGAACGTCCTCTCCATAGACACCGGGGCTGCTATGGAGCCTGGGGGAGGAGGAGGAAGAGAGGGGAAGACTCCTGGGCACAATCAGACACCTGGCGAAGAACAACAGGAGCACTTTGCCAACAGTGTGCTGAAACTCCACGAGCATGAGGGGAGCAGTGGAAGGACAGAGGGAGAGGGACAGGATCCGGACCGCCCTGTGGTCAGGAGCCAGGTGGACGACGCCAGGTTGCAGTGCCAGTCCACGGGAGGGGGAGGGTTTCTGGAGGGGCTGTTTGGGTGCCTGCGGCCTGTCTGGACTATGATTGGCAAAGCTTACTCTACAGAGCACAAACACGTTCTGGACGGTAAGTCTGTTTCTATGTAAAGTGAACTTGCTTCTATAAACTTCAGGGTCAATGGTGGCTTTAATTCTGACTATGAAAGCAGTCACTTTCCCCAATTAAATTTTCCAGTTAAGCTTTGATATGCTAATTAAATGATCTTATCTCCCAGTTTAATTACATTAAGCAGTGGGTAGAAAAATGACTCCCACAAAGGCCATGTTGTAAATAAACACTCTCCCTGACAGGAGTGAGATGCATCTAGATCAGGAGACTCTATCAAAGCTGCAGCGTGCTTATTCTCCCCTGATACCCCCAAAACCCCCCACCATCCCATCCCATCCATTTGCCTGCTCGTGCCCACCTCCCTCTAGCACCACTCACCCCCTCAGTGAAACCCTCTCCCCGTGACGCTGTGTTGTTTATGTCTGCAGCCACTACAAAAGCACAGGACTCCCCAGAGACTCCTCTGCCAAATCTGCCTTATGAATTATGCATGGCCACGCTCTGACCCCGCACCTCTCATCTCTATTAACGCAAACCTGACACGCACGCACGAGGACAGATGCACGCACACAGAGAAACTCATTTGCAAGCAGAAACACTGATATTAGCATTTTAAGTTAGATAACATGCAGAATGTGATAGAAAAATATTGCACCTCACATCAGAGATGAAGCTGGCACCTTCACACTTCTCCCTGACTGTATTGCCTTCTAATGTTTTATCACCCATTGACTCCAGTGTCTCCCCTCATTCTCCCTTCCTTCTGTCTCTCATTGTCTCTCCTTTTCATCCCTCTGTTATTGCTCCCAGCCCATCTGCACTTCGATGCTCTCCCCTTCTGTACAATAAAGTGTAGCTTTATACAACTGAACCGCTTCCCAACTTGTAACAAGTCCTTATTTTTAACCTTTGTATGTAATTAATTGCATTTTGTAATGAAAATTAGAAAAAATGTGAATCCTCTCAGGGGTGGGCATTTATTGTATCGTTTATCCCTTATCATTTATTGTGATACATTTCTTATCATGATATGAACTTTGATTCATTGTGTTTCATTAAATTTCAATTAATGATCCCAAAACTGTCCGTATTGTTGGGACTATTAATTTTGCTATTTTCTCCACTGTCTGCTCAATGAGAGTATCAATTAATATCAATAAATTTAAGATATATAATTAAATAAAATAACTGTGAGCAGCAGTTGAATCACACTTTTTATGAGACTGGAGTCGTAAAGAAGTTTATTACAAATGGGAATGTTTTTCAAGAGTAGTATTTGTGTTTGTGGGGCTATGATTGCTGTGCTATGCAGTCACAGCCATACAGTTACCTTAAAAAGGAGTAATAAATAGATTTTATCACCACTTTTGTCATCATCACAACAGTAACACAAAATATTGTGATAAAATTTTTAAGCCCAACCCTATATTTGTTTTACTGATCATAGAGATGGAGGTGTACCAAATCAAAGCCAAGCTGATTTGGAACCGTGTCAGATCAGGACTGATGTCTTTACTACAAAAAAAATCTGAGACCCTCATTAGAGGCGGAGCACTCTATCGATCACTGCTGGGCATTAATCATTCATATCATCCTCATTAATATGATAAATGTGTCTCAGGACAGCTCACTCTGCTGCTGTTCTCCCCGGGTTAAGAACAGCAGCAGAGCGAACGGGTTGTATGTCTTCTTTAAATTAGCACAGACCCCTGCAGTACCGTGGGGAATTCCCCCTTTCCTGCTAACTGTCTCCTTACTTACCAACACCAGTAATACTTCTCCACCTCTCTATTCACCCTACAACCAGCCATTAGCCTCTCAAATCCTCTCCTTCCTCCAAACCCCTTCTGAGTTGTCGGACCCCTGTTTCGCGTCAGCCCCACAATGGCACTAAGCAGGATTTAAGAGGCTGAGGGAGAATTACCCACAGGAGATTAGAGCTTCTCTGTCTGTCGGCCTACTCGCACACCCGAGTCACAGGTTAGGAAGTGCATGAAGATATCAGTTGAGGTCAAGTGTTGTTTAGTTGTAGTATTTACAAGCTTCACTCCATCGAGGTATTTTTTTAATCAAAATTTGCCTTAATTTTCAGCCTCTGTATTTATTAAGGAACTGACCTCTTTTACTGTCTGATACAGAATCGCACGATTGTGCTAATTATGATGCTAATAATGATCAGACATTACATACTATTGTAATGGGAGGACTGAAATGAAAGTCGACACCAAGCCACACAAATAAATCAAATCAAGTTGGGTCACAAATTAAGTTTAATAATGAAGTGGAATGACAGGGAAATAAGTGCTGAACCATTACACGTGTGGTTTTAGTGCCAGTCTTCAAATCTTGAAGGTTCTTCTATGCACTCTGATGCATAGAAGATCTATACAGTATAAAGATCTGATTTTCAGATCTTTATATAGAATACATTTTTATACTATATAAAAATGGATTTTTATATAGAATAAAGTCTTTCTGGCAGCATTTTCTTTTACTCTGACAAAATCTGAGAGTTGCCTTGGCTGTGTGTGAGCTTCAATGTCTTTTTGTAAATCCACCCCTATCTTACATCAGATTCGCATCAACTCTCACTAATTTATTCATTTTTCCTTTATTCATTTGTATGAAGCCTGCCAGAGACATTCTAAAAATCACTCCCACCCCATAATGTTCCCATCTCCAAGACGCTGTTGGTTTATTTGATATGATGTGCAATGCCATTTTCAGGGAGTTTATATTTGACCGATTCTCACCAGACCTTTATGAATCTCATGCTTGTGTATTTCATGCTTATGCAATTGGTCTAGTTTTTGTCCTGTCAGTGTTTCTTTGTTTATATCTGAAGCGCTTTGAATTCCCTTGTGTGTGAATGTTACAAAACAAATAAAACTGACTTTCCTTGCGTGATACTTTAACAATAAGAAACCTTTTGGGAGGCTGTCATTTAGATTAGCAATGTGTGTTCAGCACTTGCTTTGTGTGCCATTAAGATTTATGGCACATAATTTATGGACTTGCTCATTTGTTTCTTTGCACATGTGGATTATGTATGTCGCTGACAATATCTGGAGCAAATTTCTTGTCATGTTATAAATATATTTAGTGGACAGAAGGCTGCTGCATTTGATACTTTTTCTTCCCACTGATATGGCACTGACATAGACGTTTAGATTTCTAAATGTCAAAGCAATGTTGCTTTGAAGAAAGATTGAGTATTACTAAACTCTGACCAACAGTGTAAAATCTTTTTCTTGGCCTTATTAAACTGCATTAAGAGTCACTAAGAATAGAACGAGGATTCACAGACACGGTGTTGCTTCAGTGTTTCATCATTCAAGTATCTCTGATATGTAGTCAGCGGAGGTCAGTACAATGATCATGTTGTAATTTTAGCTTACATGCTGCTACCTCACCAGGTAAACTCACTGAGAGCTTTTGCTTTATCTTTCTGTTGCTTCAGAGGAGTGGGAAGTCCCGTTTGAGGAGATTTCGGACCTACAGTGGGTGGGCAGCGGAGCCCAGGGGGCTGTTTTTCTGGGGAAACTCCACGGACAGGAGGTGGCTGTGAAAAAAGTACGAAACATCAAAGAGACTGATATCAAGCACCTGAGGAAGCTCAAGCATCCCAACATAATCACTTTCAAGTAGGTTGACATGATTTTGTGGTTTTTTAGAACCAGAAAAGGCAAACTTCTAAAATTATCAGATGATTTTTAATTACATCCTGGAACAGAACCCTGGGGGACTCAACATAAGAGCTTTGTAAATCCAGTGTTATATACCATACAGTATATTTATTTAGAATATATAAAGCATATCACTTACATAAGTATTTCTTTCTTGTATTGTTTACTTGCTCTAGGTGTCTACACGATGGGAGCATAACTAATTCAGTTTTAACACAGACATTGTCTTTAACAACCACTTTTGTTCTACTTTTTCAGAGGTATTTGTACTCAGGCGCCTTGTTACTGCATCATTATGGAGTACTGTGCTCAAGGACAGCTGTACGAAGTCCTGAGAGCGGGCAGAAAGATCACCCCATCCCTGCTCATGGACTGGGCCATGGGCATCGCCGGGGGAATGAACTACCTTCATCTCCACAAGATCATCCACAGAGACCTCAAGTCACCTAAGTGAGTTTGCTTTTAAAAAATAAAAAGTTGTTTGACAGTAACAGTGTAATTTGAATGTGAAAAAGTACCATGAACATACATAAAAGCTCAATATTTAGTTGTCAAAATGCAGTAAAGGCAGAAAACTATTTGAAAAAATATTCAAACTCAGAAATGATCATGTTAATTCAATGTTTGAATGTGTGATTTAGTTGGTTTTAATTAAACATAAGTATTGTGTTCCAGCATGCTCATCACCTATGACGATGCAGTGAAGATCTCAGATTTTGGAACCTCCAAGGAGCTTAATGACAAGAGCACGAAGATGTCTTTTGCTGGGACTGTGGCCTGGATGGCTCCTGAGGTCATCCGCAATGAACCCGTTTCAGAGAAGGTGGATATTTGGTAGGTGTCATGACCCTCTTGAACTGTGCTTTTCCCCTTTGTGAGCCCTTAAAAAATTTCCCAGATGATTTGTCTTTTCAGCCACCAAATCAGCATAGAATCTCATTAGCTGTAGTCTACCACAGTGCAGCGCAAAGGATCCTATTTCTAGAAAATCTATTCAATATGATGTATAATATCTCATTACATGAAACTCTATAGGGTCTCTGCCGTATCTGATGGGTTGCCCTATGCTAAGCTTTGATCCCCCCAGCTTGCTACATTTTCTACCTCCCTTTTTCTCCTTTACTACAATCCCTCCATCAGTCTTCCTCTCCATCCTGAAAGGAACGCCAGCTAATTTAATAATTGATCTGCCAGATGCTGCAGTGCTCAGGAGAGGCTGGAATAACCTTCCAAGCCTTTGGATGGGTTGGCCCTCGGCCAGCAGTGCATTAGCTGGGAAGTGAAAATGGGATTAAAAAGCTTTTGATGCAAAAGGAAAGCAAAGCCTGTGTGTGTCGTGTACATTTTTGCTTAAACCTATTTAAATCACTTGAAATTCATCCATAGCACAAAATGACTAAGAAAGGTTAAGCTTTGTCAGATGTTGAACACATTTTGTTTTTGTTGCATTAATACAGAGGAGCAGTGGAGAAAATGCAATAAATTAATTAAAATAAAAAAAATGTAATCAAATTCAACTAGTTAATTAGAATTGAACTATTTAATCAAAAGTAAAATAGTAAACCCCAAATATACTGTTGAACAACTTCAAGTATTTATTGCCTCTAAGTAAATAACACAAATGCAATGGATTGGAGAAAAGAAAATATTTAGCATGCCTCAAACGACACATTATAATGTGTGATGTAAGGATCTAATTTTGATATTTTCCTCAAAAGTACCAGATAAAATATGATATATTTGGACAACCAAATCTTGCAGTGGATGTTCTGGAATTAAGCATTTGTTTATGTGGAAAATATTAACGTCTGTGTTTTTAAATTCTATGTTTGTATAATACATTTGTCAGCCAGCCATCCTCCAACTCTTTTGTCTCCAAGTGTGCTCCTGGAAATATCAGTGTTTTATGGCTGAAAAGCTATTTCCTTTTGCTGTCTCCCTGCTCCATAGAAGTAATGTTGGTGCCCTAACCTTTAGAAATGTATTGTACATGGGATTCACACTGATTCATAATTACTTGCTATTTTAATTTCAGTATTTTTTCGTTAAGAGTTCAATTAGAACAGTGATAAATTTATTCCAAATCATAAATCATGGCCGTGGCCTGTTTCAGATAAAACGGCGCATGCAGTAACCACAGCTGGTGCTTCCTCAAGATGTTGCCAAAGGCTATAAAACAGATGGTATTATATATCAGTCTTGTGATTCCTTTTGTATTTTTACTTTGTTTTTCTACCCAAAAAAAGCAGTCAAAAAGCAAACATAGTTCTATAGGGAATCTGATTGTAGAATTTCAGAACTCAGTGTAACAGTAAAATAATGATAATAAACTTTAGTGTTATTTTACATTTTATCTGTTTGATATGAAATAGTCTAAACAAATTATGCTGCTTTTTAAATAACATTTTTTTTGTGCTTCAATAATGATATAAGTGCATTTATACACTGTAATTAAAACTGTCAGAACAAATTTTGAGTTTTGATCCAAATCTTGAGAAAAAGAAACTACACTCATCTGTTCTTAATGGTCTTCTCTTCATGGGTGACACCAAGAAGAATAATAAGTGTGGGGCTGAAGGGATGCTATAAATATACATGCATTATTACATGTGATGCAACTGGCACCTTGGATACTGCACATGAAAACCAGGAGGAGTCACTTAGAGCAATTTCTCTAGTTACCATCCCCATGGGCCTGTTGTTGTGTTCTTACATTAAAACATAAGTCTAAGTGAAGATATATCTATATTTTTTGCCTACTTGAGTCTACTATCTTTATAATCTTAAAAAAGTTGAAAATGTTGTTTGTATTATTCTGTTACATATTATTGTTCTAAAATTAATAGAAAGCATACAATTTGATTTTGCTAAAAATTTCAAACAGTCTCCTTTTTGGTTTACTTTCGTCTGTTCAGCCTACATCAGTAACTTCAATGCGTC
The DNA here is from genome assembly GCF_003331165.1 of Xiphophorus hellerii. Lineage (NCBI taxonomy): Eukaryota > Metazoa > Chordata > Actinopteri > Cyprinodontiformes > Poeciliidae > Xiphophorus > Xiphophorus hellerii. The sequence goes on along the minus strand of NC_045691.1, from coordinate 12,040,833 downwards.
TGAAAGAAGCTGTGTCCCATTTTTTGAAGGTCATTTGGCGTTGTGCTGTGGGAGATGCTGACGGGGGAGGTGCCCTACAAGGACGTGGACTCCTCCGCAATCATCTGGGGAGTGGGAAACAACAGCCTGCAGCTGCCTGTGCCCGATAGCTGTCCAGACAGCTTCAAGCTACTCCTGAAACAATGCTGGTGAGGAAGATGAAGAGATTAAAAAAAAAACATCAAAAAAGTCATTCAAGCAGGCGGGTAGTAAAATTTGAATTTACCTTTTTTACAGGAACTGCAAGCCAAGAAACAGACCTTCATTTCGACAAATCCTCCTACATCTTGACATTGCCTCTGCAGACATACTGTCTACTCCACAAGAAACTTATTTTCAGTCTCAGGTAAGATAATTGTAGCATGAGAAAACAGAAGAGTCATACTCTGTGTGTCTACCTGTGTCTAGGTGGGGGATGGAGGCATAGTACAAATGTGCTAGACCAGAGGACTGAGTAAGGATGGGTGTCTCTTCTATCCTAGGTGTAGAAGAGACACCCAGGATACTCCAAAAGTAATTTCATTTAACTTTTTTTCAGTTTTTGCTTTCTTGTCACTCAATGTTCTAGAATCAAGTGCTTCACAAAAATATGCAATGACAGACAGCGACAATCTAAATAAATGCAAATAGGAGTTTTCGAGAGATGATTTATCCTAATAAGATATAAGTCAGGTATGTTTGGCTGCTGAAAGTGAGTCAAAAATGTTGTTAATCACAGGTGATGAATGATTTGACAAGTTGGTCTTTTTTATTTTCACACCATTCTGGAAGCTTTATTTCACAAAGTAAATAGAAATTAATGATGTCTCTGCCTCTCGCCCAATCAGGGTATGTCTGTATTTATTCAGGTTATCTTTGTCCAGTTTTAAATTTCATTTGATCTGAAACATTTAGTTGCAATAGACAAAGAAAAACATTTTTAAAAATCCTTAAGGAAATAAATACTTATTTCCTGCAAAAACTGGTGTGACAATTTATGTTGATGGAAAATCAGACAGAGATGGAGGATTAAGTCAACCTTTATAAAATACATTTCATAAATTTATTTACAGGAAATCTATTCATTAAGTCAGATTGAGAAATAAATGACCATTTAGTGAAGTGCACATGAGGTCTGTATCTCTCCCCTGGCAACATCACTAATTCTCATTTTGCTGACAAGCTGCCACCATTTTTTCCAGTCCACTGAAGTAACTATATGCAGTGGCAAGTACACAGCTGCACCCGAGCCCCAGGTCTCCAGGGAGCCCACTAATAATTCCTGTCCTTTCAATCACACTGCATTATTGTTGCTTGCTTTTTTTTTCCTCCCTTTTTCTTTCCGTGTCACATGCTTCTGCTGATTTGTGGTCTTTTATTCAAGCTTCGGTTCACGGGTCAAGGAAAGAACCTTTTCTTCATATTGAGTGTGATGGGGAAGGACGCTGTGTGTCTACCTGTGTCTAGGTGGGGGATGGAGGCATAGTACAAATGTGCTAGACCAAAGAGATGGAGTAAGGAGGGGTATGGAGGTATAATTGTGTGGAAAATATGTCTTTGTGGATATCTATTTATAACTCATCTTATCTGGTTGAATCTCTTCATGCAAAACGTAAACCTCCATCACTCTTTCCACTTATCCTTGATCCTTTATTTCTCCCTGCCCCCTTCTCCCGGTTGAATCCTTGCCCAGTTTTTTCCTCCTCTCTGCCCCATAATGGATTTTTCTTGTGACATTAGAAAGAAGTATTTGCTGCCAGAGTGTATTGATTGCCTTAATGGTAGAGAGCAGAGAAAAGAGAGTGGAAAAAAGAGGGGACTGGAGACATAGAAGAGTGTGCACAGAGTCCATTAGGTTAATAAGAAGAGCATATTTCGTGCACGAGTCTAATACACATGCATGTGCCTCCATGCGCTCATAAATCTGACTTACATATTAGTTCTCTGATATGACAGGTATCAGATAACAGTTGTCATGCTCTGCTGCATACAAGTAAATGCCCATGCCGCATTTCTTTTCTTTTCTTTTAAGATCCACGTCACATCAGTGTACGTTTGGTTTCGCTCTTTGGGTATTGATTTTTATCTGACAGCTTAATGGGTTTGGTTTCAGTGACAAAAAAAGAGCTAATTGCTCTGCAAATTGAAAGCGTTTCTCCATCTAAATCAAGGTGCAAAGAAGTTGTCTTGTGGTGTTGGTATCATTTTTATGTTAATATTAGCAACATGAACTTGAGTCACAGTTAATTATCGCAGTGCAAACGAGAGAACTGACAAAATACTCCATGTTTGTAAAGGTGAAGGAGTTTAAAACATGTATGAAAGGGATAAATGGTTTCCTGCTGTGTCCACATACACATCATCATTACAATTATCTATTTTTATTTGTTAATTTGGTATGATTTTACATCATTCACCACATACCGTATGCTTGTGGCTGCATACATGCTTATGTCTTTCAACATTTTCTTGGCTTATTTCTCTCTTTATTGTGAAAACCTGCTAACAAAGACTCGTCATCACATAGACAAATTTGATGTTTGACACTTCAAAGTGTGCAATCACTGCGGGTCATTAATACTTTCTCCTGACGGTATTTTGTTCTGTATTTCTCCAGGCGGAGTGGAGAGACGAGGTGAGACATAACTTTGAGAAGATTAAGTCTGAGGGGACATGTCTTCACAGACTGGATGAGGAACTCATCAAACGACGCAGAGAAGAACTCAGGTTAGAATTGTAAAGAAAATTGTGCTGTCAACTTTAGTGTGCATTTCTATTCAGCTGTATGGATTTTATCTTTTATTTGAATAATTTTTATAGTTAAAAGGTTTGGACTGTAAAGTAGAAACGACAATCTCAAGTAATCTAGAAAGTCCATACTCTGTATCCTCAGATTTAAATATAGCTCCCATCATCTTAGTAATTATTGTGCACAGTGCATGTGTCTGGACATTATTGAGCTTTCCTCTACATGCAGACATGCACTGGACATCCGGGAGCACTACGAGCGGAAACTGGAGCGAGCCAATAATCTCTACATGGAGCTTAACGCTATCATGCTGCAGCTGGAGATCAAAGAGAAGGAGCTTCTCAAGTATGAAACGTTGCTGCTTCATTTTTTTTCTTGATATGCTTTTAAAACATTTACATCAAAGAAATATGTGATTGGGGTCATTCTGTTTAAAAATAAACCTGCCCTAAAACTGAGAATTGAATGGACTGAGCTACTAATTGTAGATGTTTTGTGCTACAAATTTAAAGGGACATTGCCTATCATAAAGTCCAGACTGTTTTTGTGTCTTTCTGTATTCATTCTAACTAGTGATGTTCTTTATGTCTGAATGCCAGGAGGGAGCAGTCATTGGACAAAAAATACCCCAGCTGCTTCAAGCACCACAGCTCCAGACAATCGGCCTCCTCCAACTCCATGGAGAAGCTCATGAAGAAACGCAACGTACCGCAGAAACTACCTTCACACAGCAAGAGGTGAAACAGCAAAGCACACTGTTTTCCATACCTGGACATGATGTGCAAATGTTTGTTCAAGCTCATTATGTTTGTGGTAATACCAAATCAGTCAGTAAGCATACTGGGTTTGCAGAATTTGAGGTGACATGGTTCTTTTTTGGACATCAATGCAAGGTTTTTAGGCATGATTGTTTGCAAGATCAATTCAAAATTATTAAATAATATTTTCACAATTTTTTATGTATTCATTAAAAAGAAGTAAATTAGAAGTTCTGCTATTTCCACAGTCTTATACCCAAAGTAGGAGTTAATGCATAACCAAAAAGTTTTGCTGATAAGGAAATTCTTAAGCAATTATAGTATAAAAAGACAAGCTTTTTATAAACATAGTGTGTTTCTTCTGTTTGCAGACCAGATTTACTGAAGTCAGAAGTCATCCTGCCCAAACTGGACTCATCTATGACCCAGGTCACCATCCCCAACAAAGGCTCCACCTCCCCTGGCCGCTCTCGCCGAGGAAAGCCCCGCTACAGGAAGGCCGGCAAGGGCAGCAGCAGCGACCTGGCTCAGCTGAAAGCCACTCTGTCCTCCTCCCTAGCAATGATCAATGCCACCTCATCCGTTCCCAGCAGCAAGCACCGTCTGGACCCCACAGCGGCGATCAGGGGCCTCCAGCATGACCTGCTGCTCAAGAAGATGTCCTCCTCCAGCCCTGATCTCATTTCAACCACCCTGGAGGCAGAGGTTCGCAGGAAGGGGGCAGCTAAGGCCTGGATTGGACAGAGCAGGCAGTCAGAGCGCCTCCGCTGGGCTGGAAGACAGCGGAGAAACCGAGGGGCCAAGGGACAGGCAAGATGTGGTGGTAGGGGGGCGATGACCTGGTGGAGACGCCCCCACGGAGCGACACGCCCAGCGAAGACGCAGCATCCATTCCATTCTCCAGCAGCCCAGATTCACCGTGTGGGAAGAGGGGCCGCTGCAGGAAGAGCGTCTGTTCTGGGGAATGCTCGGGTCTCCCATGAAGTGGAGGACAAGGAGGAGGGGACAGTGATTACACGCTCACCCAGAAGTCAGCGCCGCCTCACGCCTGCAGCCTTACTGTACAGGGCGGCAGTCACACGCAGTCAGGTAACGCTGCTTTAGCTGCTCCCATTGCAATCACTTTTACAAAGACAGCAGAAACTAATCTACAGGGAGATGCTTCAGAATAATAAAGTAACAGATTACAAATCTGATTCTTTTTTTATTTAAAAGTGCATGCAAGCATGCAGCTGTCACTGTAAAGTGGTTTTACTACAGTGACTGGCAGAAGTCAATATCTTAATGTTTTTAGTTCACAGAATGTAGAACCGCAAGTTAATTTAAGCAACATGCTTAAAAGATTTGAATGTTTGATCTCTGTGAATTATCGGTAGTGATTTTTTTAGAGAACCTGTATTTTCATATTCCAGTTTTTTTTCTGTTTCTCTTTTCAAAAATGTATTTTCTCATGAGGAAGCTCAAAAATCTTCAATGAAATTATTCAGAATAATGTTAAACTACAGTATATGTCCTTGTTGATGCTTTTCTCCACAGAGACGTGGCCTTTCTTCAGAGGAAGAGGAGGGAGAAGTGGACAGTGAGGTGGAGCTGCCCAGGAGACGGTGAGCGTTATAAAGACTTGAAAAATTATTTAGAAATGTAATTTTCATAATTATAATTTTGCTCAGTTGGCTGTATCATCTCATTAGAGCTGACCATTAGACGAATCAAGATAATTTTGTGCTAATTAGACATGTTATTTAAAAATAATAACACCAAAAAACATTTGAAAACCAGCTAACTGGATTGTAGTCACATTGTCAAAAACATATACGGCAACATTTTTCTTTTTCTTACCAGTAAAATATGACAGCCAGTGCTTAAAGTGTGCAAAAGAAGATGTACACTTTACTACATGAAAGCAAATAAGCAATACACTTGAGAGTGCTTTATATGAAAAAACACAACACAATAAACAAACAAATAAAAACATTACAAAATAGCTTGCAAAATGAAGAGAAGTAATAAAAAGGTTTAATCCAGACAGAATTAATCAATGTTCCAGTTATTATTAATCAAAAGCAGCTCTAAGCAAGAGTTTTTGGCCTTGATTTGAAGGAGCTCAGTGTTTCAACAATTTTGTAGCTTTCTGGAAGTTTGTTCTAGGTTATTGGAGCATAAAACTGAATCCTGCTTCTTCATGTTTGGTTGTGATATTGGGGATGCAGAGCAGAATAGAACAAATTAGGCCTATATGGTCTGGAAGGTTAATTTGACAAACAACAGATCATTAATCTATTTTGGTCCTAAGCCATTCAGTAATTTATAAACTGCCAAAAATATTTTAAAGTACATTCTCTGAGCTATAGGGAGCCAGTGTGAAGATTTTAGAACTGGAGTTATGTGCTCTATCTACCTGGTTTTAGTGAGAATGCGAGCAGCAGCGTTGTGGATCAGCTGCAGCTGGAGGATTGATTTTTTTTAGGCAGACATGTGACGAAACTGTTGCAGTAGTCAATGTGGCTAAAGATATGGATATGTTTCTCTAGATCTTGCTGGGACATTAGTGCTTTAGTCTTAGAACATATAAGGACGCCTGACTAAGTATTAAGTGCATATACCGTACAACACATGGACATACTTTTCAGTTAGCCAACATTTTGTTTAAAATGATTGAAATTATGATAATGTTTTTTTGCTACACGTACTGTATTGTATATTTATTTCTGGAACTCTCTTTCACTTGTCTGTCTCCTAACAATAAATTAATGTTTCTAATTCTGGATATGTTGGTTCTATTTCTACACAGGCGGCCAGTGAGCATCTCCAAATGTCAGTCGCTGTCAAACTTCAGCCTAGAAAACCTATCAGTGTCAGACGGCGAGGAGGGAAACACCACCGACCACTCCCACAGTGGCACACCCGACGTAGTCAGCACCAACACGGACGAGCGGCTGGATGACAAAAGCGACGACTTGCTATCTCAGGGCTCAGAAATCCCAGCTGACCCCTGTGATCCGAGCCAGCTGGGCTCTGATGGACTGTCTGAGAGAGAAGCTGAAGTACGACAAGTCAAGACGCAGCTCGCTTTGAGTGAACATAACTGTGAGGTATGTCAGAAATACAAACTAAAGGGATTATTTCCGCTTTATCTAAACAAGAGCAACATGGAGCTTAATTTGAGTATTTTAGTGTTTGGAGAATCAGAGATCAGGTCTCTCCAAGGAATTAATCAAAGAGCTAGTAAGACCGGAGCCCATGTTAACATATATATACTGTATATGTCAAGATAACTTGAATTTTACAATTTTTATAATACTGTATTGCTAAAAACTCAAATTTGAGACATTTTTCTAATTACAGTTGTACATTAAGACATTAGTTATGTCTGGGAATGTGTTTGGTAATATTAAATTTCGATAACAGTAGTTTCCCATACCCAATATGTTGATCATACCCAATCAGGAAATATACCACAGTCCTATAAGTTGTTAACGTAATTCCCCTGTGAGAACTTCTCTACATTCTACATTTCTCTAGACCACATGTGTCAAACTCAAGGTCCGGGGCACAAAACCAACCCCCCATAAGTATTTAAGTGGTCCTCTAGAGTCCAGAGGGAGACATATGTAGAACCTTCAAGGTAATAGTTGTGTTCTTAAGGCCACATTTCTGTTTTTAAAAATACTTTTTATTGGTCTGATGTAATATTCTAATTTTAAATGACACGTTTTCTTTAGCTAAGTCATAATTGAAATTAAGGATTTATAACATTCATCTATTTAGTTAATCCATATAATGTGTTTCACTTAGTGATTAAGTTTCTAAAACAAATGGGCTTTTCAATAATATTCTACTTTATTGAATGAGTCTGTTTGCTGCCAAATTACATTAATGTGAAAAGGTCTTCAATATTATTTAACTTTAAGAAGTACTCATCAAGTTTCATACAGTTAGTTATTAATATTTTAAGTTTGTTATTGGTTAGATTTAGCAATATATTTCCCACAACCGGTCCTTTGAGGACATTATTGATCTTGACATAGCCTAAAATGAAAATGAGTTTGACACCGGCTCTAGACAGAGACAACTTTGTCTTCTGTCTGTTTCAGACACTGACTGATACTAATCACTGATACTGACTGCCTCAACAGAATCCCATGTCAGAAAATGTAACTATTAGACTTGATTGTGTAAAAACAGCTAATGTTTGACTACATTACCCAGTGAGACTCAAATATGCTAATTCAGAGAATTTGTGCTTGTTTGATCTCTTAGGGCCTGTACGACGACTCGGACTGCGACAGTGCAGAACTGGACCATTCATGCAGCGCAGAGCCCAATCAGCCACCAACCAACTGGTGAAGCCCAAAAATCTGAACCCACAAGATCTGTACATCTACATCTCTGCATCCTTCTTTTACTGTCAGACATTAGGAAACCCACAGAGACAACCACAGGAGGGATTGAGTGCAGAAAGGAAATTAAAACCTTATCAGAAAATCTGTGGATATAAAACTAGAGGCACTCTGACAGACAGCAAAGCAATCCGTTTTCAGCTCCAGGACACTACATCTCAGAGAGGCCAGTAACAAGACTGTCCGTTCATGTCTTCAGTCATCTTCTATGTTTATTTTTATATTTATTTATTTTATACTGTCCAGTGAAAATATGATTAGGAGATCATTTCAGGGTTTTTACAACAAGTTTGACCTGCACTTATTTCTTAAGATCTACTGTGTCATAATCTTTTTCCTTTAAATATTATGCACTTATTATTTTAATGTGAAACGGCTGATAAAAAAAAAAAAACAGTTTACATTTAAGGTTGTTTGCAATTATTTATCATAGTTTTTCCATTCATTGTCACTGTTAATATAAGATGTTGTAAAATGAACAAATGTTTTTATACTTGAGATTGTATAACTGAAGGTGCTGACATTCCTCAGCAGGTGGCGCTATTATATAAGAACCTCATAAAGCTTTTGCTGGTAGAATGTAACTTTACCTGCTGTTCATGTCTGATCTCAAACATACAAAGTATTGCAGTATTTAAGTATTTTGCAGGGGCAAATGTGTTTTTGGAGAGTTTGAAGGATTTGTAACATTTAAAAAGCATGTTTGTAAGAAAAAAGTATGCATATTTAAGATGTTTTGATATTTCAGTCCAGAAAATATTGTTTTTGTGAAAATTAAACCAACCCTTAGATGAACAAATGCTGATAAAGCATGTACAGGTGCACCTCAATAAATTTAAAAACTATCATCTGAAAGGTAATTTATCTCAGGTAGTTCAACTCAATAGGTGGAACTCATGTACTATATAGATTTATTACACAGAGGCCTGTATTTTTCAGCAATTTATTTATTTTTCATTTTGATGAACTATAGATTACAGTGAATAAAACCCCAACTTCTCAAAAAGTTTAAATAATTGCAGTCATCTTTAGCAATTAACTTTTTCAGCCTCATTATGGAGGGTTCAGTGACTATCTGCAGGAATAAAGACGAGTCAGCTATCTTGTACATGATTGTGTTGGCTATAACACGTCAATTAGAAATAATTTTTGTTATTCCGCATATAGAATTGGTTTGTGTAGTATTCTAACAAACTCAATTTCAGGCCATAATCATCAAAACTAAAAGTAATGCTTATATCACTGTGCAATAAATACATGGGATTAAATTTTTTAAATAAGAAACCTTTTGATGATATTCTAATTTATTGAGATGTGCTTTTTTGGCAAATAAATTGTTATTCATCGTCAGTTGGCAACTTAGACGAGACAGTTGAGGCCTATTACAGACAATAGTTCATGTTAACTGAATGCAATATTGTTCAACAAAAGGAAATATGAACAGATAGAGGCTCAGTTATTTACTACAAACTTATTAGTGCAAAGGAGATACTTGTGGAGAAATTACTAAGTACATCTTTATCTCCCCCCTCCCCCATGTCATAAGATTGGCATGGACTGTTAAGAGAAACCAAGAACACAAAGCTTTACTAACTATTGTTTCAACACTTGCACAAACGACACTCAATGCTCAAGTATTGAGCCTTTTGTTGGTCTATTTGTTCTTTTCAGCCAAGAATCAAGTGATCATAAAAACTGGTGCTGATGTCTTTTCACCTTGCACTTCAACTCGGATCCGTTCCACATTTCCATACCTGATCATCAGAACACTTGATAAAATATGCAGCTTGTTGTCAGTTGTTTTGTTTCTTGTTACATTGGTAGACCTTTTATAATCAACTCATCCCCCTCAAAATTTGAAATCCTTAAGATAAAATGTTGTCAACGAGCCAAACTACTGCCCTCTAGTGCTTCTGAAGTAATATAACACTGGGCTGAACTGAAACATTTTCTACTGCATCAATGTAACTGTACAATAAATATATTTAAGAAACAATTTAAAAATAAAATCCAACTTGCGAAACTCTCCACCTTTGTTCTTAAATGCTTTACAAGAGGAAACCAAGAGGCTGGTGGTTTTGAGCATTTCACATCTTTATTTATGCATTTTTTTTAAACAATGTGGCACCCAGGTCTACAGTCTCAAAGAACGTGCACAATTTTTTTTTTTTCTGTCCTGCAAATAAAAAATAAAATAAGTTCTGAGTTGAGCAAAGCAAAGAGCAGGAATTTAGTGTTAACTCACAACCCTTTTCTTTGTCTCCTTCATACGGGTTCACTCCTCAGCCTCATTTACATTTATTAGACAAAAATTCAGTGTCCAGAAGTTATTTCCACTTTGGTAGTTAAAAAAAATAATTCTTCCATTTAAAACAAATATTCCAACTTTTTTTCTTTTTCAGTATATATCAATTTATACAAAAGAAAAAATTGAGGATAACCCTCTGATCCTGATCCCTTGAGCCAAGCCCGAAACACATCCCCCACCACCCCCCAACAAAATCCTCCAAAACCAGCAAATAATCAACAAATGATCTGAGGACCAGGAGAGGGGGGAAGGGCGAAAATACAACGGAATGACATGGAGGAGAGGAAACATGACATGCTTTGTAATACACATCTGAATAAATTAATCTGAGTGTTAGAACATTTGTCTTCATAACCAAATATATTCTGTGATAGTGCAGCTACAGCTACGTCTTCTCATCAGGTGACATTAAGTGTTACAAGCACTTCGGATGCACTTCAGTTGAAGAAGGTGACACAGGGTGAGGATGCTGTGTATTCTTAAAGCAAGTACATGAAAAACCCAACAGGTAGGAATAAAAAGAAGATAAAAATCATGTATATAGACAGAATAAAACAGTCACTCTATTCTTACTTTTGATACGTTTTATTTTTCCTCTTTTCCTGTTCAAAGAAAAAAATAAATGACTGTACAGAACTAAGTCTATATGCCCTAAATCAGAGTTTTCCAACTCTACTTTCTGTCATGGCAAAAAAAAAACAAAACAAAAAAACTTAAAAGGAAGTGAGAAAACAAGCCTAATAACATTAAAATCTGTAACTCGACTCAAAAACAGAATTAAAAACCTAATTTTCTGCTTTTTTTCTTTTTTCTTTTACTAAAATCAAACCCAAACAAAAAAAAATAAATAAGGAACTCAGCAGATCAAATCAGTTGACATGATTTCAAATGAGAAAAGAGGATGTACATTATATAAACTCTGAAGTTGTATAGTTGCATTGCCTGAATTTTTACGGTAGCCAATGATATAAAAATGTGATTTAGTGCAGATGCTGTGTCTTATCAGTTGGCTGCCAGTCCCGTGGCCTCAGAGGAAAGCCTGGAGAAAACAGATACACACCCACAGAGCAGGGGAGGAGAGAGAGCATGCAATCAGACAGAACAGAGAAAACATCAATATTTACTCTACATTATTACATCATTACCATATAAACCTCTGGAAGGAGGTCATCTGGCTTTATACACCAGGAAATGTGCTCTTACAGAAACCCGTTACATGTCTAGCTTGGGGGGGGGGGGAGTGTTACAAATAAAGATACATCTTAAGTCAGCAGCTGATCTAAATCTGGCATAATCTGAATGAACTAGCAAAGGGACTAAATAATCAAAAACTTAGTAAAAGGGACTCACGCTACTTATGGTTACAGATAAAAATAAAGCTGCACAGGTTTAGCGGAAACTCTGCAAAACAGGAGCAAACAGCTTAGTTCTTCTGAAAGCTATATGACAACTATTTTTTGATTTTTGGCCTTTTTGTTATTTAATTGATTTACAGAATTTGTAAAAATTACAGGTCGGCACATAATTATTCTGATTTAGATTTTGTGCTGTTTTCATTTAACAAGAAAGATTTTCTGGTTAGAAATGACACCAACATTACTCAAACATAAAATATTGCTCAAGGGTTATTTTTTTTAAATAGCATGTTGAAAATAATGAATACCTTCCTCAATAATCAATTGAAAGGCCTTAATTCTCTAATCAGTTATGGTAACCTAACCTTTTCTATAATTAGTGTCCAACTTTTATGTCCCCAAATATATTACTGACTGTATATTACATCTTTTGCTAAAAACTCCTTGCCCTCACAAATATGGGAAAACATGATCCTATTTATTTGATCTGATTCAATTTTACTCTTTTCATGCAGAAACCAGGGTAAGCTTATTCAGAGTTCATTTCACCCACACTGCAATGTTTCCAGACAACTTTTCACAGATGATGTAAATATATGAGGATCAATCAAAAATGCCTCAAGTGGGACTTTGACATGATTCTGCTCTTGTTTTGCTCCTGTTTTCAAGTTTAATAGATAAACTTATGAGCTAAATCCTAAAGCTCTCAGAAATGTATTTTCATCTTCTTGAGATGAGACAAAATTACCTACATAAATCTGGTGCCTTATTATTAATCATTTCTTATTGGTAAGCTAAAGTAGATGGGTCGTTTTAGATTTTTTTAATAATCAACAAAATCCAAAGCATAATTTGATACCTGAGGGAAGATTTACTTTGATTTAAAATTACTCTGTTTTCTTTTTTTATTTTTCTTAAATCAGCAAACAAATCACGAGACAACCCTTTTTGTAAACTAACAACAGTCACGTAAAAATAACGAGAGAGAAATCAAATTCCACAGGTACAACGTGACATCTTAAAGGAGCCGCTACCTGAGCAGAGCTTACACAACGAGAGAGAGAGAGAGATTCGGTTAAACTACTCCCTGTCCATGCTAAATTCAAAGTCCTTGAAAAATATAATGCACTCGACATGTCACATTTTAAAGAGACAGGTAGAGTCAAGCTACAGATATTTTATAAATATGGCGTTAACCATCTCTCTGGCTTGGTAACAGGGGGCTGCTTTGTGCTGTAAGCGAGGCATGGCGCAGCCAGATACAAAAGCAAGTGCAGGTACAGACAACAAAGAGCACTGTCAGCACTTCAGGAGGAGATGACTTATGTTTCCTTCATTAGTAAGGGGAGAGCCTTCGCCTTTTGGACTTGGAGCCCAGCTCGGGGGCCACTTTGGGCTCAGTGGGAATTGGGTGTGGGGGGTTACTGGCCCCACTGACAACATGGAGGGCCAGGAGAGGCAGGGGCTTGAGACTGAGGAGACTCGACACACAGGCGGGTGAGCTGGGGAGCAGGGAGTCGGTGGAGGAGCAAGAGGAGGAGGAGGAGGAGGAGGAAGGAGGTGGCCCTGGAGCCAACAAGGACAGAGGGATGGAGGCTGTAGGGGGCGCCACACAGGAGGAAGAGGAAGAAGAGGAGGAGGAAGAGGAGAAGGAGGAGGTAGCGGCAGAGGAGGTGGTGGTGGTAGTAGTAGTAGTAGTGGTAGTAGTAGTAGTAGTAGAGGTGGAAGGAGGGCACAAGCTGGTCTGTTCAGGGTTCAAGGAGGAGGAAGAGGAGGAGGAGGGAGGAGGTTTAGAGGACTCTACACTGTAGAAAGAGAGACAAGGAGAGAGGGACAACACAGTCGGGATGGGTCACAGGGCAGGCTGGTGAGCAATGGGTGAGGGGGAGGAGGAGGGGAGATGGGGTCGGGTGCGGGGATAAAAATCACTCAGGGATGCGACCAAAACAGCAGACGTGTTATTAGTAATTAATGAGTTAAACTAGGAGTGGAACGACTCATCATAACTGTAGTGGTGGATCAATGTGGGAGTCAAGGACGGGGGAGGGGGAATATTAACAAATACCAAGAAAAAGAAAACACCATTAGCTAAGTTATAGAAAACTGAACAAAGCTACTGAAGTTTAGTAGGTCAGAAGATTCTTGCAATTGTTTTTTTCTCTCTTGTAAAATTGGAGGTAATTTGATCCAACACAACAGCATGACCACATTTAAACCTGTGCTTTCTATTCACATGTTAAATTAAATATCTGCAATGAGTGACAGTTTTACCACTATGGGGACGTCGTAATTATGTTCGGATTATCTCACCTTGCATTGATGAGGTACTCTGCCAGACTGATGCTGGCGGGCGAGCCTGTGATGGTAACCTGCCGGTCAGTTGATCCATCCACTGGATTTGCGATCTTGATCTGGGCTCCAGACATTTGCCTGATCTCATTGATCTTGGCTCCCTGGCGGCCAATGATGCATCCAATCAGCTGGTGAAGAGAGGGACGAATGAGGGGAGAAAAGAATAGAGACACAAATGGACAGCAGTTTAGAATAACACTTCTCCAGCATGGCCTAGTTTTGACAGAAAATTGTTGAAAAGAAATCTTTCTATCAGTGATTCAGTGATTGAAGCATTAGAGGTTTTCTAGTTTCACAAAATGTCTGCTAGTAAACAAAGAACTCATCGTGCTATGGTGAGAAAATATGTTTTGAAAGCTGTCCCAGTCCCACAGTTGGACCGTTTTTATGCACATCCAGTCAGGAGAGCTGCAGAGATTTCAGCTCCTGGTTTTTGGCACCTTTTTTTTTTTTTCAAAACAGGGTGCATGGACAATCTAAATACTCTCCAATGAGCAACTTTTAAAGGCTTATGAAAACCACTTTGTTTCATATATGTGTGTTGATGTGCAGACATTGAGCAAAACCTAAAAAATAATTTTACTACAGTCCTTTTCATTCACATTTAATTGTGTAGATAAAGTGTATGTCTAAATTTAAATATCTAAATAAAACAGACTATAAATAAACATCATAATGGTAAAGTCTCTACTACTAGATTTTGGCTAAAAGCTATAACAGTTGAAACATTGCTTTCAGTAACTGAACTAAGACCTATTTTTATTCAGTTCAAGTTCAGTCTCATTCCAATTTTTATTTTATTTTCAACATGCACAAACAAGGACAGCTTTATTTTATGACTTAGCAGGTTAAAAGTAATATTTTAAAACACAAAATGTATTTTGACTTAATAAAAACATTGAAAGGTTTATGGAAAAAAAAAATCACAAATCTTAAGATATTTGTTTTGGAAGTAAAGGTAATCATTTAGATTAGATTATATGGTGCATATATTTCAATCAGTCTCCATGCACATAAAAATGTACAATTATTCAACAAAAATCAGATCAAACTAATCAAATTCTATTACATATTTAATTAGAACCAAATTTAACACAAAATAGATCATATTCTCAGACACTGCCAACATATTTTTTTTTAACTTTGGTGATTAATGTAATCCCTTCATAAAACTAATGCCCCAAAAAATCTTCAGCAGAAATCTCGCTTATTACTAAACTGACAACAGTGTGTAAAAGTAATTGAATGTCTGACTTACATCATTTGGAATGGTCATCTCATGTGAACTAGTCTGAGCAGAAGCATCTATCCCTGACAAGAAAAATACATCAGTAACTCAAACAAGCAACAACATCCTAACTTTTTAAGGCCACACAGTGACATGAATAAGTTTCAAATACAGTTTGAGCTGAAATTCTGACAGAAAAAGTCATCGTTTTTTTTTCGGAACTAATATTTGACAAAAACTGGCAATAAAACCTCAAACAAACTCTGTGCAACTGTGGATCTTCGTTGGTATAAACCTAGATGCATAAAGAAAGCAATATTCTGGCATCTTTGTTCGTGTTTTCTAATATTTCAGACAATAAGATGCAACAAAGTCCGGAAGTACAGACAGTTTTCCATATCTGACTAAACTTGAGTAATACTTGAACCTAATACCATTCTTTACCAGAGTAGTAAGCCTTGTTTATTTCTTAATATTGACATTGGTTAATTTTATGAGGTCTGAGTAATCTTATTATTCTAAACTGCAGCAAGAAAATATAATTTTTAAATAAAATAAATGGATACTAGAGCACACCAGATGTTTGGTTTTTTTTTTAAATGCTGAATTGTTTTATAGTGTACAGCAAAGCCCTCCCTACTTCAGGGAATGTGATAGTGACTGTCAACGTGGTGTGGCAATGCAAAACATTCGAGTCGAATCAGCTGGAATGGCGGCGTGAAAGCCCATGGGCCTTGCTGTGCTGCATACCAGTGAATCCCTGGTTGCCTGGTGCAATAGGGAAAGGGCTCTGCTGCATAGCCAGCTGGTGAAGCTTGGTGAGCTGTGGAGAAATAGCAGCAGAGGAAGACTGTGAGAGTGAGAGGAGGAGGCGGGGAGAGAAGAAACAGAGGAAACGGAAAAACACAGGAAGAGGGGAAAAAAACAGAGCACATAAAAATCACAATCAGTACAGACGGCTACACAAAGAAGCGCAAACAAAGGAAAACTTAACACACAAGACTTCGTTCTATGATCTGTAGATGTCTTATTCTCTCATAAGGCTCTCTCTATGTGTCTAACATAAGTCTATATGGGAAACCAAATCTGATTTCTTCTCTAGTCAGGCTCTACCTCTTGGTAAACTTTTCCTGCCATCTTTGGGGTAAAAACAAAGCTACAATACACAGTCCCTGTACAGAGGGGATTTCCTAAGCAAAACAACAGACTGCTTCAACTTAGCTTTAGGAGAGCGGAGAAGAAACTTATATGCTACATCTAAATCACATCAGGCCTAATAATCAATAATAATAATCAATAGTGATAGAATACATTTACGCAAACAACTTTTTGGCCTAAGAAGCATTTACGACAACTATCTACATGGTAAAAGATCCTAATCCAACGTATCTTTTTTACTTAAAGAAAAAAAAAGAAGAATTGATTGTATGAAGCAAAAACTGACCAGAGGACAAAGTGACAAAGGAAAAGACTAAAACAGTGTGTTTATTCAGGACAGACTAATAAATGAGACAATACTGAACAAAGAGGAAGAACAGGGAAGGAGTGAGCAGCAGGGACAGATTATTATTCATGGAACAGTGGAGAGTCTGGACAAACAAACAACAAATGTCAATTAAATTCGCTTCTGACTGCAAAAACTGAACAGATAGTGAGAAAAGTTACGACTCTTCTAAATGGTTGATATAAAAAGGACTGATGACTGCAGATTAAATGAAGGATAAACAAGGTACCTATAGTTATATGTGGAAAACACTGCATGGCTAAGTGGGTGATAATTCATTTTGGGACAAGGCTGTAATTATGAAAGGGAGTGGAAGTGGTGGTGGGGAGGATCAAGGGGGGGGAAAAAAAGTCCTACTGCACTTACATCTGGCTGTGGGATCGCGTGCTGTCCTTGTACAGCATAGGCCTGAAACATATGGAAACAAAGCTTTCATAGGCCTCTCATCTGGTTTTATTGGGTCACTTACTTCTCCAGGTACGTCACCATTAGATGACAACCAGATGACTCCTGCATATCAAAAGTCAACCTGATGATACTCAACAAGTATTAACATGCACCTCTTGTCCAAAGTCTCCACATTTCTTAGAGTAATGAAGTATTTTGTGACATTTCATTAGAATTAGAGGAAAAATCCAAATGGAAAATTATTATAAAGAATACAACACAGTACTTGGTAAGTTTAAAGACTTTGTAGCGTTAAGAGAACAAGCACCAGAAAGTGTTTAAGTTCAAGTCAAGATGAAAGGGAAATGAAAAACTAAAAGTCTTTGATCAAAGGAAAACATTAAAGGAAACCAAGATTTTAGAGTTTTACTTGTTCTCCAAGTTTTTAGTGATTCTCGATGCATCTGTTTTCTCAAGGTAAATACAAAGTCAAGCATCTATTCAAGATGAACATTATGTTAGCTCCTGTAAATTCACAAATCAAGGTTAAGCTTGTTAAATCATCAAACATACAAATATATATTTTTTAAATGGCTAGCAAAAAACTCTAAACCTCCTCAAGTCTTTTCAGGGGTTGATATAAGAGGAAATCAAACCCTCCATAAATAAACCTCGTGTCCGTCAGAGAAGCTGTTTATACCTGTCCGCCTGCAAAGATGACAGGTGATCCTGAAGGCTTGGGTCGGTAGGGGATGGTGACCCCCTTAGGGGGAGACTGCACAGGGGAAAGAAGGTGGGTTTTATTATAATATCTACTGCCTACTTCATGTTAAAACCATTAACTTTGAAAAGTAAAACTTTTTCTTAATATTCAGTCCTTTAAGATAGAAGGCAAAGAAAGTGATTGCAGTTTTTCTGGCTTTATAGAACAATGCATCACTGCAACTACAACAAAAACTACAGACAGTCACAATGTGGAAACTAAAGGTAATGCCACCGATCATTTAATAAATTAGCAGCTGTTTTTAAATCTTACTTAGGAAAATACAAGGTACATTTTGCAATATGTGATTAACTGCATGTTTAATTAAAATGAGCTCAATAATTTCCATTATGATGATTCATGTTTTTAGGTTTATTTTGTTTACGAAGACTGACAGAGACAGAGATTTATTGTTTTAGGTTGTTGTGTTTTATTTTGGTGATTTAAAATATTTTCCAGTTCTAGTATTAAGTGTTCTTTCCAAAATGAAAGTTTATTGGGTGACCTTGCATTGTTATGCCATTATCAATATATCACTTTGAAAAGGTTTTAACACTATATTATAGTTATATCACAACAATTTCTGCAACAATTTATCATCCAGCGAAATTTGTTATGGTGACAAGTGTAAGGGCAAATCTGTAGAGCAGCTGACAACAGGCTGGACATCCAGACTAAAACAACCAGCCTGTTTTTCTCTCAGTGTTACTCTATAAAGAGCAGAATCAATACATTATTTTGACAGGAGTGCAAATAATTGTTGCCTTTCTCTTTAAAGAAAGCAAACAAATGATCTTTTGCATTATTGTTTTAAATTTTTGCTCAAATACTATGAAACTGGGGTATTTTTCTGAACTTTATCTCACATTGAGAATCTCATACTGGCTTCAGTCAACATAGCAACATCTGCACCTGTCCGCTCACCTCAAGCATGACCACGCAGATCTGCTTAACACACTCAATTATTGACTGCGGAGTTCCAGCGATGGTGATGGCACGCTCTGTGGAGTTGGGAAGCATGTCTCCCGCCACTTGTACCTGAGCACCAGTTGACTTGACCGCACAAGAGGGGAAAAAATTAAACAAAACCTCATTAATGTTGATTTATTAAAAGTGTAACATGTAAAGGTGAACAGAATGCAGGTTTCACTGTTTTGATTTTAGGGCATACCTCTCGAATTTCTTTGATCTTGCAGCCACCTTTCCCAATGAGCGAGCCACACTGGCTGGCAGGCACTACGATGCGTAGAGTCACTGGAGGCTTGCTGGTAGCTGTGCTGTTTGTCATTGAGCTGCTGATATCCTGGTATGAAATATAGAAAAGTTAAATTAATACAGCTAGAAAATGGGATGGTCTCTGTTGATCTATAGAAGTAAAAAAAAAAAAACTCAAAGCAAACCTCTTCCAACTTCTCTATAATCATAGAGAACGCTTTAAAGATGGCCGTCGTCGGACCTGCCAAAGTGATGATCCGTTCAGGACAATTGCCTTCAGAGATGTTAATGCGAGCTCCACTCTAAACAGAAGAGAAGCAAAAAAAATTACAAAAGTATTTAGTAACTGTGAAAAGATCTGCCAATAATATGACTCATTGTAGTAATTAAAGAAACACAGTGAGCTTGAACGGACTAACCTCTTCTCTCATCTTCTTCACAGATTCACCCTTCTGTTTGCAGAGAATCAACGATATGTTTAATATTTATAAAAGAAAAAAACAACATTAAAAGAACAGAAAATCTTACCTTTCCAATTATACTTCCAACCTCCTGAAATTGGAAAAAAAAAATTGTAAGACATATTTTTCTTAATTCATCTAGATGAAAAATTATGTTTATATAAATTAGCCTATTGAAGAATTGGAGCTTGATGTTAAACTCTAAAACTTCAAACTAAAATGAATGTAGCAATCCAGGGTTCATTGAGTCAGTACTCAACAGGGGATGTTGCAATACATGTGTTAATACTGAATAAACCAGCATTAGCTAACCTATTAGTAGCTCTTGCAGAGTGGTTTAATATCTAAAACCAGATCAACACAAACTAGCAGAATTATTTACCATTAATGGAAAAGCTACAGAGGAATAATGTTTAGAAATTTGGGAATAAAACTTCATTTCAAGTACATTTCTAACATGTCAACGATTGCCAGTTTTACCTCAATATAAACATATTGGTGAGAATTTCTCTTAGTTGCATATATTTTTTCTAGACCTCAGGAAATAATGTCTACACAGGGTAGGGTTTGACAAAAATATAGATGAAAAACATATTTCTATTAATACAACACAATTTAGCACAGTTTTACTGTGGTAATGTTTTTTTAATATCTCACCAGTTTAGTGAATCTGCAGTTAAAAATACCAAGAATGTGCAGCTGCCTTTAAAACCGCCACACTAGGCTACAACAGAACTCACACCATGGAGCGTGTGCGGCTATGCTGTCAAAAGGGCCAGATGGCCTGGGGACAAATGCCAGGCAATGCCTCAGGCTGCAAATTTTTAAGCACGGGATGGTGCTAAAATGAAAAAAAAAAGAAAACAGAAAAGCGAAAATACAAAAAAAATCCATGGATAAAATGTGTATTACTAAGTCCAACTTCTGTACATCCAATCAGCATCCATTAATTAAAATACAAGGTAGATGTTGATTAAAAATGCACCATTAAGGCTTTCAATGGATTTGCCAATTTAGCACATAAAAAGAAAAAAAATGCTTTTTGATGGGAGAAGTAGTTTTAAATGCCCCTAACCTCTATTAGATTTTTAGTAATCTATAAAAAAAATACATCAAAGTATATTGCATTTGTTGACATATTTGTAGACTAAAATGGCTGGAGTTGTAAGTTTATACATTTAATGAAAAATTTTTAAAAATTCTGTGTTCACCAGCAGGTAAAGTTGATAAAAGGAAAATTTCAGCAACTGATTAGGTGCATCTCAAAATAGGCTTTAATAAGTACAGTATTTTTAAAAAAAAGGCCAGCAAAAACTCAAGATGAATGATAGTTGAAAAAAATGTAATTGCCAAAAAAGCAATAAAAATAAGAGGAATCATTTATTACGTAAACTGTTTCTGCATTGTAAATTTACATAACAAATTGTAAATTGATTGTTGTTGCTATTGATGAAGGATATTCCAGTGAAACCCATTGAGCATTTGACAGCCTATAGCTAGTCAAACACTGCACGCCCGGTATTTTCAGTCGTTATATTCAACTCCAGCTCAACCTGTATGAATACATCACACTGTAGGACTCGATGTTCGGGTGCAACCTGACTGCTCACACTGTAATACACATCACAGCCTTAAACCTGAAACTACAAAGAAAATGAGGAGCAAAACGGGATTAGACATTCCCCCAAGAATAAGAAAATGCTCAACAAAAACAAACTATGCTTCTTTAGCAATCCTCGCCATTCTGTGCGGAGAAACTTAAGCTTTCTATCGTTAAATAATAAATTGATGAATGTTAAGGTGAGAGAGATGTATGGACCATAAATTAAATATGGAAGGAGAAATGCTTAGGTATATATATCTTATGTTTCTTTAAGACGTGTGAAGTTTATAAACTCCAATACTTTAATTTCAGCTTCTTTTATACTGTCATGTCCTTGTTCAAATAAGCAACATTTAATTACAATGGTAATATACATTATATTACTTGTCTTACTAAATGACAGTTAGCCAGTTGTCTATATACTTTGAGTAGCATTCCAGTGAGTGACTTGAGAGTGTGAGCTTCAGGTACATGACGCTGCTTGCAACACTGCGTACGCCCCTGCAACACGAGGGGCATACGCAATTCGTACAATTGGTTTTTGGGATCTTGTTGTGGGGTGTTAATCGCTTCTCGTTCCCCCCTGTATACTACGCGATGCACGACACACGATTAAACTGAGACTCGGCCTGAATGCAAAAGATGAAACTTGAAAAAACTTGAAAAAAAGAAAATCATAAATACTGCCTTAAACAGGAGATCAAACTCGGTCTCTCCATTTTCTCTTGAGATCAAGGATTCCATTACCATTTACTTTCACTACTCCCCTTCACCTACATATCCTGTTGAACATCAGTTTCATCAATAAAGCATCATGCTGTATTAGAGTGTCCACGTGAGCTGCTGCTGAGTGATCTCACCTTGCCGTGCATGAGCAGCCTTATAGTAAGGGTGACATTGAGTCCGCCTTCAATTACTCCGGAGTCCATAACTGCAACTATAGTGGTCCGTACAGAAACTGAGAATCTTTGGTCACCGAGATGGATCTAAATAGCATAAATACAGAAAAACATCATTATGCATAAGAATGAAAAAGGAAATGTATGCTATAACACAGCAGTGTTACAGCAGTTTTGCTTCAAATTTTATTAAAAGTTCATAATTCTATTGGTGGATAAGTATTTCAAGGCATGGGAGAGTATTTAATAAACTCAGTAAATATTTTAAGAAAAATAAATCAGAAAATATTCACACTCCCTTTAAATTCATATTTCAGACTAAATGACAAACTTAAGTGATTTCTCTTTAATTTCCAAATATATATATATACGTTTATTATCAAGCACACTGATGGATACCACGAGAGAAAATCCTAAGCTTTAAGGTTTTTCTGCAGTTTTGTTGCAGGCTTTCAAAATGTGGATGAATGCTGATCCATCCACATCACCAGCTAGGTCGAAGGTCTTCAATAGTAAATCTATTGCCTCCAGGGGAAAAAATAACATATGGTAACATGCTAACTATGTTCGCTAGCCTTGAAACAAGTTTAGTAACAAACTGGTTGCCGTGTTTCTTCTAAAGGCTCATCTGGACGACTGTGTTTTATTTGCAACAAACATAAATTAATTCGATTTAAAATAAGCGCTAACCGCTTATTTTGAAGATTTAAGGAGAGATGTTAAATTATTAAGAAAGATGAAAGTCTCTTAGCCCTCTGTAGCCGTGCTAGGAAAATGAATGGAGTATGCATGTGCTTGTTAGCATATTTAGCTAGTTAGCTTACTTCGTCAGCATTACGAACAGATTCTAACTCGAATCAAGGTGAATTGAATTACATTGTTGTTATCTCTTAAGCAAAGGTGCTTGGTAAACTATGAAAATTAGTAACTAAAAGTGCCACAAGGGGACTCTCTGTTGTAGTTCTTTAAAATAAGCTAGGCTAGGCTAAGCTAGCCACATCACTCCGAGCGCAGATTGCGTGCTCATCGTCCTCACGCGGCCTATTAGCACGCTGCACAGGAGCGATTTGTTTCCGCTACTTCTGACCATAACAAATATGTTATAAAAGAAGAAACATCACAGAAAACTCACCTGCTTAGAGCGCTGCCGACTGATCGGGGGGAGGGTTGGGGTTGTAAGGGTAGAAGGGGAGAGGTTCGGGAGGGTAAAAACCCGGGGGAGAGTTTAGAAAGGACTCGGGGAAGAGGGAAGAGTGATGCGAGATCGAGCTCCACTCCTTTACACAAAGACAACAAAACTGTAACCTTTGAACTACCACCCTTCACCCATCACAAACCCTTACCAGCTCCAGCCAGGAGTTTGAACTGAAGATGCTCCAGACAAATATAACTTCATCCACATGTAATGCTACCATACGGTGAATAATAGTTACATTCAAAACAAATTCTAATTTTTGTTATTTTTTTAAAACGATACATAAACGTTTTGTGATTAAAAGTAGGTCACAACCAGCTGAATAAAATTCACATTGATCGTCAGAAATTACAAATTACAAAAATTAGAATATCTTAGTTTGATAAATAGTGTTCAAAATAAGATATTTAAAATTTAAAGACCAATGATGCTTAAAACAGCATTGCTCTGCTTAAAAAAATAAAATACATTTAAAAAATGCATAACAAAAAATATCCATAGAACATTTTCAAATTTTGTCAAGGTCCAACCACAAAGTAGGATTTTTTAAACTTTATTTTATAAATTTTATGTGATAGACCAGTACAATACAGAGGTTTATATGAGCACATTAGTGAATTAACAGCTTTTTAAAGACTAAGAAACACACCAGAGAGGGCACAAATAAACTCCTGGATGAGTTTAAAGCTTGCAATCAATTATCTGAATTTTAAAGAACATGGCTGACCCAACCGCAAATCTACCATAATATGATTGTTCATGTAAGCCGATAGACTTGGCAAGGATGAATCAATCAGAGAAGCAGCCAAAGTTACCATGACGACTTTGAAGGAGTTGTAGAGATTCTCAGCCTTGGTGGTAGAATATTATTTGTGTGATTCACTTTTTGATTTACATGCAAAACGGTGTGGTGTGTGTGGAGGAAAACAAACACTGCATGACACCATACATAACAATATGGTGGTAGTGGCACCATGGAGTGAGGAACCTTTTCTTCTGCAAACAAAGAGAAGTTGGCCAGAGTGAATATGAAGATGGATGCAGTTAAATATAGATCGGTTCTGTAAAATGTTATAGGTGGCCAAAGACTTGATATTTGAACAGATGTCAAGCTTCTAGCAGAATAACAACCCTAAACATACTGGCACAGCTCTAATGGACTGGCGTAGATCAAAGCATATTCATGTCTAAAACATCTCAGTCAAATACCCGACAACCTGTGGCAAGACTTGAAAATATATGCTCAAAGATGCACTTCCGTTCAGTCAGTCTGAGGTTTAGCTATTTTGCAAAGTAAATAGCGCAGAAACATTTGTAGATACATAAAGCAGGTAGAGATGTACCCCCAGTTGTAATTGCAGCAGGAGGTGGTTTAAAAAGGCATTGACTCCAGCAGCTGTATAACACAGTACAAGAATGCCCCAATTTGTAGATTTTAGTTTTTATTGTATTGATTTATTTACACAAAATTACAACAAAACACTCAGCAGTTTGTGACTGTAACAAGACAAAATGTGAATCTGTTATGGGTATGACTGTACATCCAATTATGCAGTAGCATTTTAAATATTTTTAATAAGTTTTGAAAGAAATTAGAATAGAAATCCAAGAAAAAAAACATTATACCTTGTTAATGCTCAACATGTCATTATATTATACTCTGCACACTACCAGTTGTCTAGTACAGTCATTGTAATACAAAATTATTAAATACATTTACAAATTCAAGTAAAAGACAATTTTATATTTGATGACTTGTATTTTTGCATTTACACTAATGAAACAAAAAACAAAACAACAAAAAAGCACTAGCAAAGAAATCCATACGCCAAAATCCTTTACTTCAACTGTACACTCTGACTGAAATTTAAATGTAGGCCTGGAAGAAATAGCTTTGTGTGTCTTCAAATGTCAGAAATGCACTGTAACAGATATAACATAATGTACTTGTGCAGTGATTTTAGTTGAATTAGTTGGATTATTGGATGATTCACTCTCTGAAGGCCTCAATCTGAGTCGCTGCTGCTGCTGGACCACTGTGAAGAAAACATATATGTAAATAAATATTTTACACACAAAACAACTTGTGTTTTATTTGATAGAGAAAAACTTCCACTGAAAATGAAACTGTTGACATTGAAGTTCTACTATTTAGATAGGGGTATAAATAGAGCTAAAAGGCCAAAGGGACTAGCTTCATGTTTTATTCTGTCAGGATACCGTTTTGTTCAGCAACCTAAGCTTGTTTCATGAATCAGAATCAGAATTCCTTTTAATGTCTAAAGCACAACAAACAAATAAAAAGTTGCTGATTGAGTTTCTATTGCTTTTAGACAAAGATAGTTGCTTCAGGACTAACCTATACCCTTGTATTATTATTTCAGGTGCCAGAATAATCATTTTAATTAACATCCGTGCTTTTTAACCAAGCCTCACCTTGCCATGCTTGTAGTGACCATGCATGTGGTATTTGTGAGCCTTCTTCATCTTTTTCCTCATTTTCTTATCAGATTTGTGAGAAAGTAAGCCCATTCCCAATGTCATTCCTCCAGCTAATATTCCAGCCGAAGGGTTAAACCCATCATGATGATGATGATGATGATGACCTTTGTGTGGGCCATGACCGAAACCTTTTGGGTTGTGCAGGAGGTGACCCAAATGAACACCTTTGGGATGGCAAGGATGTCCTGCAGGATGCATGGGATATGCATGAGGTCCAGGAGGTCCATAGAGCATAACCCCCGGAGGTCCATGGGGCATCAGTCCTGGAGGTCCATGATGGGTCATGGCTGGGCTCACAGGAGTGGAGTAGTGGCCTGGAGGATACTGGGCTGTAGGGTATCCAGAGTAAGCAGGATATGGAGCCTGGGGGTAGATCACAGGTCCAGGGGCAGGTAAATATGGAGCATTGTATCCAGGAGGGAATGCAGGATTTTGTTGACCCATTGGAAGGGGAGGAGGACCTGATGCACAAAAGAAGCACAATCACACACCTTCTACTTCATAAAAGTTAGAATGTGATAGAAGTATTGGTATGCTTACCTTGATTTGGCCACATGGGTTGTGTTTTAGCTTGATCAGCAGATAAGTACAAGTCTCAGAAATAGTCCTAAAAATAAGGAACATTTATTAAATGTTAAATCATTTACAAACATGCAGTAAAAACAGATTGTAAAAAGTCTATTTCAAGCTCTGTCTAATTTTATGTTCTACATATTCAGTGGTTCAACTACCTTAACAAAGTGTACTCAAATTAAAAATAAAGCCTCTATAAAAATTTAACCAAACAGACAGGAATAAATCCAGCTTTGAGAAGATTATGAAGCCAGGGCCTGTACAAAACTTTGAGGGAACTTTGCAAAGCATGGACTGCTGCTTCAGGAGTTACCAGACACAGAAAAAGTGAGAACATGGGCAACAACTAAGTTCTCGTGCTTAAACTAATCCTGACCCGGAGTAAACATCATGAGCCATGGAGAATAGGACCAAACTATCGGTCAGAGGTACAAATACTTATTCTAGAAAAGTTATGCTACATTTATGTAGTAATTCAAGCAAAAGGAGACCATAACATATACTTTAATCACATACTGTACTCCACTGGCCTCATGTAAATTATTCAAACTTTCTAAGAAACTGAATTTTGATCAAAATGACAATAAAGATTTTAAATCCATAATCCTGAGTATAGAAAAGTTAATGATATAATAAAGGACTTTTTGAACTGAATTAAGTAAAATAACTTGTGCCCTGTGATGGACTAAATGGGTATAAATAAACTTGTCAATGAGATTCTGTTATACTGAGATGTTCAGATCAGAAAAGATTGTACTTTTCCACGTTTTAATGCTCATTTTTATCTCCGTGTTCTGTTCCACACATATGGACTAAATGATAAAAGTGCTTTTCTGTAAGGTTGAATTATGAATGACAGCACCACATTATCCTTTAAAAGGAATCTACGAACCCAGATAGCCGTTTTACAACAACCAATAATTTTAAAAACAAATTTTAATGAAGCGTAATATTAACTCAAACGTGTCTATTCACACATATAAAGAAATTAGCAACAAAACTGTTTAATGTCTCAATCATTAGTCCGTATTTAAACTCTAACAACAAACACCACAAAGTACATAAATCCTGTATTTATGGAAGTTTAGCACCGTTTCATATAATAGCAAAGCCCTAATGTCCGTAAACATACTGTAAGTGCGCAGGCTTACCTGAGGAAGTTGTCTCTTGTTTTTTGAAAGGCTTTTGTCAGAAACTTGTAACGTCTTGTTAGTCTTCCGCATTAAAGCTATATTAAAATGCAAAAAGATGCCACGCCTTCCCTTAAAGGACACGTACGTAATGGCAAAATGCAGCAGCTGACGGGGACTGAAAAGTTGAAAGACTTGTTCTATTTTGTTTTGTCATACACCGAAGCTACGATAACACTCGTCAAAGAACACAGTGCAAAGAACACAGTGGAGGATGTTTCCACAGGGAGGAGTCACGAGTTACCATAGAAACACTCACATGACCTCTTTGTAGGATATTCACCGCTGTAAATGGTACCTGCACCAGAACACCATTACATCATGGACCAACTGTGTCACAGAAATGCTTTAGACAGAATCACATGCTTTGTAAAAATCAATATCAGGAAAACATTTAGGAAGATAAAATATTCAGTCTATTCAGACAATCATGACAGTATAAATTATTTATTATTGTTGTGGCTGTACATTTTGATGACTTCCAACACTTATACAACATAATCAAACAATTATTTTAGAAATAAACCTATAGTTTCAGAAAGGTCCTATATCACAGAAATATGCACTTATTTTAAATAGGACCAAAGTAAATGATGTAAGATTTAATTAAGTGTGTTTTTTTAATGCTTTAACTTATAATATGTGATTGAATCATACCAGAATGGCGATGAGTCAGCAAGTCTAAACATAGGAGTATATATTTCATTATCTTTATCAGTGATGCGTTTGTGTTTTTCTATGTGATAAGAACGGAGATTATAATTGGAAAAACCATAAAGTAAGCATTCTAAATCAGTGTTAATCAAAATAGATATGAGGTTTTTTTTAATTAAACTTAAAAAATCTAAAACAAATGCAGGCCTGTTAGATAAACTTTTACTGTCTACATATATAATTACAATTACTTTCACTATGGTGTAATTCTTAAATACAGCATCAAAGAACAGAAGAACATTCTATAGCATATGTAGAGAAGAAAAAGAAAGTTTACACAGCCATGCAAGCATGTTCTAATGCAGAACAATTTTATATTTAATATTACAGGACAAAGAGGAAAATCTCAGGACAGAGTTAATGAGTGACTAATCTGTTCACCACAGTGATCATGTGAGAAAGGAATTCAGTACTAACAATGTGCTTGGAGTTCCCTCTTTGCTGATACTGAACAAGCCCAAAACACGCAAGTCAATACTTTCCAGCTTAGGTCATAGAGTAAAAGGTATATCATTGTTTAGTGGTTACAATTCAAATTGTAGACCCTTTTTTGTGGTCTGACAAGTTCAAAGTCAGAGTTTATGGTTTCCACAATTGAGATTTGTGATCCTGAAGGTACAAAGGTGTTAAAAATTTATTGTAGGCCTTTATCTATCATTTACAAATGTTTGTCCTTCAAGGGTTACAGGAACTGTTCTCTAGAAGTCATTGTGCAAGTGGCAGAGCAAAATATGTTGTCAAGCAGGGTAGATATAGAAATCGAAACAAATAGCTGCTAAGCATTAAATAATAAAATGATTGCAGCATTTTCCTCCATAAAAAAATAATTGTAACATTTAGCTGGAAAAGAGCAAATAATCTTACTGAAGCATATTTACAATACCCACAGTTTACCAAAGAGATTAAATTTAGTCAGAATAAAGAATAGTTGTATTATTTTGGCCTCTTGATGTGTTGGTCTCTCAAGTGATTCTTCTATATGAAATAAAAACCCTAAGATGTTCAATTTCCATGCCAATAGTCACACCACACATGAAAAACATTCAGTTAAATGAGACAAGGGTATTTTATCAGATATAAGAAGAATCATCTGCCATTCACAAAGCAATTTTATCTCAATAAAATGTAATAGAAATTATCTTGTAATGTGAAGTATTGAAATCAAATGGGAAAAAACACACTACTATGTAGTTGATTGATTGATTTATTTTGAAGCCATGTAGTAACGAGCATAAAATCAGATGTTGACAACAACATAATGGGTCTAACTCTAGACTTAGCTAATATTCTACTTTGAACATAAAACTGTTTATCATAATAATTGTACTAATATCCTATGACATTTTAAAAAAACAAAACACATCATAGTTGTACACTTATTTTTGAGAATTTACACAAACGGAGAATTTCTGTACTGAAGTAGCAGAAAACTAATGACCTTACTACAAAGTAAAGTCCCATGTCCTGTAAGAGGAATGAAAATAAACTGAATCTCAGAAACTGAAAGTAGAAACTACTAGTGTGTATGCTGCTTTAGTGTCATAAATTAACTTTAAGGGGAGTTTATGAAATACTATATTTGTGCATGTGATAAGATTTGATTTAAGGTAATAAGATGAGTTGCGCTTTTGGAATAAGCATGAAGGCTGAGTGTTGAGCTTGAAGATTTAGTCTGAGTCACTGCTGCTGCTGCTACTGCTGCTGCTGCTTGAATGCTGTAAAGACAAAAAAACTTACATAATGAAACAATAAAACAATTCATATTGCCAGGTTTAAACAGAAATTACAGATGTTTCAATCAAAGTTTATGCAATAAACTATTACATTTAGTACAAGACTGACATTATAAACAACTGGATTCATGGGAGTCTGAATAATAAAAAAAAATACACAAAAAAACCCCATAATTGCAGTTTAAATTATGGCATAACAAATTAATCAATAAAAATAATCAACCATACTGGCTGAGGGCAGCGTATCCCTTAATGTCAATAATTCATTGTTCCAATAGAAGCAAGATGCTACTACTCACAATTTTCGTCTTTACATTGTATATCAGATTATTATCTATTTTTAAAAAATCATTTTAGTATGTTATTTGCTGACTAATTTCTGCTTCTTGTTTTAGATTAACATATTTTTGTTCAATGTTCCATTAAGCAATTTGTAATGTTTGTTTTAATCAGATTATAATAACATTTGCACAATGTTACATTCTCTGACTAGGGTGACTACAACAATGTCAAGATGGTCATTACAAAAAGGATCTTTAACAAATTTTTACAATGTTTTATGCACAATCACTTCCAGTTTGAACCAAGCCAAACCTCACCTTGCCATGTTTGTGGTGTCCATGCTTGTGTTCTTTCTTCATCTTCTTCATCTTTTTCATCTTCTTATGCTTTTTGTGTCCATGACCTCCAACAACCATTCCAGGCCCAGGGTGTAATCCACCATGATGAGGATCCTTGTGGTGGCCCCCTTTAGGAGAGTGGGGATATGGACCTGGATAAACACCTCCAGGAGCCATGGGATATGCCTGGGGTCCAGGAGCCCCGGGAGGTGCAATGGGAACCATGGTTGGGTTCATGGGAGCTGGGAATTGGCCTGCAGGGTACGCAGGGTTCGGACCCTGGGGGAACATTCCTGATCCAGGAGCAGTGGGAAAAGCAGGGTTGTAGCCTGGAGGGAAGGCAGGGTTTTGGGGACCCATTTGAGGAGGAGGAGGAGGACCTGATATGGAAAAGCAGCACAATTATGCACCATAGAAAAGTGATCAGATATAACTGGCATCAAACTTGTCAAAAATGTTGTTATGGGTTGGTGTGAAATCCCACCTTGATTTGGCCACATAGTCGGTGTATTAAGTTGCTTAGATGAAGAGTTTAGGTCTCAAAAAACCTCCTGCAAAATATTTATATTGTTGAGTCTTTGACAATGCAATGACACAAAAGGTTAGAAATTGTCCACATTACCATCTTGCATAATAACTTATTTTAACCACAACTCTACATTCTCTATAAAACTATCCTAATCAAAAACAGATGGTTGTTGAGACGAAACTGATTGTAAACATGAAAATGTATTCAAAATGACAGTTTTCTAGAATAATTTTCCTAAACATACATTTGTTGGCCACTTTTAATAATTATCCCTACTTCATTGTTTGTCTCTAGAAATAGTGAATCAGTCAATCAGATTGTAACATATCCACTAAGGGGAAGTTGTGCTGTTAAAAATCTCATAGTAAAGTCAGAGGTCAGAGGACAACGAGCAGGCCACAGGTAACAGGTTTGGGAAAACAAGCTAGCAGCAGTCCTAATAATGCCTCGTTACCGCTCAGGTACACCATCTCTAAATGCACAACACATCAAACTTTGAAACACACAAGCTACACCACCAAAAGACAAAATCTGGTGTCACTCCTAAGAACAGGAAACTGGGGCACATCGAAATTGGACAGAAACAGACTGAAAGAAATGCTGCCTGGTCCAATGAATGATGATTGTAGCTGCAACATTAAAATGGTGGAGTCAGAAGTTGAATTTGAAGACATGAAAGCATGAATCCATCCTGCCTTTTGTGGTGGCTTTGTGTTTGGTCTGGGGGATACTTTCTTGGCACACTTTGAATCCTTTGGTACCAACATTGTTTAAGTGACACACCTGGATTTCTTTCTTGTAAACATGAACCAAAATCTCAGTCGAATGTTTCTGACATGTTCTTGAATCAAGCTATGAAGAATTAAGGTGGTTCAGAAAGTAAAAGGCTGTCCATCGTGTTAGGAAGGCATACTTAATAAATGGGACAGTAAGTGTATTATACTTCATTTATGAAGTGACCAGTTAAAAATAAATAAAAGGAATGATTTTGACAAAAACTAAAGAAAATCTGAATATTTTTATATAATTATTGTGATTTAACCTCCATCAGATTTCCAAGCATTACAGACCACAGTGGGTGTGTCCTGTAAAGCATGGTTCTTAAGGGATAGCAACGAGTAAAACACACTGGCTGATTTCACTATTACAGTTGCCTCCAAGACCTGGACTCCATTTACATAGGCCGGGTCAAGAAGAGAGCTGGAACCATAGCCATGGATTCCAGCCACCCGGGCCACAGACTGCTTGTGCCGCTGCCATCAGGCAAGCGGTACAGGAATATATGGACTACAACAAATAGACTTAGAAACAGTTTCTTCCCCACAGCCGTCAGAGCCATTACTCCCTGCTGTCCCCCCCTCCCACACATATCATAACCTCGCAGTGACACATACATATCCCCCACCCCCACACAGCCATATTGTTCTGCACTTTGCACTGTCACATTATCTGTACTTTGCCATAATTGGACCTGCTGCTACTTCTTTGGATGGTTGAGTGCCTTTAGTTAATTTAGTTGTATATATTGTTATTATTATTATTGTGTGTTTGCTTATTTCTACTGTATATATTTGACCTTTTGCACGGGAGCTGCAATGAAAATTTCGTTGAATTCTGTTCAATGACAATAAATGCTATCTATCTATTAATTTGGTTAAAGGGATTACAATAAGAAACAGTTTATAAAAACATATTACCCTTCAAATTGAATGCAGGGGTTAAAACACTCGAAACTGCTGTTTTAAGGTAAAGTTAAACTAGTTTTAATGGGGTATCTTAATTGGCTTGTTAAAATCAACGTTAAACAACAGTGTTGCCCAAGTTCTAAATAATTTTTCGAATACAGGAAGACATTTGTCTATTTTGCAAGCAATACACCCTAAAGAAATGTTAGCCTTCTAATTATTGTAGTTCATATGTACTTGATTTGATGGCAAAATATAATGTCTGTAAAAGATATTTTTAAGGTTTACCTGAGGACCTTGTCGCTGTTCCTGAAAAGTTAGAAATAGGAAGGCTTTTGTTTATCTTCCGCATTAAGGCTGCCTATCTGCAGCAGGAAGCCACGCCCTCCCTTAAAGGATACGTACGTCGTGTACGCTATGGCAAAAATGCAGCGTTCTTGTAAAATAACACTGAAATATAGTGAGATGATTCAGCGGATATGAATTTCACCAGCATAACTTCTTCTTATTTTTACCAGAAACCCGTTACATCCCGGACATATGGAATCAAAAGGTAAAATTATTAAAAACAACAACAAAAACACTTTCCCATAGTTAAAAAAAAAACAAAACAAAACAAAAAAACACTAAAGCATTAGTGTTAACTTGTGACAGGTCATAGCAATTACAAGGAGACAGTTGTTGAAGTCAGATAAAACAACAGTCAAATAAGTGAGGAACAAAACAAAAGAAATACACTGATAAAGAAATAAAAATAAAACAACAAAAATACAAGTAAAAGAAATAAAGGACAAGAAACAATGAACTAAATGTGTTTGCTGCAACTATAGGTATTCAAGTAGATAATGTATATATTTTTTACGCTGCTGCCTGTGCATATGTGATTGCACCATGTATAGGGATTGATGTGCTTGTAAGTGTACTCAGAAGTGAAGAGAGAAATTAGCAGTAGTAATAGAGGAGAGGGTCACAGATGTGGAGGAAAGAGAAACCATTAGACTTAGAAGGAATGCCCTGTGTTATAAGTCTTCTGTAGTAGTCATCATCCTACCCTCCAATCAATGCAATGTGTGAATCTGAGCCTGCAGGTGTGGTGCACAAGCTAAGTTCCCATGGCATCCTTTGAAACTGCACCTCCCTCTGGTTGAAAATAGAGGACAGAATGACATAGCAGGATACAAATACACAACATTATGTTATATATAGAACTGAAGTGGTCAATTGAACGTGACCTACTTTGAAATCAAAGAAGAAAAGAAAAGGGAAGAGTCTGAAAAATAAAAATAAAAAACAACCTGCTTGCCTGAGTGACCAAATCCGGGGGTTTTAATAAAACACAGCATTGAGGCTTTCTTGGTAGAAAGCAATCTTCATGCCAAATTTTGACTTAATAATCTTTAGTTCAGTTTAATTTGCAAAAATAAGTCGTCAGCAAACAAAGCACCGCCCCTCTCGGATATTTCGTGCTGTCCGATACTTCATAACAAGTGCCACTAATTTCCAATCAGCTTTGAACGACAGGTTTGTCTGTTGGAGAACCTAGCTAAACTTGAGAGGTTTGCACTGGTGAAGTCATGGATCAAAATGTAGATTTTTTTTACTCACTGAATGCCTACTGAATTTAAGCTGAACATTAATACAAGTTTTTCAAGCTGTTTTTACTCTTTATTTACAGACGGAGTGTGAAGCTGATATGGAGAAACTAGTGGATGTATTTGCAGAGGATTCAGAAAGTGATAAGACATTTGATGGTTTTTCTGACTCTGAGCTCACAGAAACGGTATGTTTTTGCACTTATTGCCAACAAACGTAACATTAGATATGGCATAGAAACTATTACTTGTAATATGTCGACAACTTTTAATTATTCCGCTACCAAATCCATTTTCCCACCTTTTTTACTAATAAATTCGACTGGAGAATGTCTTAGAAATCTGCCTCTTATGACAAATCCTTGCTGTTTACCTACAGAATTTGGGTTTGCATCATGAATCACAACCTGACTCTTCTCCCATGGAGCCAAAGACCACATCTAAACCACCTGCTGCCTGTCAGCCCTTCAGGCTGAGGATTGCACTTCGCTCTGGCTCGTCCTCTTCTTTTCAGCTCTCAGAGTTTGAGGATGAAGAGGAAAATATTGCAGCAAAGAGAGGGGTGAAGAGACCGAGAGAGCGCAAAAGGCCAAAGAAGGGCAAGCATGTGAAATTTGAGGATGAGGAGAAGGCTGTGAGTCAACCGCATCAAGCTGAGGATAATGGATCAGGTTCTGCAAAAGATGAGTTGGATAATTTCCTGGCCAAGAGAGAGCAGAACATCAAGGCCAACAAAGCAATGGTAAACCAGAAACGCATGCCTTGTGGTGACGTTTGTAAATTTGTATGTTAAATTAAAGAGTTTTCTTGGATGTAGAGGCTGTAATTAGTGCTATAAAACATCTAAGGAAAGTAGTCACTAAAAATTTGTCAAATATTTTTCTAAATGCCCTAAAGTTGAACTTCTAACACAAAAAATACAGTAAGTGTTGATACTAGATGTTTGAGTATTTAACACTGATTGTTTCTTTTATTTCCAGTATGTGTATTTTTATTTATATAGGTAATTTCAATACAATCTGGAATCAAATTTTTTGATCATGAAGCCACCAGAGAAGAACAAGCTGAAACAGCAGATTTTTTTTCCCTCCTCATTAATCTCTAAAGATTAACGAGAAGGATTTTTTCCTCCTCATTAAGAAGATTTATGAAGATTTTTCAGGTGATTCACATGCACTTTTTGTATGTGAAGAGGAACATTAGACCAGAACGTTTTTCTGGTCTGAAGCCATTGGTCACTAGACCTAAGCTGTTTGAACATTATTGTCACCTGCAGATTAGACTGCAACTGATAGATTGACAGGAGGTTGTGCAACCATAATTTTTACAGTCTGCACTGTTGGTGTGCTAATGGACATGTCTCCTTGATTATAAGCTTAACATGTGGAAAATTACCAAACACAAGCCAAATAGGGATACCAATATGTGTATTTTATGAATCCTCATGCTTCATATAAGACTAAGTCCTCTGATTATGAACAATGAGCCTGTTACCCTACATTTGTCATAATATGTTACTACTTATATCAGTTTTAGAGTTGGTGAATTAAGCACTGGTATTAATTTACTATTTATTACATTCATATCAATTCCCCAACAGTTGGCCCAGCTAATGGCAGAAGCTACAGAAAATGCCTGGAGCAGCTGGCTTTCTTAAAAAACAAGCAGGCAGACCAACGACAAAAGGGAAAAGCTCTGTGAGTATGATGGAAAGATCGGAAATGGACATCTTTCTGCTAGTCTTCACAGTTTTGCAGTAGACTGAATGTCTGAGTAAGAGGTGCCTTTATTTCAATAGCACATTTTAAAAACCTGCTGGGTAGCCAAAGTACTGTACATTAAAACAAATATGTAAAAAAAACATAGAAAAATACAAAATGTACACATACAACATGGCAGGGTTATTTTAAGGTGCCATACAAGACAATATCACAGTGTGTTGAAAGCCAAGGTATAAAAGTGTGTTTTTATTAAACATAAAGAAAAAACTAAAAGTAGACTTTCAAATTGGTACCTATTCAAATAGTTAATAATGACTGCTGTTTTTGTTTGGTAATTTGGTACTGAATTTGAAATTCAAGTACAGATTTAATAAATACAAGATTCTTAACCTGAATATTCCTTTGGGACTAACTGATTATGTGGATTCATTTCCAATTTTCCAGCGCCCGCCTCGCTCTGGTCAAAATGACAGGGAGACCAGGAGGAACCCAGAACGGGCTTCTCGCAGACAGACCCGCTCTATGGGGGGAATTGAGGACCCTTCATCTCCTCTGGAAGCAGATGTGGAGCTCAGCTTGGAGGAAGAGCAGTTGGAGGTCAGTTAAACAACAAACTGAACAATAAACTAGTTTGTTTTGCTCTACAAAATAATTCTGATATTGTATAATTGACATTGGTAATCAATGAGAGCTAAATATGGTTATTTAGGTGTTTACTGAAATAATGCACACCTTCATTACCTGTTTTAGGTTCGCCGAGCTCCACGTCGCCACGGCACTCCACGACCCAATCAGAAAAACCCTCACATTATCCGTCCAGTAGATGACATCACTGAAGACGAGTTGGAGTTGGTTGCTGACAATATGACTGACAAGGTTTACAACAGTGTCACAGTAAGTTCAGTGGTGAACTTAACACTTACAAACTCACTCAGTTTATTTCTCCAGCCAAATCTGTAACGGACATGCTCATCTTTTCATTTGTTAAAATGCAACAAATTATTTAGCTCTTTAAAATCTAAGTCTAACATGGCTCAGAAATGCGTCTTGTTATATTATTTTTGGCAGTTACCGCTTTGTAATCTTATTGACATTCCTTGTTTTATCAAACACCAGGTCTCATAAAACCTTCTCTGTGGTTGCAAAAGAAATGTATAGATTTTTGAGGGGGAAAAAGTGAAGACTGATTTCTACAAAACAATGACAATTAAATAAAAATATGTAACATAAAATCAGTGATTGCATAAATATTTGCCCCCTGCAAGGCTGCTTTCACTGGATGCACATTTTAATCAGAAGTGCACATCTGGATGCTGCGGTTTTGCTCCAAATTTTCCTGGCAAAACTCTTCAAGCTCAGTCAGGTTTTCTTCAACCCATTTCTGTGTAGCTTTAGCTTAATGGTTTGGGTCGTTATCTTGCTGGAAAATAAATGTTCTCTGGATCATAGTTCTCTTGAAAATGGAAAGAAAATGCCCGCCAGGGTTTTCCTCCATTTTGCTTCATTCATTGTACCTTTCCAAGCCTTTCAGGGCCTGCTGCTGAGAAGCATTCCCACAACATGATACTGTCCCCGCCATGCTTGTGATGATGATTTTGTGGTGATGTTCAGCATTTGGTCCTGCCAAACAGAAGTGTCTTGTCCAATAGCCAAAAACACCACAGAACTTTTTTTGACTTGGCCATGTAGTCTCCAATATGCCTCTTGGCCTAGTCCTAATGCCACGTTTTGTTGATCATGATTGATTTGTAAAAGCAATTAACAGATTAAATACATAGGTTAATATTTTTCATTGGCACTCTATAAAGTTAATAATATCTTTATTTTTTTGTCAGGGCTCCACGTGCCATCAGTGCCGGCAGAAAACTGTCGACACAAAGACTTGCTGCCGCAATGAGAACTGTCGAGGGATTCAGGGTCAGTTCTGCGGGCCGTGCCTGAGGAACCGATATGGAGAGGATGTCAGGAAGGCTCTGCTTAATCCGGTCAGTGCTCTCTACTGCTTTAGTGTAAATAATTAACATACAGCCACAGTGTTTCCATTCTGATGATAGATTATATTCCATAAATAAAATTGGCAACTGCAATAAACTCTTATGTTGACTTTGTTATGGTTTTATTTAAGAAGTAGTGTTTACATTCATAATAGAGAAACAGTGAAGAACTTGGAATTAATGAAAATATTAATCAAATTCTTAGCAGAAATTGCTTTTGTTAAGACAAGGCAGTAAAACGATAAACAATGTTTTTCTTTTTACTATTTTTAAAATGTTAATTGATAGGGTTTTTTCTGTTGTTGACTGCCTTGCATACCTTTGGTTCATTATTTTGGCATAACACCTATCTTAAGATTCAGGTCATGAACTGCTGCCCAGAAAAGGGTTGTTCCCATAAACACCGCTTAGCTTCCACACCCTGAAACCACAAATTACCCTTAAATGTTTGGTTGCAAGCTTTGGAGGAGGTTTCAGTGATGTTTGTATTGTGTGCTTCTCCTAGTCTTTGCATTTGTGCAACTTCACATTGAAATGTAAGATTTTTCTGCTTGTTGTTGATGCTATTTGTTTTAGGACATCCTGTACTAGAAGGCTTCATGTTCTCATTAGCTTATGTTTTTAATTCTAGGTTTAGATATTATGGAAAAAGTAAAACGGGTAGTGTAGTCCAACTATAATCCTTGTTATGGTATCAAAAAGGTTAAAAAAACTATTCTTAAATTTTGATTTTTATATTTGTTTTGAATCTATTTTCTGCAAATACATTTCAGCTCACTAAGTGCTTTAGGCTATTTATTTTTTTTTTAAATGTAGAAAAATAATTTAGATAGAAAAAGAATCTAATGGATTTTTTTAGGGCCTTAATATGTTTTTTTTGACTGAGTCAACCCACATTTAAAATAAAAAAAAAAGAATGAAAAAGGACTATATCACTGTTTCTTTTCTGTTATTTAAATCTTCGATCGGACTGAACCGCTGAATGGTTATAAAACTGGTTCTGCTTTAAGAGCCAAACAATGAACTAACAGTCCTAATTTAGAATAAATGTGTCAAAGTATAGATTAATTAAATCCAGATTTGACAAAACTGTGAAGATTTTTAGGTGGAGCCAGATAAATAAAACCAAAACTTGTGCCTTTTACTACTGGTCTTAGAGCCAACCTCAGCATTATTTTAGAATTCATAGAAACCAACTAAGCCAATCAAATGTCTGTAAAATACTTGAAAGTTGAATCTGGAAAAGTTTGAAATATTTTTGAAAGTTAATGTAGCCAAAGTTCAAATTACCTGTGTTTTTGGCTATTGGTTTAGACACTTCTGTTTGGTGAATACCAAAACACAAAAACATGGGGG
The DNA here is from genome assembly GCF_003331165.1 of Xiphophorus hellerii. Classification (NCBI taxonomy): domain Eukaryota; kingdom Metazoa; phylum Chordata; class Actinopteri; order Cyprinodontiformes; family Poeciliidae; genus Xiphophorus; species Xiphophorus hellerii. Next base: position 12,001,429 of record NC_045691.1, on the reverse strand, counting down.
GCAGCATCATGCTGTGGGAAAGCTTCTCAGCAGCAGGCCCCAGAAGGCTTGTGAAGGTACAATGAATGAAGCAAAATAGGAAAATCCCGAAGGGCATTTTCTGGAGAAACAGGTAGCCAAAATTCAGATTACATCCCCCCCCATTTACAGGAATGTAAATGCCCCACATGGCTTGTGTCTTATCATTTTAAAAATTACTGAAAATATACTATATTACAAAATGCAGGCAAGGGTGAAGTTAACAGGATCATGTAATCACAATGTTTATTTTTAGTTTGTATCACTTATCCTTCTAAACTTTGTGGCGTCTCCTCAGGACTGGAAGTGCCCCCCATGCCGCGGTATTTGCAACTGTAGTTTCTGCCGCCAGCGCGAGGGCCGATGCCCTACTGGCATCCTGTTCCCTCTGGCTCAGTACCGTGGCTTCTCTGACGTCCACTCCTACCTCAGCAGGTGAGATTCAGACTCCTGTAACTTGATTATGCTGTTTACCAGTAAGAATGGCTAAATATTTAATGTATTTGTTTTTTGTCCTTGCAGCCTCCGTGAAAAACTGAAGGACGAGGAGAAAGTGGAGATGTGATTTTAACTCTGTGTGGACATTTGTTCAGTTTGTTGCATCTTATGATGTTTTTGTTTTTACAGTTTTTAAAAATTTAACCAAGTTTTTGCTGTCCTTTGTGTATTGTGAATAAAGCTAAAGACATGTTCGCAAAGAAATGAGAAAGATGTCCTTTTAATCCAGCTGTTGGCATTTGCAGTTGTTATATAAACAAGTTAAAAAAATCCCTTATTTAAAAACGGGGAGGAAGGAGGTAAGAGCACTTGCTGTCCAATGAGTTGAAGTTTTAAACATGCATTGCACAGGTTACAATTCATACAGAGCATAATTATGAAGAAAATAACAATTAGGAAAATAATGTATTAGGCAAATACATCCTGACAATGCCTTTTGCTACTTGTTTGGACAAGTAAATGAAGAGTACACACAGTTGGACTTGCTGGATGTTTTCCAGTTATAATTTTGGCATTTGCATCACCAGGTGAGTACTTTTAGAAAGCTTGTGGACCAAAGAAAGATTCCCCAAGTAGTTTTTATAAAAAGGAGCATAAACCTTTGGTCTGGAGCTTGTATATTTAGTACTTAACATTATTGCGAAGAATTCTGACCATATCTGAAAACTTAACCAAAGAGGGGAAAACAAACCACTGACATGGCTGTGAGGAAGATATAAGATGGAAAAGAGACTGGAAGATCTGGATCTTATAACATTATATGAAAAGCTTTGAAGTTTACAAATTTAATCTACATATATATAAAAAATAAGATTACGATTGATTGTGCATAAGACGTACAGACAACAGAAAGGCAATCACCTGCAACCATGTTATATATTCCTGTTTGTGCTAAGAATTTCTGTACTGTTTACTAAAAAAAAGTATATATACATGGAAAATATGCTTTGCTTCTATCCAGACATTAAAGCATGATGGCTTGAATTTTTTCACAAAAGAAGTGAAAGTTATTCTCAGAATTTCATGACAAATATGCTCCAACACATTTGTGCTGCTGGCTTCAACAAAATGACAACTTGAAAATTTGCAAGACGTTTTCATTATTTGCAGACGTTTCATTTTGAGATGATGTGTCGGTTAGCCTGAGGGACATGAAACGTCAGCCTGGGCCGTTCAGGAAACCTCTGAGGTGTAGAAGAAAAGTGGGGCAAAGCTTAAAACAGCGAGAGAAAAAGATCAAGAGTTTGACTTAGTGTCATCTCTTCATTGAAGAACCTCAACAGAATTCCAGCGACATCATGGCGTGTGCTGACCTGTGTTTTAGTGTAAAATCATTTCCCTTCACAGGAAATAGGATTTCACAGTGATTTTTGCAGATTGAGATTTTAATCCCAGCTGTCCACCTCAGAAACCTAAATACCACAAGCCTCTACATACAAGAATGCAAATCAAATTTCTGTCTCAGTTCTACAAATTATAAGCATCGGACAACCCCCTTCAGACTGACACCTCCAAGAGGTTCTGTTTCTGCTGGAACATGCCCTTTGACCCCCCAATCCCTCCCATACGTCCAAATTTATAGTTGAGCATCTCTCTCACACTGTCCCTAGTAACTGTTGCCATTGAGCTGGTGAAGGTCCACCTGCATCATGTTGATGCCACTGCTGGCTAACCGAGCAAGGCTTTCTGCAGATAAGGTTTCCATGGTGACAATGGTGTGCTGGTCATTGTTTGAGCCGGCTCCTGCGCTGATTTCTGTTCCTGCCGACGGAGAAGCCGCATCGGCTGACACGGACGATGCTGTTGCCTGTGACTGGTACTTTCTTGTTCAGGTGGGTCTTGATGTGCTTGGAAAGGTGGTCGCTGCGCATGAAGCGTTTGGGACACTCGTGGCATGCAAATTTTTTCTCTCCTGAAAGTAAGAGTAGGAAAATATGTCAAAGGACTGTGCACTGACGGCTGTGCAATTAGAAAATCTTAAAATTTGTGCTCAGTCATTTGAATGTAGTCCTTGGCCTGGACACTGAACTCCTCACCTGTGTGTGTCCTCTTATGGCGCTGAAGCTCATCTGAACGCGTGAATCGTTTGCCACAAAACGACCAACCGCAAACGAAGGGCCGTTCTCCTGTGTGCCAACGAAGATGGGCTCTAAGGTGGGACGTCTTGCCGTAGATCTTCCCACAGCCGCTAATGTGACAGATGTGCTGCTTCTTCTTATTTGGGTCACTATACAAAGTCAAAAATGTTTAGGAGTTAATTTTTAACCTGATCTGATATTTGGAGGTTTACATAATCCACTAAAGTGAAAACTCTACAATAAAATATCTGAGTTTCAGGGTAAAGACTGCATCAACGCATACAGCTATCTAGGGTACGCTAAAATAAACCGACAGGATTATTCATTTTTTCATTTGTTGCATGACTATTACATTTTAATTAAATATGCAGCAGAATTAATTTTGCATAAAAACTGTCATCAATTTATCTGAGGTTTAGAAATAATCTCAAATTTCACAAAAGTCCAAAAACCTTCTGGAAATTTACCTCGTCGTCTCCCAGGATTATTAACAGGATTTTCCCCTCTCTTTAATCACATCTATACCATGTGTAACATGACCACTAGATGTCGCCAAATCCTTTCAGACTGATACTTCAGGAATGTAAAGTTTAACCATTTCTGAAGCTAAAACATGATTAATCGCACTAAATTTTGAAAGCTAGACAAAACACTACATTGTAATAAAATAAAACTTACTCAAAGGAGTTAAGCACTTTAATACATTTCATTATTGTGGTAACACATTTACCCAAGACACCAGCCATACAGATCGGTGACGTACCGTGGCTCTCCGTCTTTGCACATCGGACAGGTGCAAGCTTCTCTTCGATTTCGTCGTCCCTGAGGTTGAGGGCTTAAATCCTCATCCTCCAGAGGTGCGCCGTCATCCAAACCATCTCCGCCTGTCTGCAACACCTGGTCCCCTGTAATAATTGAGAAGAAATAATCCAAAGGTAAAGTTATGAAATCTTCCAGCCTAAATACAAACAATTTATCAACTTCTAAAAAAGGTTTTCCTTTTTTTTATGTGTTTTTGTGCAGCGATCATTATGATAAAAAATTTTTTTGGAAACTATATTTCATTTTTAACATTTCCTTTAAATTAAAAGGAAATGTTATGTCTTTTTGTTTTATACAAAAAGATATAAACAATGACATTACAGCAACTTAATTCTTTGTAAAAGAATTGTTAATGCTGCACACCCTGTTCAGTTTCACCATCATGCAAACATTTGATTAATTTCAGCTCTGGCTGCCAGTGGTTTCAACGAAACCATTAGTAGTGAAGCTGCAGTCTTGCTAAAAACCTGCTGTTGTGGCCAAACCACAACTGCAGTAAAATATTAAAATGGGAGTGGAAGTCGTAAAAAAAACAAACAAAAAAAAAACCTGACGGCATCATTCACAGTGTGGTTAAAGTTTCACATGAAAACTAATGGCTAAACTGGTTCAACCAGATTTGAGCACCGGATCAGGAAATGCAGAAGTCATTATTTCAGCAAGGTGATGACAAGATAGTTGAGAACAAAATGATCAAAAATCTCCTGAACTTTTTTTTATAAATAACAAAAATGGAACAAACAAACATTAGTTACAGAATTAGTACTAAAGACTTTTATAAACTATCCCAGTTGTTTAATATGCTGGTAAATTACAGACCTGTTGTGCTGGTGATGGGATGGGAACTCCTGGCAGCTGATGCATCTGCAGCCCAGTGCTGCCCAGTGTGTTAAGGTTGATGGTCTGAAGGCTCGGGATCTGGACCGCGTTGACCGGGATCCCTGCAGCACCAGCCGCCCCCTGATTCTGCCCCAGCTGGGGCAGGGACTGCACCGGGGCCAGAGTTATCTGTGTCCCTGTGGGACTCTGGATCTGAATGGTCTGCCAGCTAACCTGGCCATTAGGGCCCACTGTGCGCAAGAGGATGGGCCCCGTGTTTGGCATAATTTGAAGATTTTGAAGCCCCTCTTGACTGAGTGTTGGAGTTGCAAACACCGGACCGCCTGCCGTGGCCTGGATGGCCTGAAGAGGCGCTCCACCCTGGATGACCTGCTGAGGCTGGATGAGGATTTGTTGCGGCTGCTGGCCGTCTCTGTTGTCCGGCTGAATGGGGATGTTCTGCTGGAACATGCCCGTCGCCGAGCCGTTACTCTTCTGTGTTTGGGTGGCGCCATAAGAGGATGAGGTCTGCGTTGTAGCAGTGGATGCCGTGGTCATGTACCCCGTCCCACTGCTAGAGGAGGCTGGCTGCTGCTGAACCAGCTGATTGCCTCCAGCCTCTCCGCTACCGTTAACATCTCCCACCGCTGCACCCGTGGCAACAGGCAACAACGTGATGTTTCCATTCAGAGACAGTGGCATATTTGCCAGGAACTGGGCCTGGTTTTGCAACACACCGTTGCCTAAGCTTATATTTTGTATGGGGATTGCCCCCTGAAGGACGCTGGGCATGGTTATGATGTTCCCAGCGGCGCCAGCTCTGTTGGTCGCAGCTATGATCTGCTGGCCGCTGGGAGAGGACACAATCTGAAACTGCTGCCCTTGTGCTGCTGCGGCGGATACAGTCGGGTCCTGCTGAGCATGTGCAAAATGTAGCGGCTGACCGTCTACTGTCTGGAACTGCGGTATAACTTGGTACTGTATGTTGGGCATCATGCCTGATATAGTGGTAAGCAACTGCTGACCTGGCACTGATGGAGCCTGGGCTACTACGTACTGCTGTTGCTGCTGACCCTGAGTGCTCACAGCCGCTGCTGATGTTGACAGCACCTGTCTGCTCTTGCAGTTGTCTCCTCCGGCCATCACCCCTGACGAGTCAGTGGTGATGGTGTTGGAGCCTGAGGATGCCTGAATATTGAGGGGGACAACCTGCCAACCGTTGGCAGTGGAGGTAAAGACGCCCTGATTTATTTCCAGCTGCTGCTGATTATTTTGTTGCTGCTCGGCTGAAGAGTCGTTCTCTCCAGGGGTGTCGATTCGACTGCACGTAGCGGCCAACAGGGCCAGAGGAGACGGCTGCTGTGATTCCTGTGATAAAGCACAAACATTTAAATGGCTTGGGAATCTGTAGCGTAGTGTGTTACATACAGTACCACTGAAATTACCAGAATTACTTCAAGATTTTCTTATTGCCAATAAAAAACACCCTAATGAGAGGAAAGAAAAAAATAGCGACGGAATAGGACATGCAGTCACTATCAGAGTTGGACATTAAGATATGAACTGAAATCGCAGATGTTAACTTTGAATTTTGGTTTTAAGGAAAAACAAAACAGCACATTTTACAGCAATTAGAGCGAAGAAATTTTAATAGTTAACTTTTTACATTAATCAGATGAGATTTCATCCTACACATCCTGATGCATCTTCCATAAAATCTGACTACTCATAGAAATCTCCCATTTTACCACCTCCAGACAGACCATCCTCAAGCTTCCTCCACCAAACGTGGCTAGTAGTAAACAGCGTGCTAAGAGATTATGTTTTCAGGCAATTTCTCTGATCAATAGTCTTTCCTTTCTGAGCACAAAATAAAGACTGGTGAGACAGTTTCTGGACATTTTGAGCCTGTACACATAAAAAATACACATAGTTCACATATTAAACTAATTCAAAAGATACCTTACCATCTTTGCAAAAATGTAGAATGTTTGTTTAAATAAATAAATTCACAGGAGATCAAAGACAAAGTAAGACAAGAAAAAAACTGAGACTTAAATATCAAACAAAACTAATATCTTAAGCAGAATTATTTCAATAAATATATCAGGTATTTATGTGAGACTAAATGTTTAAAATAGATTTGATAGTATAAGGAGAGTGACCAGCTTTCAAAGTTAAGACCCAAATCTAAACATTTTAGGAAGAAGGTATTTGATTTTTAAATTGACCACAACGATGATATGTGTGGCTCGCTTTGTGTGTGCAAAGCCACATACAAACACTGCATTAAAATCACTTTCGAGCTGCCTATATTACAGTGTAGCACTTCTGGTGTAGTTGGTCTTTAGAGAAAAAACATGGGGGGCTGAGTTTGGGAGGGACCACATTTTTCAGGAGCGACGGCGGGCTCGGCTTCCCCTCCCCCCAAACCCACCCATCGCCCTCCCACACTTTATTCTGCCCTATAAACTAGCACACTCCTCTAGCCACCCCCTCCGAGGCCAGCCAAATGGGCCGAGCGAAACGCACACGATGTGCCCGGCTAAGACGGGAACACCCCGTGTGGGCGAAATTTACCTGCCCATTCCCCACCCCGGTGACATGTGCTCCGGGGAGAAAAATCAACATCCCGCACAGTTTCAAACACAGACGGATCACAGAATCACTCCAACAACACCATCACAGAGACAGTCGTGCAGTTTTGCAACAGTGCGGTTTGTGTGACAGGTTAACCTACTTGTGAGTTTGTGTTTCGCTTCTGACTGAATCCTCCACCGCTCTCCACAGCGGCCATTTCACCCTGCTGCTGCTGATCTGCGGAAGAAGAGTTGGAAGATCACCGACTTCTTAAGCGGCAAATGCACAAACCGAGTAACATTTCGCAACAAAGTACAAACGCAATCAAATACACTCAAATAAAGCGACTTGTGTGAGGTTTGGAATTGTTTTGTGGGGGTTATAGCAAGGAAACCTACGTCGGGTTACTTACACTGCCAGCTAGCCGATTAGCTAAGTAATGTGTAGAAAACTCGCTAGGCATTAGCTAAAGTGACCGACACAGCTCCAACTGCTCGGTGAAATACAACAAGTTGTCTATATTAAAATAAAAAGTGTAAAACGAACCCATAACTATACAGTATGAAAACGAATACGTTTCTTTAAATAAATGTTAGTGGTGTATCCAACAAGTAGCTATAAATAAGCGTCAGTTTCTCACTTTTAAAATGCTTCCAACGTCCGATCGATAACAAAACGATGTCGTATTAAATCTGAGTAAAATACTGCGCTCTGCCATTACTTCATAGTGTTAATATATATGTACTCTCCTAATTAGGTCACCGAGTTTTTAAAAGTTCACTTACTGCTCATAATTTGAAGACGGGAGGAGTTTCTTTGCTCTTTTTCGGCTTGACAACTTTTCACAACTTCACACAAACTTAACGCCTCCCCCCTCTCTTTGAAGAAGGAACAGTGGTGCGTTCAATTTATTCACCACTAGGTTACTGGAACAAACTCACTGACCCTTTTCCCTGTATTTGTTGATGTAAGTTTAGTCTGGTTTCCATTTTGGTTATTTAACCGTAAAGAGATGAAATGGCGAATGAAACCGCTGGTTGTTTCAAAGAATTACACATATATAGAGTTTGTAAATAACATCTTTTTGAGAAACTGAGATGAATTTTAACAACCAAATTTTCGTGACACTGCTGCAAAATGAAGTAATAGCTTAAATAACATCTGTGTAATTACATGAAGTAGTATAAAAGACCTCAGAATATAATTTATTATGTATCAATTTATGAAGGACTGATAGTGTCAAAATTGGCAATAAATAGAGACATAAATTATAAATGGCTTGATAAACTCACTAATGCAAAATATCCCGTCCAAAAATAAAAACTTTCCCAACTTATTTGATTATTCAGTGTGACATAAGTTTAAATCTGTGTATCATTTTTAGCACTATTGAATTTACATTAAAATTGAAAGCACTGAAGGACCCACTCAGTTAATATTCACAATTCATTAACAACAAAGGCAGGACAAAAAATGGCACGTAAGGCCAAAAAGATTACTGACCAAAAAGAACACACAGGCTTAAACTCATTTTCCAAGAAAATATCTTTATAATGTTCAAAATTCATTGAAAAACGTTCTAATGACTAAGGAGACCGAAGCATCATGTTTTTAAAAGATTTTTATCTTGATATATCTGGCATAAAGAAAACTACCATGATATTTCAGGAAAACAGTTGAATTTGGATTTGGTAGAAAAATGGCGTGTCAATGTTTAGTGGCTGTATCCTGGCGGAGTCCAGTTATTACTTTCTGAACTTAACCCCAAAAGCATTATTTTTCAGCAGGTCGATGATCCAAAGAACCACCAACTCCAACTCTGACTTTGGACATTCATGCTGAAAACCCCTCCAATGTAGTTTTATGTAAATCAGTGCCAAAAGAGTAGAACATATTTTCCCCACAGCAATGTAAAAAAAACAACACAAACAAAAAACAAACTATTGATTATTGTTTTACACATTAAACAAAGTTAGTTTGGATGTATTTTTCAATTAATCAATTAAATCATTAACCCCAACCATATTTTTGTCTAATATTAAAATGTATTTTATGACCTGAAACATTTAAATGAAAGAAAAAAAAAGACATTTTTGCAGTGGGCAGTTTTTTCTTTATGGAACTGAATATCAGAGCGATAAAATATGTGCTAAACACCCCGTAAATCTTTTTTTAGTTGTTTTATTTATTTATTTATTTTTACCTTTAATTGAACGTTACTTGAGCTATCACTAATTATAAAAGAAGCGCACCTTGTTCTAACTTCCTTTTAAATGACACATTTCATATCAAATTGCAGAGCGTGGAACAGCCTACGCCAGCGAATCAACCAATGGGATGAAGGAACGTGCAGTTGACTGGGCGGGATCAAGCATGGTAGGTTGCGCTCCTGAACATGATTGACGTTTGGTTATGTGTTTTTCCCATAAACAGCGTCACCAGCAAATAATCTAAGTAAATACTGATAAGTTCCTTTCTCGATGAAAGCCAATCTTATCATACAAAAGAATATATTTTTTACTGAGGCACATCTGGAGCCTTGAACACGGAGGTGGGGAAAAAGGAGGGCGGACTGGTTGTTTGAGTCTTGCCTCCGTGGCTGCTGGCCACTCCCTAGCGGAGGCCGGTGGGTCGCTAAACAGTGAAGTGGCGGGAGGAGTCACCCGTTGAGGAGGAGATGAACCCCCATATCATGCTCACACACACTGGCTGAAGCCGCACTGGGAGTGGAACATTGTCCTGTGGTGGGAGGGCTTTTATCACTATGAGAGGGTTGTCAATGAAGCAGCACATGTGCCCATGTAAACATAACAGAGGGTGGAGTGAATCCCCAGTCCAAGATGGACCCACCCCGGTGTGTCTGAAGTCACCCAGAGGCATTACAGACATATAATAGAATGGTTATAAATACAAATACCCTGACTATTTTGAAACTGCAGAAGAATTTCTAACACTGTAACAATTCAGAATGTAGTCTAATAAAGTATACATTAATCAGTGCAAGGGTAGTTTATGCAATACCATAATTTGTACATACCCCAGTTTAAAGTGATGCACAAAAGAGGACATATTGTAACATCTAATTATTTACATGAAATAATATGAAATACACAGCATTTTATACTTTCACATCACACTTCTTGAGCATAACTGAAGTGGAAAAAAAGTCATAATGGTTTTTGAAAATTTTGCTTACAAGTAGAAAGGGTTAGGGTTAGGTTCTTATTTCTCTGATACCACCAAATAAAATGCAACCAATAGCCTGTAGAAGTCACTTTAAACAGAGTCAGTTTGGGTGGGACTTAATCTTAGTGTAAATACAACTTTTCTTTGAAGGCCTCATGGGTTTAGTGAACAAATATCAATGAATACACTTGGGAGGTCAAGGATAAAGTAGTGGATATTTAATGGAAAGATAAGTTGTAAAATAATATCTAAAGATTTAACTTCTCGTAGGGAGTGATCTGCAAGCTTTAGCAACTTTGAGTCTAATTTATTGTTGACCTCTGACCTTGTGTTTTTCTGATTTTTTTCCACGTCAAGATAAAAAAAACATTCTGGCCCTTCTACAAACTGAAAACTTATTCACTGATTTATATGTTCATGTGACACAGGAATTTAAAGTTGTGTGTGATGAGCAAGACATTTTCTAATACTGTACACCAAAACTATTTACATTCTTTTTACCCCACTACTCTTTCAGTAGTAGGCACAAAAGATTTGCCCATATACTGTAGTTTTGCTGTAATCCATAATACAGTAAGTCTCAGTTTCTAGGTGTGCCACAAGTTTTGTACAATCTTTGTCTGGATATTAGTTGTGAATCTCAATCACTGCTGCAGAGTAAAAAGTCTTAGACTCCCCAACACCCTATGTTCAAGCTGTCCTTTTATGTTTGGGGAAAAAATAATAAAAAATAAAAATGTTTTCTTGAAGTATGTTTAAGTAAAGGCCTATACAAGCATATGTTTAAAAATACATGTTGGTAACACCTTCTAGTTCAAGAAAAATGTAAATATACATAGACCAACTGCAGCTAACAGCTTTAACATCGAGCTATTTTGGTGTTACCCTGAAAATTGTATACAAATGTTTTGTTATCCAGGTCAACAAAATGTGGCTCTCGTTGCACATGCGCAACTGAACTAGAGCATGGTGGAGGTCAGGAAGAAACTCGAGATGTGCAGTCTCATCCATGAATGCTTGCAGGGGGATTTTCAGTCAAAATATTAGGGCTTCTTTGGGGTATTCTGTCTAGACATGGAGTCAGAAGTTCAAGCAGATCAAAGCTTGTGACCAAAGTCACTCAGAAAGTAGGCAGAGGAAGCCACTAGCAGGCTGTGGCTGAAATGCAAACAACACTGGAGCAACCCACATAGCAGAGACTATAAGAACAGAGTGCAACATGGGAATGTCAGAGGAGTGCCAGCAAGCTCTCTGAGAACCCGACATGACCCAATTAGGCACAGAGGAACCAAACCACAAGCATTCATCAAGTGGATTTATGACATGAGCCATCAATTACTTGCAAGGAAGAAAGGTCTTGTAGATAATAATTATGAATTTAAAGTGTTATGGTGCAAAGACTAATGAAAATACACATGAAAAATGTTTGACATGTGATTAACGCATCGTGTAAGCTTTGTTAGAATTAAAACATCTTCAGTTAAGTTGAATGACTTTTTATTAATAGCCAAAAAAAGTACTCAAGTAAGTGTCATTACCAGATAAATTCAAACACAAGAAATACATTTACAGATTATTTTCTTTCACAGCAAAGGCTTTTAAAACCAATACTCACAGTAGGTAATATATTGTATTGCAATGTTACACAAATGCCTACTGTATATTCACTTGACCTCTAAATGGCACTTTAGGCTTAACAGATACAAATATTAGAATCGAAATACTTGTGTACAAACAAGAAGTCTAACTTTGATTTAAACTGTAAAAGTGTGTCTGATGCATTTTTGGTTAAAATATGCTTGTACTTCACTCACTGAAGTACTGAAGTAAGAGCAGCGATACTTCAAAAATAATACCAAAATAGTTAGAAGTTAAAAGTATGGTGTAGTAAAAACTCCTATATAGGTCAATATGTTTCAGAAACAGAAACTCCAGTTAAGGTTTAGCTCAAACCAGACTGTAGAGGCCAAGAAACTTCCTTTCAAAATCATTATTTTTGTATGCGAGAAAAAACAAAACAAAAAAACTTTGCACTTTCGGGAAGGTGATACCAAAGTTATTCATTGTGGTCTTACTCATATCAAAAGTAGAACTATATAACTTTAACCGCAGTCATTTGTTTAAATCTGACATAATGCTCTTCGTACTTAGATGCTTAATACATTACTGTAATGTGGAAAACCCCAAATAAAAATAAAATAATGCCACACAGTTACTTTGCGGAAACTAAGCTTTACATTTTTGTAAAGCGGGCAATAAAAAAACAAAAACCACACAAAACATCGTGTTGTACTAACAGCGTTACCCCTGACATTTCCAGCAACCTGTCAGGGTGAGCGCTTGTTTCATGCAGGATGTGCCGCAGCTGCGTCCCACGCCACGCTGATAACTTCAGTCTGTCAGATGAGATGCAAACTCACTTCCTCAGACGCGCCACGGCCAAGCAATGATCCAACCTGTCCGGGCTGAGCAGGGGACAGGCTTCGCTGGAAATCAGCTCAAACCCCGGCTATTTATCTCTGGGCCCATCTCTGATAGAGGCAGGCGCGCTGAGCGGAGGCTATTCTAATAGACCGCTTAAAGACTGCGGATGAAGGCGCTCATGCCTCAGTGAGTCCGGTTCAACAGGAAACCAACGAAAGTGCGCCGCTTACAGAACTGAAACTTGCAGCGTGCATGAAGGTAAAAACTCTCGTCTCTTTTGAAAGTTTATTCGTTGCTTAGTGTAGAAAAGAAAATGTATTTTAACTCAACTTGTTGCATTTTGAAGATGTCTCTACTTTTACGTTTGATCTGCACACTTGACATTCTAGAAAGCACCTTCCGAAAGTCGAATATATCTATTAAGGTAAATCTTTTAAGTTCTTTTATTAAGGTTTGTCATGAACCTCGGTGAAATTCTCTACGGTCGTGCTGATTTTATCATTAATGGTTCCCATGCTTGCACTAGTCTGCACTTCAATATAACCACACAGTAAGTCAAATCATTTTCTGTACAATGTTGCCTGGACTGGTATACTTTTGTTTTCAGGCACATTCCTCTGTTTATTATGGTTTAATTTGAATTGTCTTAAGTTTGGAAGAGACTAATCAGTACATTTTTGGGAAGAAGTAAGACTTATGATAACATGATATTATAGTCTCTTCATGGGAATATTTTTATTTCAACGTGTGCATATTTTGTATAAGGTTTGTCCTGATCTGCAATATTGTTGTTATTTTACTCATTTGCATTTGGGAACTTAAGACATAAAGTGTTATTTTGCCAGAGCTATCTGTCTCCATTCTTACTAGACTCCAGGTTTTAACTTCTCACCATTTTTCCAGTTCTTCTGGCCAGATTTTCCAACTCACAACAGTTTTTAGATGACTCCACTGACCGGAACAGCAGGAAATTGGCAAAAGAACAAATGTACATTGTGTGTCAGAGAAGCCACAGTAACATAATCTGCTCTAAATATCACTTACTAATGTTCTCACAGACTTGTAAAAGTGAGCTCAAAAAGTACCACAATTACAGAATCTAATTGCTCTCATTTAAAACTGAAAAGCAAGACATTTGCTGATTCTTTTGGAAACACAATAAAACTTATTGATTGTTACAGTTACAAAAAGTAATTTTGTTTGTGTCTTAATAGTAAGACACAAGCAAACATAGAATAAACAATATTAGGTACTTTCTGCAAAGAGTGAAAATGCTTTTTTGTCATCCTCATCATATTAGAGAAAGAATAATGAGCTGATATTTGCTGGCAATTAATTAGGCTATCAGCTCAGGCAGCTGGCCTGCAGTCAACTGTAGTTTTAAAGCAGAATTATCTTAATAAGATTTACACACTGTGATCCTTTTGTTCAATTGTTTGTGTTTCTCACTACAGATTATATTTCCCAGCTGCCAAATGTGTCTATCTTGTCCATCTCTTGTGAAGCAACAGTTAGTGGATGGTCAACAGTGACTTAGTGCCAAGAAAACTCCAGTTCTTTCTCTGGTGTATTGATGAAATGTCTTCAAACTGGGACAGTATTACACAAAAATTTAGCAGTTTTGTAACCATAACTTGAAACTTTGGATTACGTTGATACTGGTAACTGGCCCATGCCTGTCATCTCTGGAAAAGTCATAACTACTCACTCATTCCAGGATCACCTGGCAACTGATTCAACCATTACACCATTACTAGCATTTCTTTCAGCTCTTATGTTCTCATGTTCTTTTCTTCCCCCAAACACAACTGTTGCATGGACTTTTCTGAGCACAGAACATGTCTCTTTATTTCTGAGATTCTCTTTTGCTTGAAACTTGATTGACATTATTTACCCTTTCCACTGCCAAATATAATGTAAAATTTAGCTTCTAGGTGCAGAGTTGGACAGTTTCTAATAATAAAGTTTGTCTTAGTTGCTACTGAATCTTTGTTGTCAAAAATTTTCATGCAGCTGTGACTTCATGCCTTGAAGACTTCATTATGCTCTTTAGATGGTGAAAGTCAAATTTTTGGTAAATTTGATGTGTAAAATTCTTTTTGAATCTATAATTTTTTTCTGAGTTAGTGCAATGAGATGAGCCACAATCAGTCCATACTTGGAAATACTAAACATATGGTGGATTCTTGTTTTATGCACAATTTTATCATTCTGAGCAGATCTTAGCAGTTAAGATGAACTGTATCTGAAAAACCCCCCAACAGTTTTGCATGTATTTGATCTGCACTGGTATATAAAACCAATATCCTTTATTTCCCTTTGACTATAAAGATTCAAACAAATGAACATGTCACACGTTAAAGCATGTTTTGACAATCTTCTCAGCTTTTCTGGGAATGTATTTGCTCATGTAGAAAAATTAAAGCAATAGATTTTTAAATATCTGTTGAAAATAGTCTTAAAATATCTTAAAAATATCATCAACTTCATAAATCAAACAACAATAAAAATCTTGAATTACTTTTAATTTCTTTTGTTTCAGAGCTTTGAACCCATCATGCTCTGTAGCCATATATGAATTGAAGTGATGGATAGGTCATCGTCCACCGTTAGGCGGCGAGCCTGGATCAACAGCAGCCGACAATGGCCGACAGTGGAGGAGATGGAGGGTCCGCTGTGTAACCTTGCAGCCTCGGCCTCCATAGCAGATGACGATGATGTCTTTTCTGATGGTGAGAGCAAACACAACTCTTTAAGTACTTTACTCATTGTATTTTATTTGATCGGTTTTTAACTTTTCTAGACAGAAAAACAAATTAGTTCACTGTGATCAGAGCTGTCAAAGAGTAACATGTTTACTTAATAAGAGTACTCATATGTGTCATTTTTATAGCCAGCTTCAATGGAAAGATTGAGAACTGGCTCCTTGGTTGTGGGTGAGTTAACCTCTTTTTTCTTTCTTTCTTTTTTTTTTATAAGTTCATAACTGCTGACTTTCACATTTTCCAGCTGGTAAGATGTATATCAATGGAAAGTACAGCAAACAACAGAGTGCAGAGAGAGTGGAAACTCTCTCTGATGTCAGGTGGTGCAGCAAGGTGATGCTGTGAGGTTACCACAGACGTCTTTTTCTGCTGCAGTAGCCTGAGGTGCTGCATTCTTATAGTTCCACTGGAAAAAGAGAAAAAGAAAAATAAGCTTTCAATCAGCCACAAACTGAAATCGCTGAGGTGACCTTCTCTTGAGTTTGATTTTTTTTCCTTTATAGCTGTTTCACCAGGGGTGTCATGATTTAAAAGATGTAAAAGTTCACAGTACAAAAATAACTCATGAGTAAAACTTTAACTCTCTGACGTATCTGAAATTACCTTGAGGTATAGGAAATAACAATTTCTTCTTCTTTTTTTTATGAAACAGACTATAGAAAGAAGAAACAATACTTTATGGTTTAATGTCAGTCACTGAGAGAAAAGCACTTATGAAATGCAGAAACACCCAGGAAGACAGTAAATCACCATCTAAATGGGATTTTACTCTCCTGCTGAGAGCATTTAGAGGAATGACTGGTTCCTGAATGTATTCTCAGAAGTGAAAATGAAAATAAGTAGATTTGCTAGGTGTTAACCTGAATGTTAATATTTCTCTACAAGAGGAAGTTGCAAGACTTCAGCAGACTACTGATTAGGAAGAGTGGAACAAACTTTCACTGTAAAGTTGCCTACTGTCCTTTTTCATATGTAACCAGAGATGCAAACACAGCACCATGTTTGATAGACGCATGCAAATGACTCGATTGTGTTTGTGCGTCTGTGTTTAAAACTAACGTATCTTGCAGATCTGATGTCCGCTTGGAGAACAGCAGCCAGCTAAGTTTCGGTGAGACACACACCTTACCATGAACACCTTACCATTAGGCTGCTTGAGAAAATGTTGAAAAAAGAGCAGAATCAATTGAAATATATGGCATTCCGTACAACACCTCATATTTCTTATTTTCATGTGGGGATTTTATCCAAAAACACCTTTCGCCTCCACAATTAAAAATGCTGTTTAATGAAATCAAAGCATTTTACTTGATAATATCCAGAAAAAGTTTGGTTTGACGTCTTCTGATTTTCCTTATTCAGCATATTGAGGGGATTGCATCTCAAACCGGGTTATTTAGGGTTTTCTGTGTCATGCTTATTGCGATAAGCTAAAATCTGTTTCAACTAATGAAGTTGAAATAAATAAATAAATGCAAAAACTTTAAATATGTAAGTTTAAAAATCTTAATTTATCGTCTGCATAATTTGCACAATGTCTAATTTACAACATAAATGTGTAACATTTCCATATCTGATTGCTTTTTAAGAGTCTGCACTGCAAGCCAACACCTTTTGTGATGACCTGAGCCTTGGAGCTGATGGTATGATCAGACATGAACTCAAACACGCAAACACTCACGCCACAAAATGGTTTCTATGTCCTCAAAAGGCAATATTCATGACCATCTCCATTTAATTTGATTATCTGAAATATGGCTTCACTGTCAACTTAAATTTGCACACACAGACAGGGAAGTAATGAGTTTGCAAAAGTTTTAAATAAGCAAATCGGGTATTGTTTGGTTATGGTTATTTTTAAACTCCGCTCATCGATCAGTAGTCAGAACTTTTCACATGTAAAAAAGAAAAGCTTATCTCAAGTATTTTTTACCTCCTTATCTTGTTGGAATATTGCGTGTCGTTGCAATCTAGGTATTATGCAATGGTAATTTCAGAGAGGTAATTTAACATTTACGCCAAACTAGAACTAAACCGCAAAGATAAGCAGTGAAGTTGCTACATTTTTGTAGATCAAAAAAATAAAAAACAGTTGCAGTTCTCAACTGGATGGAAAACAATCCAGAAAACTAATGGTTGAAGTTATACGAGCAACATTTAAATCTTAAAATAAAGTAATAAATTAGATGTTTTCTCTTCAGATTCATTCTGTTAAATTCACATTACAGATGCTAAATTGCAAATTCCTTTATTCTCACACTAAAGTAGTTCTTATTGTCAACAGCAATAATTAATGCTTAATATTCTTTTCCTCAGCTTCAGTTATAAACTTTGGAGGAACTACAACTAACTATCGGTAAGTAGAAACTGTCCACTGGTTCAACTGTTTTCTACATATCTCGCATAACTAATGTAGTTATTTTTTTATTTTTGCAAAATAATTAAAGTCCTGGTTAAAATACATGTTTCACACATTCACACCCTGAAGATATTTCTTTGCTGTAGCTTAACTGGAAGTTTCTGTAAATTTTCTGGAAATGTTGTACCAAAACTATTTGAATTTCTGAATTTGCAAAAAAGTTCTCGAGAAACTTTGCTGAACTATTTTTTGGTTTATTAATTTTTCTTTATTGTTCTTTGTTCTCCTTATTGCCTGTCCAGAAATCGTTCCTTCACGAAACAGCTCAGCAGGGTCAGCAACAGGTTTGTTGTTTACTTGCTTCTCAAACTCAAAATCTACCTTTTTTTGGCATTGCTCCCCCTGGAAAGGAGTGAATGAGTTGTCTCATATCTGATCACTTTCAACAGTTTTAGGTATTGTAACATTTCACATGTTTTTTTTTTCTTTTCTTTTTTTTAGTACTCCTCTTCAGAAACTATGCCCGTCGTCACTGAACCTGGGCCACAGCATGGCCTCCAGCTGCCTTTCCTCTTCCACTTGGAAAACAGTGTCAAGGTGAGGTTTGGAAATTGGTTTAATCCAGAGTAACCATTTTACCATTGTAGTAACCATTTTAATACAGCTAAGGTTTTTGCTAAAGAAGCAGACTGTTCAATGGCAGCTGTATCTTATCTGTATCACACCTTTTATTTGTATCTCACACCTTTTATCACACCTTTTATTTGTGGAGCTTATTCTGTCACACTTTTTCCTGCCACTAAACTTTTACAGTCAAAGTTAATTGTATTTCTTTAGCACATTTAAACAAAACAGTTTAAGTAGAAAGTCACCAGTAACTTAAACAGAAAGTTATACAGCACATCAAAACAATGAGAGACGTTCAGATAACATAAATGACAAAAATAATATAGTCAAGTAGCGCTCAACTATAGCTTAAAGTCTGAGAACAGAATTTTTTTAAAACAGCTTTGCATAGTGAATTGGAAAATATCAAATCAGCACTTCTCCCTCTGATTGTGAGGATCTGAACATCACTTTTTGTGGTTCTATATAGTTTTATAATTTTCTGAGAGCCATAAATGCACACATCTGTGTGTCAAGCATAAATGAGCTTCTCTTTTAAAATACATTTATTTCTGAAATAAATTGTTTGATGTGAAATTATTGAGCTGCGCCTAATTGTATGTCTTCTTTCAGTGTGTCAGAGGTTCTGCAGATGTGTTCAGAGGATGCAGAGGAGACTCTGTACGAACTGGGTTTTGGCTGTGAAGAACCGCAGGTCACCGTTCGCATCCCTCCTCGATTTTTCACCTTCCCCTCTCAGGCTCAAGGCATCAACTTCCGCCTCTTCCTGGATGCCCAGATCCGGCGAATAAGAGAGGAGGACCCCAGCCTTTCACTTGCCAGTATGGATTCGTTACATCTCTCTATCTATATGTCAGTGGAGTGATATTGCATTGCTAGAAGTGTGAAGAAGTGAAGTGGTTTGCATCTGTTTATTTGCATTCTATTCTTCTTATAGGTCGTTTCAGACAAGTGCAAGTGCTTACAGCCATGGCCAATGCTTTCTATTCCCTCTACTCTCACGTGTCCCGCACTCCTCTCCAGAAGCTGGCCACACCAGAGTTCAGCTTCTCCTCTCCTGTGGAGAGGATTGAACGGTTTAGGACCAGTATTCGCAGCGAGCCTCGCTCTCCTGTGGAGAGGCTGAAGGACACTGTGAACAAAATGTGCCTCTACACCGGCTCTCCTCGTGGGTCGGACTCCACCTCTCCACAGCCCTCACCCAGAAAGAGATCCAGCCTTCCAGACGTGGTGGATATAATGCTGAAATTCAAGACTGGGAGTGCCAAGAAGCTGGATTTGGGGGAACATGACAGGTGTGGATCTTGTGAGGATTTTAGGTTGCTATCAAATGGTGGAGATATAGAGCAAGTGAAGCAGACTTTAGAGGACACAGACATTTATCAGGAGGGGAATAAAATCTGCAAGGAGGAGGTGCCTGACAACGAAGAGGCAGATAATGCTGATAATGTCAGACAAGAATATTGTGAAAGAACATCGCTGACGTCATCGTTGTCAAGAGAAACTGTGATAGAAACAGAAACTCTGCTAGCCACAAATCAGTCAGAGCTGGACTCATGTTTGACACAAAGGGACACAAGGACAACTGAACTGACTCCTGCTGCCAAAGTTTCATATGATCTAATCTGCCCTCCAATAGTGGAGCGTGTACATCAGGCTTCTTTCTGTTGTCAAAACCAAAACCGCTTCCTTCATATCTCTGGGACAGAAAGTAGAGACAGACTAAGCTCTCACACACCTACAGTGCAAACCCCTACCTCTGAGCCTAATGAAGACTTACACCCTGGATCTTCTAGAAAGACCCTACAGGTGGATGGACCTGGATCACCTCTGGTTCTTGAGCCTAGAGACAGCTACGCTCACTGCTGCATCACAGTGACTGGCTTGGAAGACGAGGACGTGTCCTCAACCTCCATGAACACCTGCCATGTTTCACCTGCCTTATCCAAGCGGACTCCTGCAGAGCTGTTTAATGAGGGAGAGGGACAGTACCTGAACCCGTTAACCCATCCTGGACTGGGCAAATTCTCCAGCAATCGTCAGCAGGTCAACTCATTCGAGCTGGAGGAGGTACTGAAACTTTTATTGGTTTGAAAATCTAGCATATAATTTGACAATGAATCTAAACTGCACTTAGGAAGTTTAAATCAGTCTTAACTCATTGGGTGAGACAAATTAATTACACAATCATCAGTCAATCAATGACTAAGTAAACTATAATTACTATTAGGGCTAAAAGATTGTTGTCATGACAAATGGAAATTTCCTCCTGAACTTGATGCTTATACTGTATTTAGTTTTGGTCACTGGTTTGTGTTTCATTGCTGTTTTGTGAGGAGCTATTTTAAACTGCTTCGTTGTTGTTGTACAACATTCTTTTGCATCATTTTCTTTGGAAGTCATTTTGGTTTATTTGCAATTCAGGCATGGGACATGAAGGGCCATAGGAGCAAAACATAACAAAAAAATTTAAAATGTAATGTGCTTGTAGGAAAACTATCAAAAAAAACGGCATGGGAACTAACTGAAGAAGATACTTAATAATTAAGAACTAATGTGAACTTAATCAAAATAGTTGTGAAAAAAAACCTGTGGATCAGTTCAACACTTTGTCCCTTCCTACTTCCATTTTTGTGCTCATAATAATTTTCTCCACTACTCTTATTCTATTTTACTCTAATAAACGTCTTCAGCTCAGTAAACTATGACATATCAACTAATTTCTTTGCAATAAGTATTTTCATTAATTATTTGAGAAAAAAAATGATGCCAAACTTTTATAAAATACAGTATGACAGATTGTGACACTTGATCAAACCAGTTACTTTGAGCAACCGCCTGCTGGCAGAAAGCATTTAAAAGAGTCACATAGCATTTAAATATAAAAAAAAATACTTCAAATCCCTAGCTGCTAAAGTGAGCACATGATGTCCAGAGGGACATGGCTCCAAAGATAGAAAGGTACAGAATAGCAAAGGGTGAAATACCATCAACCCATAACAAGTGAGCCTGCATCTATTTATTAGCATAGTCACCCCTCATGGAAACCACAGTTTTACTGAAAATGTTAGTGATTTAAAATCTACATTTTAAGCAATTTAGTAATGTTTTATTTCAGAGAAAACATTTATCGTAATTTGTAGTTGGACAAAACAAAATAATTTATGTTTTTGCATTTATTTGTATTTTCTATTTTGGAACTATTGGTTTCTGTAGTTGCTCTCATTTTTTCCCTTGGTAAAACAAAGTGTATCTTGGTTAAATATTTTTAATTTGCTCTCCTCTTAGGTGCATAGCGCAGGAGAGGAAGATTTTGGACAACCAGAAGCGAGTACCGTCACTTCGTCACTCTCCAGAAAACATTCATGCAAAGGTGACAAATGCTTATATTTATTTGTGTGACTTTTTGCATAAAAACTTTATATGAACCAAAGTTTCTTTGTTCACACTGAGGGGGATTATTTTTTGGTCCACAAACGGCAGGGTGTATATACGTATATACACCCTGCTGTATGAGGAGAAGGATGTTATCAGCTCACACATGTGCTAAATAAGTTTGCATGTTTTATTTCTATGCTTGTTCTTTCTCAGTGATAGAAAGTATCACTTCATTTATGACTCACTTACTTTAGGGTGTCATACAGTCATTAGCAGCGGTCAGCTAATGGATTCTGACAACTTGTGTAAAAGCAGATGTGTGATTGGAAAAGTATTCTCATCCCTTAAACTTTTTTGTTCAATTGAAGCTACAAACTTCAACTTAGGTTAGGGTAATTTTATGTTTTAGGGAAATAAAAACTGCATAATTGTAAAGTGGAAAGAAACTAATCCAGGGCTGTAGGATGATACCCCTCAATAACATCCTGCATAACCAATTTACTTCAGGGTTCACTTGACTAAAAGTCTGCAATCAGATTTATTCTGATTTTAATCTCAGAATAAATCCAGTTGTTCTAAGTAGAGTCAACTATTAATTAAGGACAGCACTAATCCAGCCTTTACAGAACTGAGTCAAGAAAGAAAGGCCAAAACAAATCCTGCAATTTACCAGAAGCTAGGGATCACAATTAACATAAAGGTCAGTTCTTTGGTCAGATGCATCTAAAATGCTATTTGAGGTGGAAAACTACTGTACATCACCCCAAACATGCCACTAACAACGAAACAGTGTTGGCAATATCATGCTGAGGGGAAAAGAGAACTTGGTCAGAGTTGATAGGAAGATGAATGGAGCTAAATAGAGAGCAATACTGCAAAATATTTGAGACTGGGTTGCAGATTCATCTTTGGTAGGACAGCAACACTCAATAAACAGCCAGTACTATCATGAAAAGTGGTCAAATAAGGGGTCAGAACGGCACAAAGTCTAAAGATCAAATCAGTGGCAGGTTTTAATAACTGATGCTCATAAACTGTCTCCATCTATTCCAGCTAAGCTTCAGCTAATTTGCAGGGAAATATAAAAAACTTCCATCTCTACAGTTTGTGGAAAGACTTGCAGCTGTACTTGCTGAAAAAAGTGTTGCCTCAGGGTACTGAATATGAATACATGCAACACTAATAAATGACAAACAGTTGTCATTTTCTTTTTACTTCCCACTACTTTGTTGTTGGTTTATCACATAAGATTCCAATACACGTTCAAGGGGAGTAAATACTTTTTCAAGGTACTGAGCATGATGAGTGACACATGCATATTCAGGTCAATGAGCAGGTGTCTTCAAGGAGAAAACAATGTCTTTTCTGTGCCAAATTCAGGTTAGACTGCAGCTGCTAAACAGTCTGCAGTTCGCAGAACTTGGAGAAGAGCTGAATGTTTTTTGTTTTTTTCCTGCTTGTGTAGGTGAAGTGGTGCGGGGCGACAGCGTGCAGTCCGACAGCAGTGGCTACGCAGATGAAGAAGTCAGCCCCTCATTAGACAGACACAGCAGGTGACGGAGAGAAAAAGGCAGGACTAAAATGTACCACAAGATCTGGAAACCTTTTCCATTTGGAAAGCCGATCTCCACATTGACTTTCTTGAACTCTTAAAATGTGAATGTTTCAGAGGGTACAGACAAAGAAAATGTGCAAAGCATGATTATATGAAACTGAACTGTGTGAACAAGCAAAGACTTGGACAGTGAAGTGTAATGGAATGGTACTTTAATTAGGGTAAAATCAACTTCAATTCTTACAAAAAATGTTTTATCGAAAAAAAAAGAAACATCGACGTCCAATAGAGATCATATTTCATTTCATATTTGTAATGTATAAAAGTGCCAGCAAAGAGAGATGGTGAGTTTCAACTGAAGTTGAATAAAACCAGCTCCTAACTTCCTCCTTTAATGATCAAAAAACAGTTTGCATATCTGTCTTTTCTGAGAAGGGTTACAACCCACAAAAATGTGTCACATGCATTTAGTAGGCAAGTACATGAAACAGCAGATAGTTAAAACCATTTGTCAATGCATACTGCAGAAAAGGGAGGGATTTCTTAGTAGTGGAGAAAGCTTTTACACAGAGACACAACAGTTTCTGATAATCGCAATTCAAGTCAAAGTTCAAGAAACCAAAACAGAACACAAGTCAATGATGGTCATTACATGCACAATGTTTTAGAGGTAACGTTATAATTTGTGGTAGCTTTATGTGCTGGGTCTTTGAGAAAGAGTGAATATATTTTGTTATAATTACAGCAGCTCTCACCTGACACACCCCTGTAAAAATGACACCCTAATAAATTGTTGTAAAAACCTTTCTGTACAACTTTGATTTTCTTTTAGACCTACTCCTGACCAATACCTTCAAACAATGATTGTTTGATTCCTTTGGAACCTGTAGCATTGGCTGAAAGTGAGTAATAAGTAAATTAAAAAATGTCTTTCTGGGGCGTAGAACTTTATTAAAGGATTATTATAATTGATGAAACACTGAATCAAAAGGTGCTTTAAATGGGTATTAGTTTAGGTATTTACATTTTCCTCTAATGTTTTGCTTGAATTGTAGCTAAAATATTTTATAATTTTTTTATTTTCTTTTTTACATAAAAACCTGGTCTTTTAACAGGGATGTATTCACAGTTGAGAGCCATTGTATAATAAGTCTTTAATTCAGGAGTAAATGCACTTCAGAACAGCTGTGGACACACAAAGCTTCTAATTCACAGACTATTAACAGAGATACTTCTGAAACTTGTCAAGAAAATCAGATTTATTTGCAGCTGGTAAGAAGGTGTAAAAAGCCTTGGAGTAAATTCACCTTTAAACTGGAGATTTGTTTCGCCTCCATTACCATCCTCCTCTACCAGCATAAACCTGCTAATTATAATTGACTGTAAATATAGCCAGGTCTAGGTTTTCTCATCATTCTCGTATTTATAGATATCAAAAAGGATTTGTCCATCTTTAATGGCATGTGCTATATTGCTTTTTCATTTTGAAGAGTGGCTTACAGAAATGTCACATTTTATACCCCAGAAAAAAAGATATCATGGATTACTAAACATTTATATAAACTGTTTAGTAATCCATTAATATTAATCTTTGTACAAAATAACAATATAAAGATTATTTCATATTTATAGTAATGTTGCTGCAAATGATTTCTTAGCCAAATATTCTTTTCCACTCATTGATTAAAATAACAAGAAGGTTGGATTTTTAAAAAAGTTCCTAGATATGCAAATGCAGTGATGACTACGTTTTAAGGCTTTTAACACAGCTTTACCAATAGTGCCAATAAATGTGTAGGGTGTTGCACAATTTTCAGTCTTAAACATGTAGAAAATGACAGTGACAAACAGTCACTTCAGTCTTATATTTTTAAGACTCGTGGAAGCTCATTTTTAAGGGATAGCAGCTAACATAATTCAATTTCTCGACAGAGTGGAAGTTTCTTGCACACATCCATTCACATGAATTTCATTCTGGGACTAATAAATAGTTAACTCTATATCTAGCTAGTCAAATAACCTACATTTTTTTATATTTTGCTGCAAATCATTGCCTACTCTGATAGAGCAACATTTAAAGTTTCTGAGATATACTGTATGTATTTATTGGTCATATTTAGGAAAATATATTGGATGAAGTCAAAAGTTTAAAAAAGGGGGAAAAGTTTTTTTTATGACAAAATTGTACATAATGTGTTTATAAATTTTAGACAGCAATATCAATAGTGGCACCCATCAATCAATAGAAAATAAAAACAATGACTCCATGTGTAAATTTCAGGGCAGAAAAAGCCTCTCATTGTCAAATTTGACGTTTCCTTGTTTTTGTTTTCTAAATATGTCAAAAAAATATCTCCTTTGTCCAAAGAGGAGATGTTTGATGGCATATTGTGTACTGGTGAGTTCGAGTCTGTGGCTAGGAAACGGAGAAGGCTGTGTCATTTCCCTCCTGCCATGATTTTCAGGTACTGCAGTGCGTTGTGAGCTGCGTTGGCTCGAGCAGCGTCTATGTTCTGAGCGAAGCCATGGCACACTGTGATTGGCTGCGTGGACAGTTCTACCAAACACTGACAGAGGCCGCTGAGGCTGCGCTCCTCTGGAAACAGAAACACAGGACAGTCGATCAAAAGTCAATCATTTGAATTTCTCTCTTAGACCGCAACCCACTTCCTCCATTATTATTATTATTATTATTATAGTCACAGTTCTGATGACAGACGTTCTCATTATTACTGCTTCTTTTCTGTTATGCCTAACTGTTATTTTCCATTAGACAGTCTGAGTGGATACATTTGCAAACAGAACTAGGTCAAAACCTTCGTCCCACTGTTGCATCAGATATGGGTGTTTGCATAATATCACTTGAAATAGAAAGTATTTTGCATTGATTTTCATAGTTTTCAGTCAAAGGAATCAGGATAGCTACCGTAAAGAGAACAAACTTTTAAAAGGTACATAGAAACCTAATGTGTTTTATGGGTTCTGCAGGAAACAAATCTAAAAGCCTTTGGAGTCATAATATAATACAACTCATTATCCACCTGTTCAATTTTCACCCTAAATTATTATTATTTTCTTGCAATATTCTTTGCACATCTGGAGACTGATACTTTTGCCCTTTCTTTGTGGCAAGACGTCAGAATTGTTGTTCCTTGTTTTGCAACAAATCCTCAACTGGATTTTGGTTTGACCTTTGACCAGGCCAATCTAAATCTACATTTCAGGGTCGTTATCACAATGGGAGGTAAACCGCCCTGCCAGTCTTAAGTATTTTGCATCCTTTGATGGGTTTTCTTCCAGGACATCTGGTAATATTAAACTTCCTAACAACAAGTAGGTCATAGCTGTGATATGGAAGGAAAATTGTATCTTTAATTTCATCTAAGGATAAATAGAGCTGTTCTGTGAAGTCCTTAGGAGCTTATTTGAGAACAAACAGCAACATGAAGATGGCTAAAACAGATTAGGGATTAAGTTCTAGATAGGTTTAATGCACACTCAAGATATAAAACAACATCCTGTTCAATCCATCATCTAAAAATGGAAAGAGTCTTGCACAACTGCAAACTTACAAAAACTTTCTGTCCACCTATAATGATAGGTAGGGGAAAATGTGTGTTAGGAAAGCTAAAACACAGTTTCCATTGTGAAATTCCATATTAGTTGCAACATCATAGTGTGGAGGAAGCTGCTCAGAGTTGTTAGTTTCCCACCTAAAAGTTAAATAAAACACATTCAGGTGGTTGTAATGTGACAAAATGCTCCCCCAAAATTTGAGATGTGACAAACTTTTGCAACAAATTAGTCATAACTCAGGTTCATTAGAAGCTCAGCTGAAGAATATATATGAGTGCGTCCAGACGGCAGCAAACTGAAGTGGTACTGGAGCTCTGACTGAGAGTTCATGAGCTCACCTAGATCAAGGTAGCTGACGTCGAAGCGCTGCTCTGTAGAAAGGTCGCTCAGCAGGGAGCAGAAGTTGGAGTCAGAAGGCATGCCCAGAGGGTGGCTGCGGAGCTGCAGAATCTTCTCTCCAGCAGAGTTGCGCAGGGAGTCCCACGTGCAGCTGTAGCCTTTACTTTTACCCGACTCTGCCCTGCTCCCCATGTGCTTTAATTACAGGAGAAATAGATTCAACATCAGTTAGCAGACATTAAATTTCCTGACCAAAATACTAATTATGCTTATTACAGTTTAGCATTTTCTACCTCAACAGCCATCTTTTCCTACACTGATGTTTTATCACTTTTTCTGATCTTTATTCATTTTCGTAACTCCTGTTTGATTCTTACAATATTAAATGTGTCCTCCTCTGTTTCTGCTTCATTGCTACTCCTCAGATCCACCGGCACGTTGTGTATCCGAGAAAGCATCTTGGCGGCAGCATTTCTCTTGGCGAGTTTCTTAGATGTGCCGCTTCCTGAGCAGGAAAAAACATCATAGCCATTGTCATCCAGTGGGACATAAAATCAAAAAGAAAAGACATTTCTGAGACAGAAGCAAACACATGAAGTATGTATTCTATAAGTCAAACATTTTTAAATGTACCGATTTCTACAAATCTCTCGACTCTGCAAGTCATAGTGAACTCCTTGCGATGAGCTGGACCGGACTCCTGAGTGACTGTGTACTCTGGCAAACGCCATCCTTTCTGCACCACCAACTCCTGACAGAAATTAACACCAAAGACAAAAATACACAAAACAGTAAACAAAAAAATGCATTGCAATAAAGTAAAAAGTACATTTAGTTTAGTTATAAATTTCAAAAGTTAAACTGGTATATTATATAGATTCATTACACACACCATCTTTTTTTAAATAGACAGACCATTACATCAAACCAAAACAACCAGGATACTTAATACTAAAATCTTGTGGTCATGTTGTAACTTAACCAATCACAGGGAGCACTGCTGACTGTTGCCCAGCAAACAATAATATAGTCCCTTCACAAGGTCCTTGCTAGTTCAAAGAGTACTATATGAAAGTATATGACTAGAAAGTTAAGCAGAAGGAAAATTAGTGTGATAGAAAAACCTGGATTTTACAACAGGGTTTTATTGCAAATGTTGTTTCTGTCCATTGTCTGCTCTTTACCATTTCTTCACATTCTAAAACATTTTAATACTGTATTAAACAAGTTTCACCAAAATATTACTTCGTATAAAGATCCTGAATGCCTGGCTTTTAAATACTTAACTAACATTTACTGTAGTTCAAGCAGTTCTTTTCCAAATGCATTTTGTGTGCAGTGATAAGTCAGTAACAATAAATTTATATATATTGTGAAGCCCAGTTATGCAGTGCAATTTAATTTGTTTTTCTCCATTCGCTCAACTTTCCATAATTTTGTTTAGATATAACACTCTGGATGAGCAACTTCTTTGACCTATTGTGGCATTTTGCCTGCCAACTGTCAATTCATATGTGTTTCAAATATTGTGTGGATCAAAACATCACACTTTTTTAATGCATAGATATGATGTAATATGTTAATTTTGGGTTTTATTAGGTGCAAACCATAATAATCAAATTTAATCATTATGTATATAAAAGCTATATAAGTTACTGATGTAGATCAACTTTATAATCATATTGTTATTTATTGCGATACAACTGTATATTAACAAATCTAGATAAGTAAATAAAATGCAGTAGACAAAGATTTTTTACCTGCAGGGCTCCTACAGGGTTACATTCAGACTGCTGGGAACTGTTTGAAGTCTTCATCTCTGACTGAGAACTACACAAAACAGAAGGAAACACTCAAATCATTAGCTTCAATTTGCTAAAAAGTTGAGCTGTCACTTGGGAAAATATTTACGCTAAATTAACATTTGTCTGCATAAATTACTCAGAAGTCTGACCTATCTCCATCCACAGACACATCAACTTCAATAAAACCGTCTTCTCCAAGAGTGACTCCAACTGGGCCTCCGAGGCCTCCCTTGAGCATCTTCAGAGCAGCCTCGGCTGCTTTGTGCTTAGCTGCTTTCTTGCTGGGCCCTTGGCCGGTGCAGCTGATCTCACCAACAGAAACGCGGAATGTGAAGTTGGGCTGATGGGCCTGTCCCTCGGCCTTCAGCAGGTCGTACACTGGGGTTTTGCCTATCCGCGTTCCATACTCCTGCAGCAGACTGATGGGCGTCTTTCCGGGATTCACAGCCAGCATTTGCTCAATACTACATACAACAAAAACAAAGAAAAAAAACACATTTACCCAGCATGATGTGGAGAGTAATGGAAGCATTTTTGGTTTGATTTTTTTGTACATAAAAGTCTAAATTACCATCTCGTAAAGTTGCAAATTGATTCCAGGCAACAGTCAAGATGAAAAAAAAGCTGATTTTTGAATGTTTCTAAAAGAAGTCAACATGTTGTGCACACATTAAAAATAATAGCACAGTAAAATGATCAAGAAAAAAAAGTTTAATTTCATTATATGCTGCCTTTTACAAGCATTTGTCTGTTTACATGGAATTAAAAGTAAATCTAAGCTAATTGTAAATTAAACCAGCATTCCCTGCTCAAATATTCACTCTTCACACTGAGATCAACAGGCAGATGAAGCATCATGAAACAATCATTTAAGACAAAATACTGTAGAATAACAAAAAAAGGTCATGCTGTTGTTTCTTGACACAGTTTTGGAACATAATTAGGAAGGAAATGAAGTATTGTTTTACTGAGCTTTCAAAATGGATGCTTATCAAAGAAACTATGGTGCTGAAGACATTGAGCTGTGGGCAGTTTTAAAGGTTTATGGTGATTTAGAGAAAGAAAAACATTCCCAGAATGGTAATAACAATAGAAGGACATGTTTGAAAAGTAAGAGAAATAAGCTCATCACAATAAGAACAAATCTGTAAAAATAGCTGAAATTGATCACTGCATAGTACTACAAAAGAACAAGGAGCGCGTGTCTTTAAACATACAAGCTTCATATTACTGTTAAAGAAATACTAATCACTTTGCTAATGTTTCCTTTTCGTGCTCACCTGCATATGTAAGTATGAATGCACACAGTAGGTGTGTATTTGAGCAGAAGCATAATTTTTTTTTGTACAAGGAGGGGAGATTTTTTTTTTCAATTAATATCTTAGTGATCTAAGTTGACCAGGATTTCCAGAAACTTCTAATTGCTATCAATCACCCTACTATTAATAAGATACTTGCCACTAAATGAGGACTTTTATTCATCTTGTCAACAGTGAGAAGAATCAGTAAGACAGGTTACAGTTTGAGAAGTCCAGCAAAAATCTTGGGGTTACCATTTTATACACCTTAGCAGCTTTACAAATTAAATGGCTGAGTAATATAATATCTAGTAAAGAAATGTGGCCATTTTCAATTATTAACCATTTTACTTATTTAAGATTTTAAAATGGAGAAAAAAGAACTTCTGCAGAGTTTTATATTTATTCTACAAGATGTTGACTTGTGGAAAATTATAAAAAAGAAATCATGTTTCCAACTTGATGACAAGAAAAATAGGTTTAGATAAATATTACTGCTACTTTTAATGTCAATGCATTTATTCTATGAAAAAGCTAAAATTAGCCTATATTGTCATATGTATATTTAAAAACAGCAGTTGGCTCTTTTATCATTTTTAGCCAATTTATTGAGGAGGCGTAGCGGAAAGTTCAAAGAGCTAGTAGAAGTTTCCAGAGATGCAGGTTGTACACTCCTTTTCAAAAGAATGAAATTAAAGGGGGCGAAATAGAAATGCATGACACATCTTTATGATTTTTTTTCTTTCTACTTCATAATAAAGTGCTACTTTGTGTCTATCACATAAAACATGAATGTTTACTTATCCAGGATACCGCCTGTTAATTAAGTTAACTTGTGATGAAATAAACTGAACAGTTAGAAAAAAAAAAAAAAGACATGAAATCAAAATATTCTGAAGATCCTATAATACCGTGATGTCGTTTATCTGTGAGCCTGGATACTCAACTCTCCCTGCGGTTCTGATCAGCCTCACCTGGAGCTCCCGGAGTTTCTCTTCCAGCTCTCCGGTTCTGTCTCGTCGTTCATTACCTATACCGTGCAGACGGAACCGATCGATTTCGGATGGCAAATCCCCCCCACCAGAACATACACGAGCTTTCATTAGACTGTATTTTTTATTGCCCCCAAGCAGATGATGAGGCTACAACATGATGGAAGGAGGGAAAGGAGAAAGAGAGAACCCCATCTGCTGCTGCGACAAGCTTCGGCCCGCAAAGATGACGTAGTTCGTGACGCCTTGTGAAAATCGACTCCCGATTGACCCAAAAGCGTTCGAAGTTGAGGCTTTTATTCCAACTTTCCCACCAGATGGTAGGTAACATATCTACATACTTTGAACAAACAACAAAAACAAAAACAGTTTAACAAATGTGAAACATATTTTATATGAATTTAAACTGCAGCCTATATAACAGAAACCATCAGAGGTGAGTAGTAACTAGTTACATTTACTCAGTTACATTTCAATGTAACTGAGTAAAAAGAAAGTTTTCTTTCTTTTTAAAGAAAAGCGTAGCTAACGTTTTCATACTGTTTTCTAATGAGAGAGCTGATGAGAAACCTCTGTTAGGAGGAAAGTGCATTAAAGATCAGGGGATTTTGTGAGGAAAGTAAGTCAGGATCAGAGCTGGAAGCTGCTGTTCTTGTGTTTCACAGCTCAGCTTCACAATGTTGGTATTTAACTATAAAGATGCTACGAGCCCCAACATGCTGAAAATATGTTCTTTCTGAATGTGAAGGATTCAGATATGTATTTTCTATTGCACTTTTGGATAATTTCTCTTTTATCTTTGGCTTTAGCCTGAGTACCAGGATGTCTCAGAACTCACTTGACTTCTCCCAGTTTGACCAGCAGACTGAAGCCCTGCCTGTGGCCAGTGTTCCCAGTATAGATAGATATAAACTATATTCATTCCATTGGGATTTACCCTCAGGGAAATTGTAGTATAATAAAAATAAATAAATGTGTTTTATTGCACACTTTTATTCTTTCACTTTTTGTGTACTTTAAAGAGAAATATCTCAATCTGAAGTGTTAGTTTATTAAGAGAGCTTATGTAATGAAATAAAAATAATTTACTCTGTTAGAATATTTTCACCTTTCTATATAACAATATAGACCCAGTTACACTGTCCATAGCCAAGTTTACTTGTTGTGTAAAATAGTTTTTCTGGAAAAAAGTAAAAAAAAAAATAAAATAAAATGTGTAGCTAATGTTTTGACAATGACACAATCAAAGTTTATTGTCTTTATAATAAAATGTCAAAAAATAAAAGGAAATTATTTTTTTTCTTCATATTTTGAAACTGTTAAATGTACATTAAATTATGGAATTATGTAAATATGTCCTTGTAAAAGTGTGTGTCTGTTCATCGATGTTAAAATAAAAACTATTTATCAGAATAATTTCTATCAAATAAAAACATTGTTCTCTTTATTCAGAAATCCCCCAAAACAATTAAATAATCACATCAAAAGTTAGAAAAGCTGTCTTTAGTGCTTTCTTTGATTACCAAATGTATTAGTGTGTGTGAGAGAATGTGTCAATGACAGGTATTAACTTAAAATACTTTGTAGAACGGCACTTTGTGAAGTTTGGCCCATTTACTTGTATTAGCTTACTTGCAGATAACCCACATTCAATATGGCGGCAGCTGTATCGCTGCAATGGGCCGACCCGTTCCATGAGGCGTCTGCGTATTCAAGTCTGGTTTACCCTACCAACCACAAATAACTTAACTGAATGAATAACACATTTGTTTCAACCAAAAATGCACCAGACACAAACACACTCCTACAGTTTATGTTAAAGTTAGGCTTGCTGTTTTTAAACAAGCCTTATTGTTTTAATGTTATTGTCTGTCTGCTCAGCAGATATTGTCACTGAAAGTTTATATGCTGCTCTAACATGTTGGTTCCTCAATGTATAGTTAAAAATAATTTAGAAAAGTATTTCTTCTGCCTGAATTTGATATTTTTATAAACACATTATTGTAAGGCTT
This sequence comes from Xiphophorus hellerii, assembly GCF_003331165.1. Classification (NCBI taxonomy): domain Eukaryota; kingdom Metazoa; phylum Chordata; class Actinopteri; order Cyprinodontiformes; family Poeciliidae; genus Xiphophorus; species Xiphophorus hellerii. Next base: position 11,968,298 of record NC_045691.1, on the reverse strand, counting down.
TAAATTTATGTTTTGATCAAAAAGATACTTAGTACTTCAGAACATTTTAATTGAGTAAACATATGTTGAAGTAATGCTACTTGAGTAAATTTTTTGTCTATTCCCATATCTAGTAACTATTTTATAACCAGTGTTCCCATCAAAACATTAAAGCAGTATTACACTACATTTGTGAGGAATATTTGTCACCACATTTACCAGATATTTATACAGTAAAGCTTCTCTATATCTTCATTCTTTTAAAATGTAACATATTTGGCCTATTTCTTGTCTGAAAAGACTTGCTTTGTACAAATTAAGCTAGCTTAAAATGAAAACATAGGCACAATTTATGCACATCTTTTGACTTAATTACAGTAATTGGAATTTATTTTTATATTTTGTTTGTAATTTTTTAATTCTGTGTATTCTATTCTACTATCTTCTGTTCTAATTCGTTCAGATACAGACAATAGATGGATAAACAGATGAATGGATATGGATTATGCTTCTCTCAAGCCCTGATTCAGGACATTTCTTGATTTTGTTATTCCTAAAATCACTGTTTCCTATGTATGTTAAGCCCTCACTTTTTTTTTTTGTCAATTCTTAACACAATTTCCTCAACATGCTGTCATAATCAGGTAGAAGGACTAAGAAGAAACCAGAGAGAAAAAGCAGAGAAGTGCCCATGTGGATTTGAGGTTACATGTTTGCATGCAACCGTGATGGAACTATTTATTTTTATTTTTGTAATTTATTTGAATCATACATTCTCTAAATGGACTGACTCTACAACAAACACTGTCGCTTAATTTTGTAATTAAGACTTGCTGTGGCAAAAATCACGATTTTTCCAGAAACTGTAGCCTGTTAGCCTGACTCATTATTCCAAAGTCATTTTGATGTGTTTACCACACTCATCTCTTCCAGTAATTGTGGAGAGCATTATGAATAGACCTACAGCGAAGCTAATTTATTAAAATAGTCTGTTTAAATATTTAAACTCCACTATGCAGAATTTGGCAAGATATCTGGTTTTCAAAAGCAATAAAAGAGCTAAATGGTTGTTTATTAGGGTGAAACCTTGACTTGAGAAGCAAAGGAATATGTTACTGTTTTACTTTATTTTATTTTTAAAGTTTTTCCTATATTGTTCAGTTTGTAAAAATCGCCTCCAAGTTTAACATTTATTTGCTTAAAAATGTTCTTACTGTAATTGATGTGCTAGATTTTAACCAGCAGAGGGAGACATTCAGCCACCTATCTTTCAATTTGTTTCATGAGTCTTTGTGAACGTAAATATCTTTAATTTGTCTAACACCTGCCGTCTCCAAGGCAATATGTCCAATCTCTGCTGAAAACCCCATTTTTAAGGTTATTTGGCTCCTTTTGTTTGTTTGTTTTTTTTTGCTTGAAAAAGCAAAATACAATGAAATACATGATAAAATAGAATTCTAAACTATCTGTGCAGAAACATTTGAAAAACTTCAGTGGTCAGATTTCTTGTACTTGAAGTATGGTATTTTTTCCCATCAGAATATATGTTGTCAGGAAATATGATAGGTATATATAAATGAAAAGGGCACAATAGTGCTAAAAATGTGGATGAATCTTTTTTAATGAAAATAAAATTGGTTGTTAGTTACAGAATACATATATGTCAGCACAGCTTACACTAAATAGCTTTTTAGTGTTCTTGTTTACATGCACATAATTGGCAGCTCTGCAGTACAGCTAGTTATTGCAGGAAGTTAGATAATTAGTTGTAAATTCTAGCGAATTGTTGCTTGAAAAATTGTGATCTCTTTTTGTTTTTTGTTGTTGTGCAATCACTTCACTTGTCTCCTGAAAAGGGTCTCATCTTGGTATTTGTTTGAAGAAATTCTAGTTAGTTTGTTAAACAATAAACAAACAAAAAACCAATAACAATAGAAGAATTAGGAAGAAGTTTAATTCAAAGTCACATTTGATGTCACAATATCAATGAACTCTGAAGAGTACACTATTTGTACAGTAGATTTGTTTGACCTTTTATTTGTCTCTTCTACAGTCCACCACAGTAATTAATACACTTAATAAGTTGGTTGATTGTCTGGAACATTTAGCTTTGTTGCAGATCAGATCATGACTGATTCCATGTAACTATCATGTGGGGTACCCCAATGTTCAGCATCAGACTCGGTTGGTAACCTGTGGCGTGACCTTAAACAGGCTTTTTATTCTCAAAAACCATCCAGTGTAACTGAATTACTATTCTGAAACAAAAAGGGACCAAAATGTATTCACACTGACAGAAAAGACTTATTGCTCGTTATCACAAATACCTGATAGCATCAGCTGTTTTGAGGTTCAGGGGGTAATTACATTTATACATAGGGACAGATTGATTTGACTTTATCCCGTTAGTTTGGTGATCTCATATTTTTAGGTTTGAGAAAAAAGGAAATAAAATATATCCGTAATAAGGCAAATACTTCTCAATGCCATGAGGCAGCAGTACCAAAACTCTGTTAGTCATCACCTTTCTTACTTTGCAGCTAAGATTCCATTCATTCAATGAAAAAATAAAGGAATAGATGATTGAAAATGTGGCTTTTTATTTATGCTTTAATTTGAACATAATTCATTTTGGATGTTTGGGGTTTTGGCAACTGCTTCCTGTGACATCTTGTACTTTAGATTTGTTTTTTTTCTTTCTTAGTTAGGACTTTATGACTACCTGTGAAAAGTGAAAAATACATATGGAATTCTCTATTACTTATTAACAACATTACTTTAATTCTGGTAATTTATTACCAATGTGCTGCCAGTGTATGAAACTAAATACCGTAAACAAAATCCAACTGTAATCCTACTGGTACTATGCTCACAAATACTTTCCTAATAGATTTTATTGTATGAATTGTGAAGTCTTTACTTGTCACCAGCTTTCTCTGATGAAGTTGTTTACCTGTTTAATCCAGAAGAAAACCAAATGTTAAATCTAAACAATAAAGTTGTTCAGCGTAGCAATAAAATAGCAGAAGAAAATAAATGAAATAATAAAGCTGTTTCACATGATATTCATTTAAAAAGACAGCTGAACTGAGCACATACGTTTGCAATGTGACGTGAATGGGAAGATTCTTTGCTCTCATGATGGCAATATTTATTCCTAATGAATTTAGATAGCTTTAAAGGCTGACAGTGCTACCAATTTATGCCAAGTTTCTGTTTAGTTTGGATCTTTTTGCGTCAGTAAAAGGAATCATACCAACCAGTTAAATCCTTTTGGGCCCACAACCTTTCCGATGAATGTAGCAGCACTTCCATAAAATATTGCAGTTCCATTTTCCATCTTCCTACGAGTTACTTTTATTTCTGCGGCTTGACGATTAATCCCATGATGACTCGCTTGTAAAACCCTGCTGGCCACCTCTGAAGCAGAGCAGGGATTTTGATGGCTTTATCCACTGGCATCAATATGTCAGTGTGGATAAGCACATTTTGCCAACATGAGGAGAACTGGCCATGGCAGTTATGAAGCTGTCTCCCATTTGAACCCCCAAACCAACAACGAGCAGCTGTGACCAGAGTTTATCCCTCCTACTCATTACTCTGAGCTTCAGTACTGATGTGACTTCACTTGTCAGCTGAATGCTCTAATTTATTGACCTATAACATGATAGTGTAAGTGCTTTATGGATCTGGTGATTAAATCGTTGTCTGGATGAGATCAGACATTGAAATGCCACCTTAGCAGTTATGATGATTTTCATAGAAATTGCACTCACATCCGGACACACGTTTCTTAGGCTCATCTTGGCATTAGAGTTTTTCAAAAGTGTTAATATTCCTTGAACTTTTTCACGTTTTCTCAAGTTACAGCTACAAATGTCAATGCATGCTATTAGAATTTTATGTGATAGAGCAACACAAAGATAATTGTGAAGTGGAATATGTATCAAGTTTGCTATTATCTCAGGTTTTGGAGTACGTTCCTCCCACCTTTGCCCATTTTAATATTTTATGTTTGGTGGTCCGAAAAGGTATTACAAGGAAATAGTTAAACGTAAATGCTCTAGCCTTAGCTAAAGTGAAAAAAAAATTATTGAGGTAAAATGTCCTGAATTTGTGCAATTCCATTCGTTTTTTAATTTGAATTATTTACATGTGATATGTGTGCACCACCTCTCCTTTTGTTCATGTATTTTCTGTAAGTTTGGGAAATACTATAGAGACAAAAACAGTGATGCCCATTTTTATTTATCATATAACAGCTGAAGCACAGTCAGATTGGAAGGCACATCTATGGACATAAATCTTGAGGTTTTGCAACAGATTCTTATTTGAATTTATGTCTGGACTTCAATGACACCTTTGTAACTCATGAACATTCTTTGATCTAAATGATCTAAACAATTTAATTGTAGCTTCAAACAGTGTTTCTTCTGGTTTAAGCTCCTCCAGCTGCCCCCACAATGCTGAACAGTAGTAATCATGTACATCTGATGACATTCAGCCAAAGAAATTCATTTTGTTGTCATGTAGTCTTTCTTCGATGTGTTGGCTCTGTCCCCTAAATGCTTTGTGGCATTTGTTAAAAAAAAAAAGTCTGTCTTAATTCTTTCATAAAAGTCAGATTGGTGGAGAGTGGGATAGATAGGTATCCTGTTGGTATGTATAACCCGGGCTGTGTATCTCTGCAGTGTTTCCACAGGCCTTTTGCTTTGCGGTTGTACTGTATTTTTGTAGGCTTTGGTTGATGGATTGATCAGTGCTTTTTGAGAGTTGTCTGCTGTACTTGGTCTTCTTAATGCTGTTTGCTCACTTATCTTCTCTGACAAACCTATGAGGACTTCAGAAAATAACTATATTTATACTAAATTTAAATTACACACATCTGGACTCAGTTTACAAATTAAGTGACTTCTGAAGGAAAGTGGTTTCATTTGATTTGGGAGTATCAAAATAGAGGGGGCTGAATTCAAATGCACATCACACTCATCAGATTTTCATAAAAAAGTTTTAAAAACTACTTATCTTTCTTCCTCTTCATGACTTTATGCTTTACTTTGTCTTGGTCTGTCACATAAAATCCCACTACACCATACTGATATTTCTGGTTGTAATGGGACAAAATGTGAAAAAAAAAGAAAAAACAATGCAGTAGATATGCATACTGCAAGGCACAGCACGTGTGGTTCTTTGGTTGCCCAGATCATCAGTAGATCTTCAAGCACATAGCTGGGTGAATACCCCCCACCCCCTCCATCCTCCTTCCACAATATGATGTGTTTCCTTTTTTGTGTGTTTTTTGATCCCCCTCTTGCGGCCAGGCTGCTCTGTGGTGAGGCGCGGGTTCGGGTGGCGCTCCTGTGTTATTTTTGGCAGCAGCGCTGGTTGGTGGCTGTTGAGGGGAGAGGAGACAGAAAGGGGTACAGAATGGAGACCAAAATCGTGGCTGTTAAGGGATTTCTGTCTGAAGGAATTGGCCTGTGATGTTTGTGTGTGTGCATGCCGTCATGCGCTCACTCACACACACAGTGAAGAACTGGCATGCAAATGTACTCATTTAACACCTCATGTTCTCATTCAGCAGACCACACACACTTCTTCCTTTTTTAATATAAAATCTACATCATCCTGGCTCTTAGATTTGAATGTATTTCTGTGCTTTTGTCACATGGAAACTATTTTTTGTTTGTCAGGCACTTTGTTAAAGCCCTGTTTCCTTTGTGGGAGAGTCAGACTGAGACACGATGCCTGCTCCGGCAACATGAAGTGTAAAACATTCACGCTCCTCCCTCCACGTTTCTGAAAACACCATTCGAAAAAGATTTTCTCCAACTCTTTCCTTGGCCACAGATCAAGAGAACATTATTGCTCTCCTTTTATTTATTTATATATTGTGGTGGTAATGTGTGTGAGGGATGTGTAATTGTGTGTAAGTGCGTCTGTGTGTGTGTGTGAGAGAACCCACAAAGATATTTCAATTTCTTGAAAATATTAAATAAACATGCAGCAGCTTCAGTGAAGCTCTGACTGCCAGTGGGATTTGGGTTGGACGGGTGAAGAGTGGGAGGGGGGCGTTGTGGCCGTGGCTCTGGGGGGTGAGGCAGCTCATGGTCAGGGCCCCCACCGGACACACTGGCGCCTCGTGCTGGAGGACTTCTGAACCACCACACTCCTCCACCAAAACCCTGCCAACCCCGGCTCCCTGCTCCGGCTTCCAACCCAAATCACTCACTTCTTTTTCTCCATTTTGTCTCACTCCTTCCTGCCCGGTTAACTTTTCCTTCTTCTGTTTCCTCATCACTTGATCTGCATTCAAAATCATTTGCTGCCTGGCTGAGCTCTTTTTTTTCTTACTCGCCACTGAATCATTGGGTTGCTGGACTCCCTAGTGTTTTTTTATTAGTACCTTTTTTCCTGAGGACATTGTGTTTTTGCACCTCCATCACTCTCCCCCTGTACATTGGCTCTTAAATCTTGTCCTGTTAGTAGTTTCAACTCAAATAATACAAAAGGACAAGCAAGAAAAGGACTGTGATGTAGTTTTTTGAAAAAGGAAGGAACGCTATTTAAGTATGTCAGTACTTTAATAGTTTTCTGAGTTGGCTTCCAAATCCAATTTCAAGAGATATTAGACCACCAGTCTCTTAAAGGACAGAAATTTCCATTGCGGCTAAAAGTTATCTGCATCAATAGAGAAACCCCCCCCCGCCCCCCAAAAAAACCAAAGCACACAATTATCAATATCGAAGTCTTTGGAGGAAATGTGGTTTTTCAAAGAATCTTAAAAGCACCTACTGCTGCGCATAAAGGAAATTATGGATGTCAGACCTCTTCAGGAAATGAAATATGCCTTTACGTGTCACACAGGCTATTTTCTTAACCTAATTTTCCCCTGGAAACAATTTGTCATCCGGATGCCATTAAATGGGAAGCACATTATCTTATAAAGGGGCATAGAGTCACCCACAACCCTCACACAGTACCTATAAACAAAATGGTCTCATTTTGGTGTAGGGTTTGGTGCTTTGGGCAGCAAAGGAGGATCCCCTTTAAACTTCAAGGGCAGTTCTTAGGGGACTATTAAATGTCATAAAAGGATATAATTAGAGAAGCAAGTATGAAAAGCACTCCAAGCATGATGATGCAAGACATGAATGTGTGTCTTTGATTAAAAAGTGAAGATTGAATGAAATTTGACAAATACTGTATTTATTTGTAATTTAATTTGTTGGGGGGAGAAGGAGTATGGTACCTGGCAGTAGTGTAAACCAGTATTGTAGGATTTCATGTGGTAGACCAACACAACGTAGTACATTATTGTGGAAGAAAGGAGATTATTAAATGTTTTACCTTGTAATAAAATTTGAAAAGATTGGCATGCATGCATTTGTGTGCATGTCGAACGCATACACACAAATGCATCTGTGTGCTTGGCCTAGACTTGCAATTGGGCTCTGGGCTGCTTTCTCTGGTAATGGTCTCATTGCACAAGTGGATTCTGTTAACCAAATAGGAGACTTTGAAAGGCAATTGGTTACACTTACTTGTTTTATGGTTTCTCTGACTAGAAGTGGCTGAATTTGTTATTCATAAAAAAACTGGAAACCATTTTGTTCCACGTCACAGCTATGTAGGTATATAACATAATATACTACATTAAAGTTTGTGCTCATGATAAGAACTGATGAGATCTGACCAATGTGGAAACATTATGAGACTGAAAAACTTTTGCAAGTATATAGCAGGATACGGAAAAACAGACTATTTAATGTGCTTCTGCTTCCTATCCAGAAATGTAAACAATGGCTAAAATGATAAGAAAAACATTAACGTACACCTGGAAGATAACATTGCCTCCTCACCTTTTGGACCTTTTTAATCTCTTTTGTTTTCCTCTTCAACCTTTGTCTCCTTTGACCTGAACCCATCTGGTCTCTGGGTCATGTTATGGTTCACTCTGGTCACTTTACCTTTACCTCTCTGGCACAAAACAAAGCATTACCTTGTTTTTTTATAGCCATGCTGTTGAGCCCTGGGGCATGATGACAGTCTTTATCTGTTTCCCTTCAAATTCCCTGTCACAGAGGCTCAGTCACACCTGCAGACACCTGTGCTTTTGTCCTGTCCCGTGCTCCCCCTCCTACCATGAATGCACAAGTGCCTGTGCCTGTGGCTATGTCAAATCACAGTCAGTTGTTTTACTTGACAAGGCAGTGTGGATCTGATAATAGGAGGAAAAGATGCTTTAATCACCATTTGTTTACTTTTTCAGCTTGTTGTATTTCAGATAGACCAGTAGCAGTAAAATGATGCATAGTTTTCAACAGTTCTTACTAATAAAAATAAGTAAAGAATAATAAAAGTATGGCATGCATTTGTATTTAACCCCTTTATTCTAGTACCCCTAACCAGGCTGTTCTCTAAAGGCCTCAGAGTTTTGTTTAGAGAACATTAGTCAGTGAATCAGCATCATGAAAATCAAGAAACAAACAGGTTAGAAATAAAGCTATGTATTAGTTTTATAGCAGATTTAAGCTGTAAAATAAGTCATTCCAAACTCTGAATCTTAATTAAAAAACAGAATGATATGGTACAACTTCAGACCTTCCAAGACATGACCATCCACCAAAAATATCAATCCTGGCAACTAATGAAAGCATTAACCCAACCAGCATTAACAAAACTAGGGTTAATCTTCAGGAGATGCAGAAATCCACAGCTCATTTGGAAAAATGTGTTCATGCACTTAGTAAGTCTGGCCTTTTCTGTACGAAGAAAGTCGTTGTTGAAAGAAAGTAATAAGAAGCTCTGCTGGCAGGTGGCCACATGCCATACAGGAAATACACCAAACCTGAGGATGAATGTTTTATGATCAGAAACGTGTGCATCATCCTCAAAACACAATTTAATTAGAAAAACTTTTGGTCCAAGCATCACTCTGAAGGCATGATTCAGTAGGGACAGAGAGAACCTAGTCAAAGTTGATGGAAGGATGGATGGAGGTAAATATTTAATGACAAACCTGTTAGAGGGCTGTTATAAAATGAAACAACGAGCTAAAAACATAGAGTTGTACGAGATGACAGCTTTTTGCTCAACCTCATAATTTACTGCCCTTTATGAACTCATAATTGGGAAGCAGGTCTGAGTTGATAGGAAGATGCATGGGGATATTTATGGGCTAGCATATCCCAGTCAAACTCTACACCTAAATCGAAATGAAAATTTGTGGTAAAAGTTGAATAACAATGCCCAGACAACCTCCATGCAAACTGACTGAGAATGATCTTAGACTAACGCTAAAAAACTTTTCAGCTGTAATCACCAATAAATGTGGTTCTATAAACCATTGACTTAAGGGAGCTAAAAATATGTGCTCTCCACACTTTTCTGAGATTTTTAAGTAAAACATTTAACCTTTTCTTTCAGTTGTGCACCACTGTTTGTTTGCCTGCCTCAAATAATCAAATAATATCAATAGAATACATTTGTAGCAAGGATGTGAAAAAAATAAATAAATTATATATATATATATATATTTGTTTCAAAGGCATTGTAAAAAAATGATTAAAGTCTGCAATCCCCCTCCAAGTAGGAGTGACTCATTTAGAGTAAGTTTGCATAACTCATCAAGTCTGAGAGTTAAACCAAACACAGCATGAGAAAATGTTTTAAAGTTTCCTCTTCTTGTTAGACTGGAAATGAGATGTGTGATGGCTTTAACAGGTGTTTCTTGTGGGATCCTATGGAATAACTATTTTCAGTCTTATTAAGTCTGCAGTGATTTGATTTTCTAAATGGAGTAAATGGGGATCTGTGGGTAAAGAACATATGGAACAGATTGTCCAGTTTCTGCTTCGGCCTCTGTGTGTCACTGCGTGTATATTTTTCTTTTTATGACCTTGTTTGAAGCAACACTTAATGTTTCCTGGCTTTCTAAATAAAAGAAGTAAAAATAAAGCCAAGGCTACATTATGCCACCACCAGGAGTGTATTTTAGACAGACAGAAACTACCAGTAGCAGAGGATGGTTTTCAAAAGCCACTGACCATCTTCTTAACCCCCTCCCCCTAACCCCACCCTCATTTGCTGGTCTGACACACCCAACCCATTCCCCGTTCCCCATGTTTGCCTTTTATCCTGTGGACTGGACCATGCGCCCACTTCAGACCACCATAAACATATTGGTCCCTGATGACAAAGTCAGCCTGGGGACGTTTTATATAAATTGACCTCAACTACAGCCTATTAGAAGCCCTAAATTGGAACCATGCAGCCTGGGAAGTGTAAATGTTGCAGCAGAAGAGTCAGAAGCTTTCAGAGAGCGTCAGCTGTACCGGTCTCTTCTTATGCAATACAATCAGTGCTTTCTTGACTTTCTTTCTTATCATTTCTTCTGTTTTAGTTAAATTGAAAGGTTTATAAATCTGGTAGAAAAATGCAGATCCTTCAAAAAGTATTTAATCCACTTAGTTTTTTCATCTTATCAAGTTGCAACCACAAACATCCTCTCATTTTATCAGGATTTTATTTGATAGACAGAATATTGTGCATTATTTTGAAATGGAAAAAATGATGTTGTATATCAATTTGTTTTTTGTATTTAACTCCAGTTATCTTAGTGTCAGCTCTGATGAGCTTCCCAGTACCAGGTAAGGAAAAGCATCCCCACAGCATGAGTTCAGAATATTTTGCAGCATCAGTTTTTTTTTAGCCATCTATAAGCTTACATATAGATTCATTTAACAATGACTTTCTTCTTCAACCTTGTGAAGTGCATTGGTTTCTCTGCAATTATTTTTTCTGTAAATAGATTCTTCCACCTGAGCTGAGGATCTTTGCAGCTCCTTCATCTTGTTGCCCAATTTGTCAGTTAAGTGGAACATGTGTATAAAAAAAGCTTTTTTTCTCCCTCTGCAAATTATGCACCACCTTTTGCACCACATATAAGCTCAAAATTTTAAAAAGTTCACAGAGCAGGAACACTCTTGTGAATTTTGCTAATCTTCATGATTATAATGTAAAATCACCTGCACCAATATAGCTCTTAACAAGTGAGATAAAATTTGACTTAATTATATTGTTGCTAAATTGCGCCTGCACAGAGTTTATGTTTAAAGGTCTAGTTTGGTTTGTTGTTAGGTGGTATAACTTTTAAGGCAGCACGGGAAGTCCTCCCTCCTGAGGTATTTTAATTAGTCTGGAAAAGCCAGAAAGTAACATGGACAGGAAAATATGAACTTCCACTTGTTGTGACGGTTAACTCTTGCAGAAACCCAGTGAAGAACCACACACAAGAGGCATCTCAATTTGCAAAGCACACTTGCTGGTCAGCTTAACTTCTTCTCTGCATTGTTTCTCCAGATCTCATCTTTCTTTATGCCTCCTGCCCTAATTGGGGTTCTTTGTTTGACCGCCTCCCTCCGTAAACAGTATAACCGCATCTCTCCTGTCCTAATCCCCTCTTCTTCTCTCTCCGGACTCTGCTGGAGCATCGCTTGCCGTAATTACCCCTTTCAGGCTGCAGAGTGGAATAATTGTCCTGAGTGTAACTACAGTGGCTCCCTGAAAGGGGATCATTGTGTCGAGTCAAGACTTCAGTTCAGTGAATGACTTTGGGGTTTTTTTACTGCAAAAGATAATGAAAGTATTTGCTTGGCTCTAAGGATGTAGGATGTGGAAGGAAGTTCATCGATTGGAGGGATTTAGGATGAAGCACAGAGGAGTTAATGCAAAAGAAATGACATATTTTTAATTATTCGTTTATTTATCAATCAAGTCAGAATGCTTTTGAATAGAAAATAAAACCATCAAATAAAATACTTGTTTTCAGATTGTTTACTCTTGAAAGCACCATAAATCCATGATTCTGCTCCAGGAATCTTACAACGCACATGTGTACATTTCTGAGGTTTTCTGCTTTAACACTATTTACAGCCTCTTCTAAACACATTTCACAACAAGACAGCGAACACTGGCAACTCCTATGTGGACCAAATGATAAATCTTTTTGCCAGCTGCAGTGAAATAAACATCTTTTCATGAGGAAAAATAGAAAATGCATAAAAAAGTAGAAAAATATCACCTAACAAAATCTATATATTGTTATTATTATATATAGTATGTTTAAACAATCCAGTAAGCCCTTTTTATTCATTGCTTTGCATGGTGTGGAAGAATTCACAATGAAAAATGTAATAGAATTAGGTAACGCACACAAAAGATTCAAGATCTATAAATAAAACTTTAATAACATACTTCCTAAATTCCAACTCATAACTAATAAATAAGAGAAAAAAATCTTAATTTAATGCACCATATTTTTTCTTCTTGGCCAGCTTCAACCATTCATTTCCCTTTAGGTATAATATGTTCCCCAACATGTAAGATAATCCCCCTTGTTGTATAATTTAAAACATAAATTAGACTGTTCATGTAAATATGAAATTAAATTAGACAAAGTAGGAAGTGAACAGCAAATACAAAGCAACACCTTCATCACGGCATCTCTGACAACAAGTAGCTCTAAGTGAGATTGTCCATTTCAGGAATATTGAATAGGTATCAGAGTGCAGTTGTATATCAGATTTTTATCACTCCAGGCATGCGATGCTTCATCAACTCCGTCATCCCAAGCATAAGTCTTGTTCTTTCCTTTTGTAGCCTTGGAGCTTTTTTCCTTCTGCTTTTGCAGATTACATTTCCCCAGTGGTTTGTCTCATTTAAAAGGCAGAAAATGTGTGCAGACTGCTAAATGTCCACATGAGAATGTTTACTCGTATGTGGGTCTGAGCAGGAACACTTTTGTGGGTGCCCAGTGCATACATGAATGCATTATATATGCTTGTGCATTTGCTCATAGTTATTATTGTGCATGCAAATGGTGCACGTGTGCATGGAATATTTGTGCTCATATACATCAAGGTTTTGGTTGTGTGTATTTGGCAGTGTGTCTGCATACAATTTTGGCAGTATGGATGCAGGCTTGCATGTCTTTTCTTGGACTTGCATGTGGTTACTGTGCGCTCAGTCATTTATTATATTGAGTCCAAACGTTGTCTTGAATATTTTTACTTTTCGTTTTCAGTTTAAAGTTTGTTTTTATTTCAAAAAGAAGAGAATACTAGAGAAAAAACCTAAGGCAGTCAGATTTCCAACAAACCACTGCTGTTTTCCACTCCATTAGGTGTGGTGGTCTTCTCATCCCCATTGGCGATTTGATCAGCAACAGGATTGGTTGGTACGGCATTGGAGTTGAGCTCAGATGTGTCTTCGGTCCGAGGGTCCATATCTCCTTCCACGGCTACAGTTTTGCCCTGCATTGCGGAGTCTGCGTGGGTCTTCTGATGCTTTGAGAGGTGGTCACTGCGGGTGAAGCGTTTGTTGCATAGCAGGCAGGTAAACTTCTTCTCCCTCGTGTGGGTGCGCACGTGCCTCTCCAGCTCATCAGAGCGGGTGAAGCGCTTCCCACAGAACAGCCAGTTGCACACAAAAGGCCTTTCGCCGGTGTGCCAGCGCAGGTGGGCTTTCAGGTGGGAAGCCTTGCCATAGACTTTCCCACAGCCTGGGATGTGGCAGCTGTGCACAGGCTTTTTCCTCAGGGAGGCGGCAGACGCTCCCAGCCTCTCCAGCTCTTGGCAGTTGGGGCAGTCACATGAAGACCGGCTGGGTGTAGCCCCTCCGCTGTAGCCTCCCGATCCCCTAGCAGGCTTTAGGCCCATTGAATTCTCAATTAGCCCAGCACTTGACACAGGCTTGGGCTTGTACATGTCCTGGGGCAACATGTGCTGGGAAGGCTGGAGGAGGTGTGAGGATGAGCCCAGTCCAACAGAGGGGTATGGGGCTGGGTTAAGTGGTGTAAAGTCGGAGCTGTAACTCGGGAGCTGGGGACTCAGGGATGCCTGTGGGGCCACAGGCTGAAGTGAAGCCTGGAGACTCCCATCAGCTTGGGGCTGTGTCGCTGACAGCCAGTTGGAGTTGGGGTGGACATCCCACCAGGAGGATGTGGCGTTGGCTGGAGCAGCAGTGATGCCGGGGTGGATTCCAGCCTTATACCAGGAGCCATATGGGTGTGTCATATCCAGAGAGGTGTAGACACTGGTGAGACAGTCGGCCGGGGTAGCATGGGTCTTGGACACTAAAAGAGATGGGTCCTGGGACACAGAGGTCTGGAAGGAGTGGGAGAAAGGGTTGTACTCTGAAGTGTACCCCCCAGCCGAAGGTGGAGGGCTTCCAGTGGGACTCAGCAACCCACCACCTCCTCCAGCTGTGGTGAAAGAGCCGGTGTAGGAGTCCGTCAGACCACTGCTGTCCGACACCCGCCCGTTCTTTGCTGTCTGAAGGTCAGAGGTCATGGTGTACTGCTTCTTCACTGGAGAGCTGCCGGTTTTTCCGGGTGTAGCTGAATCCCTGATGGGGCTGGTGCTACCGAACTTGTTACAGGTAGCAGTTAACATAGCCAGAGGACTGGATCCATAGCGTGCGTCTTCCTGGAGACCAAAATAATAAAAAAGAAAAAAAAAAAACAAGGGAGGGAGAGTGAAACGATCTGTCTGCAGGATATGGCTGCTTGCCACAGCCTCTGTAAGTGTCTGCTCTAATAAAAAACGGAATTCTGACTGACACATTTGGCTTTTTTTCTGCTCTCAACATTTACAAAGAGGTCAAGGCAGCCGATGCTCGAACTTGTAAATGTTCTGATCAATCACTGGATCATGCATGGTTGATTTTAAGCCTCTTTTAACAAGCTGCTCTTGAATTTACAATTAATGGTGCTTAAAATTCCTTAACAACTGTTTAAAGTTTCCAACACGCAGACTCAAATTTGTGGACTCATTATTCTATAAAATACCACACATACAAAATACTCAAATAATTTAGGTTTTGCTTCATTACTATAATGTTGAGGATGCCCAATTAACCATTTAAAATAAAACATTTTACAGATGAAAATATTTTATTTTTAAAAACGTGTTTCTTTATTTCTTTGCAACTGACACAAACCAACACTGCATTGATGCATTTGCATAATTTCTGCGATTATATTGTACTATAGCAATTTTAAAAACAAAAACAACAAATATATAAAGGTGGATTGTTTTTATTTAGACTAACTAACTAACTAACTAACTAACTAACTAACTAACTAACTAACTAACTAACTAACTAACTAACTAACTAACTAACTAACTAACTAACTAACTAACTATTATTATTATGATATAAGATTTGAATAAAAATAGGGTTGATCAGAATAGATTTAATTTGTTCTAATTATGTTCTAAAAAATTATATTTTACCATGTTTATAGAGATTATATATATTATTAATGATGGTTTTCTAAACCTTTTAAACGTAGATGTTGTCGGAGCCACGGGAGATAAACTTACGTTTAAATCTCTATTTTCTGTTAGGAGTGACTACACTGAAGAAAATAATATTCCCAGACGTATAAAGCTTAGCCTAAATGTAAGTTGTAAACTTTCTTCCCGATTGAAACTGTTGCATTGATTTAAATATTTGAGATTTTCTTCATTAATACCTGATGTAACAGGATCCCAAATACATTCATCCAAAACAGCGTGTCCTAACAACGCGACATCAATACAATCTCAGAATAAAGATGTGACAATATTCTCATTATCAAGTTTGATTTGTTTCCAGAAGAAGAAGAAGAAGATAATGTACTTACAATTACATTCCCTACCTCCAGAACAGATGCGGCCATCCCTGAGAAACTAAATCCTTTAGGAAGCTGAGGGCAAAGGGAGAGGCGCAGCTCTGGGTCCCGGGACACTTTGGATGGAGTCGGGCTCCAATGCGGGGAAGCGTTTTGAGGCGCTCTCGGCCCGCCCCCTAATTATAGGCTCTGGGCTCTTTGAAGACTTGCTAAGAGGCAATAAAAAACCCCAAAAGATGGAGGGAAACGGACGGAGATTGGTGGCTTAAAAAACGAGGACATCCCACCTCCCCAAAAGAGAAAATCAGTTTTCAATTCCCTATTCTGTATGAGTTAATGGGTTACTCATCAATCACCATATGGACTTTAATTCAATTTCTCGGTTTTAGTTTTTTAATTTTTTTCCACTGAGATTAGTCCTTTGGAGTCTGAACAAAGAAGAAAACGTATTCTTCCTAAAATTATTTTCACTTATATAATGCGCGTTGTTAGACAAATTGAAACTTTTTCGCAACTCACAGAGAAATAAATGTGAAACTTGTGCGTTTTCTGTGAGTCGGGAACGACTGCGCCACACAAATAAAGGAAATTAAGTTGAGCAAGACTGCGGTTTCCATATCCGAGGTTTTATTATTCTGGTTCAAAACCTCTCTCTGTTTCCAATATTCCCAAATGTAGTTAACTGCATTTTCAGACATTAGTGTGATGGTTAAAGAGGCTGCACTACAGAGGGAAGTCGAGAAGAAAAGGATTAAGTCGTTAAATAAAATAAAAAGGAGATTATCACAGCAATTAAAAATAAATTCAAGCATCAAGAAGCGGAAACGACCGGAAAGATTGCTTTTTATATGTTGGAAGTTTATTAGAAATGAAACAAATGTTAGAGTAAACAGAAAAAAATTGTCTGTCTGTGTCTGTCTAGCTATGCAAGGGAGAGACACATTTACAGATCTTTTTTTGTAGCACTTCAAATAATCAAACTAACTTAAAACTAAATATGAAAACAGTTTCAAAAAGCTCTGTTATTTAAGGATAAAAATCCATCTAAACCAGCATGGCCAGTGTGAAAATGTTAAGTCACGTAATTAACAACATTTATTTTAGAGTTCAACAGGTATACGAAGGCCTGAAAATGGGCAGATATGAAGAAAAACACCTCAAAACGTGTCAGTAAAACCTGACAGCATGAAGAAGATTAAAAGATCTCTAAAATCAGGAACAGATCTAAACAAACTCTGGAATCCATAATATACAGAGTCTTTTTGATCTCTTTCAGCCTATAACTACAAAGCACTAAGGCTTTGGGACTCCAGTGAGCCAAAAGACAAATTATCTAGAATTAGATTACACCTTCCGATGAATGGAGAGCATGAATTTTAAGATCTAAATTACTCCCTTAGTGCATCCACAATTTATCTAGATGAACACAAAATAATCCAGGACAACAGCTGTAGCATTGTTGGCCTCCTTCCACCAATACTATAGATTAAGTTCTGGATTTATGACTCAACAACAAAGAAAAATCCATGGAGCGCTCCAAGGTCAAAATATCTGAAGACCAATCCCAAAAACTTGTTCCACATTTACAAAAACTGTCATGATAATCACAGAGACTTTTTTGTAAATACTGTCTGGACTGATGAGACAAAGGTGGAACTTTTTGCATAGTGTTAGAACTACATCTGGGGAAAAAAAAATGAACACAACTTTTCGGAAAAAGGACTCACCTTCAGTCAAGCATGGTGGTGGTTGTATGATGGCCTGGGCTTGCTATGCTTTCTTCGGGACCTGAGCGATTTGCTGTAATTGATTGAACTGAAGTTTCCTCTTAAGCAACAAGTCTTGTGAAAAACTTCTTCCAGTTTATGACCTTTATTTAGCTAGTGTTTTTAGTCATCCAGCAATACAGGGACCCAAAGCACACCAGTAAATCCACCTCTGATTGTACTGCAAAAACAAAATGAAAGTTGTGAAGCGACCTTGTAAAATTTTGACTTACGTTTGATTCAGTTGCTGTGGCTTGATGTAAAACAGACTGGAATACTCTCCAATGTGGCTGAAGTAAAACTATTCTGCAAAGAAGAGTGGGAGAAATTGCGCCACAGAGATATAAAAGACTGTCTGCCAGTTATCGCAAATGCTAGGCTGCAGCTGGTACAGCCAAGGGAAGCACAACCAGTTATTACATCTTTATAACCAGCTGATTTGGAAAGATGTTTTCACTTAATATATGAAATGTTGCATTTACTCAGGATATGTTTGTCTTATGTAGACACTTTTTAAAAAATTTGAAACATTTTTGATGAAACAAACCAAAAACAGAAGACATCTGTAAAGGCAGATTATTTTTTTCCACAACTTTAAATATGCATTTTATTAAAAAACAGTAAACTGGTACATACAAAACATTACATTTAGCCTTAAGTTACCTAAATAGCCCACAGTTTATTAATTTCTTTGAATAAAAACAAGATTTTCAAATAAATTTTTATCACTGTTATTTTAAATAATGTGTATGAATTGAATTATATGTTTATAGTAACAATTTAACAAGTACAAAAAATGACAGATAACATTAAGATCTTTGTCCAACAAGAAAGCTGAACTTTTGCTCATTTGAAGTGATGCATAACAAAGTTTTAATTTTTTTTTTTCATTTCAAATGTACTGCCATTATATGTTGGAAAACAACCTCAAAGTACATTGTAAAATCTTCCTGAAATAAACAGATCTCCATTATTTTAAGGCTTCAAAATGAAATAATATTTTTGAAGCACCAAATAAGGTTTGTTCCTTGAGATTTTAATTTATTGTAACATCCAAAAGTTCAAAACTGAACTCTGAGCCTCCGAGCAGAAAACAGATTCTCAGCGCCTTTTTTTGTAGGCGTCTCATTTTCTGAAGGAGAGCACAGAAGATTAAAATTGTTGTCAAAAATAAACATATAATTTCTGTCCTTATTTTCTCCTCAATTACAGGGCATGGTCAGAGCAGGGCTTGTCGTTCTGGAGAGTCTGGCCCTCACATGAACACAGCGGCTATATTTGGCAGCCTGCTCCGCAACTGACCTTCATTGCTTCGCTTTCTTCTTCCAGAAGTGGTGTGAATGAAAGAACAAAGGCTGCTGCATGCAATCATAAACACAGTCTCATCTATCTATCTATCTATCTATCTATCTATCTATCTATCTATCTATCTATCTATCTATCTATCTATCTATCTATCTATCTATCTATCTATCTATCTATCTATCTATCTATCTATCTATCTATCTATCTATCTATCTATCTATCTATCTATCTATCTATCTATCTATCTATCTATCTATCTATCTATCTATCTATCTATCTCCATCGTCCGTTTGTATTCGTCCATCCATCTTGGTTTAATCTTGCCAAATCCTGATAAATACATGTGTTACGTGGCAATCTTTTTGCACTTTTTGAGGCATTTCCCTCCCCTCTCATTTGACTTATGGTCTGACACCGGCATCAGTCTTTAAATGAAAATTTCCTCTTTTTTTCTGTGTAGGATTCATTAATGTTTTACATTTAGATGAAATGACAGGGGAGGTAAATCAAAAAGCCTTCGAAGTTGCTGCAAAGTGGTCCCGCAAAGGGACGCTTTTCCCTATTTTATAAGACTCGTCGTAATCTAAAACCTTGGTGTGTTCGCATTTACTGTTGTCTTCAAAAGAGAGCAAGTAAGATCTATAATTAGAGAACGTGTTACTCTCCTATAACGGCCTCATCAAAAAGCTTTCTCTGCTCTATTTGCTGTTTTCTTCCCGGTGTGGTTGGGATTTTTGGGTAAAGGCACTCCAGGCTTGGGGGTTCTTGGAGCACTGGGTGGGCATGTTTATGTAGATATGGTAGTATCGGATATCTCAGGTGGTTTCTGCTGCAAAGATACTGTACCTCATAAACACCAGGTGGATGAAATGGAGAAAACAGCATTTATTTAATGTCAACTACCATACATCCTTTGCCTGTATTTTTAAATATGAAAAAGAATGCTTTGAATTTTATTTTAACAACGTTATAAAAAAAAAGTTAGTTCTTTCTTGGTGCCTGTGGCTGGATTGCTTAATGGAGAATTGATGGTAAAGGTGATATCAGCATGTTGAAAGCTTTGAAAGTGTTTAATTTTTATTGGAGTCGAGGCCACAAAGAAAGAAAGAAAGAAAGAAAAAAGCTTTCCAGACTTAGAAAAATATTGACAAAAATGGCATAACTGAATAACAGTTATGATTATGTTTGCTACATACACCCCACTAATATAAAAAAATTACAGTTCTATAACATACAAGTGCACTTGTTCACACTTATTCTTGTTTGTTCTGGACGAACCATATTCCACAGCAGTTCCTCTGGATCATTTGGTCTTTGTCATCGTCTCTTTTCTCAGAGCAGGGGTGTGAAGAAAGCTAAGTAACAAAAACTGATGAAGAGTTTGGCCTTCTTGTGATTACTCAACTCTATGCAATCAACTGTCCACTGTTGCCACATGCTTGCTCAAGTTGAGGTCTTGCTAAAAAGTCAATGACTCAGGGCAATCTCTTAGGGATGCTTGGACAACTTTTCTCAGTTGTCATTGTAAGCTTTATTTAGCTGTATTGTATTGCAACAACTTTCAAACTGAACTGTATACAGTTGTATTTATAACTATGCATAATCAAAGTATTCTACTGGATTCATTTAATTATGTTTTGTATTTTTGGATATGACTGTTCAAGGAAACAGTCACAGATCCACAGCACTAGTAATAGCTTTTAATGTTTTTTCTCTTAAATTTTTGCTAGTATTGCTGACTTCGAAGCCAGAAAATATAAAGATTTATCAATTAATTCTGAAAAATTACATTTGAGCTGCAACTAGCAGCTTCTGTAGCTGCTCCTCTGTGTGACTGAAATCTTGCATGGCTTTAAAATGTAGTAACTTCTTTTAAACATTTATTTCTATGAAAAAGGCAACCTAAAATCCACAGTTGCCTTTCAAAGTTCTGGTTCCTATAAATCACTAAGGTTTTTGTCAAGAAAATATTTAACTTAAAATAAAATTTTTATTTTATCTTTTAAAGCTTAGGTTTGCAAAATATAAATTTAAGTTCCATCAACCACTTTAAAAGTATTTCCAGTGCAGTAAAGAGTAAGTATGAAGGTATAGCAAGGATCTAATTCAGGTCATGCAAAATAACATAAATAGAACAAATCAGGCAGCATTTAGGCTTAGTGGTTAGCACTGTTCCCTCAGAACAAGAAGGTCTTGGCTTCAAATCCTTGGGACTTTCTGTGTTGAGTTTGTGTGTTCTCCCCATGAATGTGTAGATTCTCTCCAGCTCCTCCATCTTTCTCCCACAGCCCATTCTGGTCCTGTCTCTCTGCTGACGTTTGATGCATTGATGAGGGTGCACTCTGCTTCTTCCCCGTGACTGCTATGCATATCGTAAGCACTAGCATCTACTGTAGTACTGATATGTTGTCATGTTAGGCTTCAATTATTCTTTGTGCACACATCAGCCACGGTCTCATCAGCAAAACTGCTCATTTCTATAGTATTTCTAATTCAGAAA